>NW_020664419.1:32062553-32362050 GCF_002925995.2 Terrapene triunguis | reverse complement strand
CTCTTTTTTTTTTTTTGCTTGGGGCGGCAAAAAAGTTAGAGCCGGCCCTGCAGATAGGGACCTGGCAACTCCGTTATGAGCCCTGAATCCATCAGCCCGGCTGGAAAAGGTGCATGTCTGGAGGCTAGCCAGCTGAAGAGGTGACCCCAGATGGAATTCCCCTCCTTACACTGTTGCAAAGTCATACGCTCCTCTGTAGAGCATGCATTGCCTCTCCATGCAGGGGCTATATTCTGCCAAGTGGGCAGATCCTTGCATGCAGTTTGGCTTTGGATCACACACCAGTCTGCAGGGTGCTGAGTATGCTTCTGCTGGTCTGTATATGCTTGGCAATGCCCAAGATCCATGCAGGATTAAGGCATTATGATCAAGGCCTCAGAGTCCACTACTCTTGATAGGCACTATCTAAATTTAAAATGACAAAAAAGTCATGATGAATTTGAAAGCCTCTCTGATTCTGAGGTTCTTCTGACACTGAAGGTGGTCGGCCTAATAGGAAGTCTGATATTTTTGTCTTCTTTTAATCTGTGCATCTTTAGTGGCTGCTTAGATTTTTAAAATCTATCATCTTCACCTACCCATAGAGTGTATTATAAGATAAGTGACTTTATTGGCTGGTACTGAGTTTGCCAGCTGGTGGCCAGACATTAAAATGGAATCAACCAGTTAATAGAGAACCCACTCCCTCAAAAACACAGCATCTAGACTTGCCGGGGACTTATTATTATATGTGATTCAGCCCTTTATTTATGCCATCCTGGCAATGCAGAGTGGCCAGAATGTGGCTGGATCTCTACAGGTATGGTCTTTCCAAGCATAGTGGCATCCCGGGTCAGCGATGACATAACTGGTTCCTATGTCACCACTCCCCGCAATCCCTGGTGCAGAACTGGAGGTACAGACTGGAGGGACCAAGGCCGGGGTGCTGCAGTGCATGCTCATTGCAACTGATCACAGCTGAGAGACTCAGAATAAGACCCTCATGATCTGTGAGTAGAAATTCTATCAGGTGAGCTGAAAGGGAGCATTCTGATAGCCAGTGGATAGCTCTCTTCTGTTGGAATGTCGCTCCTTGTCTGTCTTACAGATGGCTAAGTATGCTATGGGTATGTCTACACTGGAGTTAAAAACCTATGGCTGCCCCGTGCCAGCTGACTCAGGATCGGGCTAAAGGATTGTTTAACTGTGATGTAGACATTTGGGCTTGGTCTGGAGTCTGGACTCGAGGACTCTGCGAGATAGGAGAGTCCCAGAGCTTGGGCTGCAACCTGAGCATCTACACTGTACTTAAACAGCCCTTTAGCCTGAGAGCCTGAGTCAGCTGGCATGGGCCAACTGCGGGTCTCTAATTGCAGTATATATATGCCCTAAGAGGAACCCAGGGCCGGCTTTAGGCCGATTCCCCCGATTCCCTGGAATCGGGCCCTGTGGGTAAGAGGGCCCCGCGCCTTAGGGTCACCCGGCAGCGGTCCGTGCCGGCGGCATTTCGGCAGCGGTGTGTGTGTGTGTCCGCTCTGGGGTCTTCGGTGGCATTTCGGCGGCGGGGGAGGGAGGGTGCTCCGGGGACTTTGGCGGCATTTCGGCAGTGGGGGGTCCTTCAGTGCCGCGGAAGATGCAGAGCAGACCCCCCACCGCCGAAGTGCCGCCGAAGACCCGGACTGCGGAATCGGGCCCCGCAGGTCCTAAAGCCGGCCCTGGAGGAACCCTGTATATTGGCAGAAGCTGAAGACACAAAGCACTGAAGCAAATGCTTTCACAAGTGACAGCTGTGAATGCTCAGGATCAATTTCCCCTTTTTCAAGTCATCTTTCTTTCTAGGGAAATAAAAAGGGAAAGTACCATTTGCATATGGCTGGGTAGAGTGAAAGCTGTTTGTCTTGAAATTTTAAATCCCAAATATATATAATCTGTAGTCACTTAAAGTTTAAAATGAACCAAAGCAAAACATCTCTTCACCCCATTATAAAACTTTACGAGGCCTGCAGCTTTTATGGTACAGCTTAAAAGTGAGCTGGGGATTGAGGGTTGACACAGTCGGCACTAGATTGTTTTGAATCCACAAGCTCACTGCTTTAAGAAACAGTTGGATAGTACTTCTGCTCCAGAATACTTCCCCCATACAGTTGGCAGATACCTAATTATTAAATACTATAAAATTCTGCCATGTGTGAGATTCAAAAGCTAAACTTAAGAACATAAGAATGGCCATACTGGGTCAGACCAAAGGTCTATCAAGCTCAGTATCCTGTCCTCTGACAGTGGCCAATGGCAGGTGCCCCAAGGGAATGAACAGACAGGTTATCATCAAGTGATCTATGCCCTGTCACCCAATCCCAGCTTCTGGCAAACAGAGGCTAGGGACACCATTCCTGCCCATCCTGGCTAATAGCCATTGATGGACCTATCTTCCATGAATCTATCTAGCTCCTTTTTGAACCCCATTATAGTATTGGCTTTCACAACACCCTGTGGCAAGGAGTTCCAGAGGTTGACATGCGTAGCATGAAAAAATACTTTCTTGTGTTTGTTTTAAACCTGCTATCTATTAATTTCATTTGGTGGCCCCTTGTTCTTGTATTATGAGAAGGAGTAAATAACACTTCCTTATTTACTTTCTTTATACCACTCATGATTGTATAGACTTCTATCATATCCCTCCTTAGTCGCCTCTTTCCAAGCTGAAAAGTCCCAATCTTATTAATCTCTCCTCATGCGGAAGCCGTTCTATATCCCTAATCATTTTTGTTGCCCTTTTCTGAACCTTTTCCAAATCCAATATATCTTTTTTTGAGATAGGGCGACCACATCTGCATGCAGTATTCAAGGTGTGGGTGTACCATGGATTTATATAGAGGCGATATGATATTTTCTGTCTTATTATCTATCTCTTTCTTGATGATTCCCAACATTCTGTTTGCTTTTTTGACTGCTGCTGCACATTGAGTGGATGATTTCAGAGAACTATCCACAATGACTCCAAGATCTCTTTCTTGAGTGGTAACAGCTAATTTAGACCCCAACATTGTATATTGTGATAGACCCAGGCCAGTTGGGAACAGCAGAATAGTAGAAGGCAGATATACTGGCTAATGAGAATACCTGACTCCAATTAACCTGCTAAGAGTCAGGTGAGGCTGTTAAGCACCTGACTCTAATTAAGGCCCCTCTGATGCTATAAAAGGGCTCACTCCAGTCAGGCCAAAGAGAGCCAGGAAGTCAGAGGAGAGGAAGTGCGGCTGAAGGGCTGGGTAATGAAGACACCCTGAAACCACTGGAAAGGGAGCCCTAAGGTAAGGGTGAAGAAGGCGTTGAGAGAGAAGCGGGGGAGCTGTGGGGAAGTGGCCCAGGGAAATGTAGCAACTCTGGCAGTGAAAGGTTGGCTGCCAACAGCTGCTGCCATTAGGGTCCCTGGGCCGGAACCTGGAGTAGTGGGCGGTCCTGGGTTCCCGCCAACCCGCCACTAAAGGAACACCTCCTAGGAGGGGAAGTCAGGCCTCTGTCAGGACAGGAGGCTAAACTGTTCTGAAACAAGCCCCTAGGGACAACAGAGACTGTGGGAGTTCTCTCACCAACCTCCTTGCTCGCTTATGATGAAAAGGGCTCAGTAGACTGTACCCTGGCCCTAGAGAGAGAAGGGCTACGTGGAGGGTCGCAGTGAGCCTCTGAGACTAGCATAAACCGCCTGGAAGCGCGGAACCCATGGGGACAAGGTCGGAGCTCTGCCACAATATGTACAATTAGGATTATGTTTTCCAATGTGCATTACTTTGCATTTATCAACATTAAATTTCATCTGCCATTTTGTTGCCCAGTCACCTAGTTTTGTGAGATCCTTTTGTAGCTCTTCGCAGTCTGCCTGGGACTTAACTATCTTAAGTAGTTTTGTATCATCTGCAAATTTTGCCACCTCACTGTTTACCCCTTTTTCCAGATCATTTATGAATTTGTTAAATAGGACTGGGCCCAGTACAGATCCCTGGGAGACACCTCTATTTACCTCTCTCCATTCTGAAAACTGACCATTTATTTCTACCCTTTGTTTACTATCTTTTAACCAGTTACCAATCCATGAGAGAACCTTCCCTCTTATCCCAAGTCTGCTTATTTTGTTTAAGAGCCTTTGGTGAGGGACCTTGTCAAAGACTTTCTGAAAATCTAAATACACTATATCCACTGGATCTCCTTTGTCCGCATGCTTGTTGACCCCCTCAAAGAATTCTAGTAGATTGGTGAGGCATGATTTCCCTTTAAAAAGACTATGTTGACTATTTCCCAACAAATTATGTTCGTCTATGTGTCTGATAATTTTGTTATTTATGATAGTTTAAACCAATTTGCCTGGTACTGAATTGAGGCTTACTGGCCTGTAGTTGTCAGGGTCACCTCTGGAGCTCTTTTTAAAAATTGGCGCCACATTAGCTATCCTCAAGTCATTTCAGTCTCTTACCTAGCAGCCTAAATTTGGCCTCCAGGACCTCTCTCCTATCCTTCCCCAGGTCGTTGGTACCTACATGTACCACAACCACCGGCTCCTCCCCAGCACTACACATAAGCCTATCTAGATGTCTCAAGAGATCCACAATCTTTGCACCAGGCAGGTAAGTCACCATGCGGTTCTCCCGATCATCACAAACCCAGCTATCTATGTTTCTAATGATCGAATCGCCCATTACTAATACCTGTCTCTTCCTAATAACTGGAGTTCCCTCCCCTGGAGAAATAGCCTCAGTGCGAGAGGATACCACAACATCATCTGGGAGGAGGGTCCCAACTATGGGATCATTTCCCTCTGCTCCAGTTGGATGTTCTTCCCTGAGGCTTTCATTCTCCTCAACAGCACAGAGGCTGTCAGATCGGGGGTGGGACTGTTCTACTATGTCACGGAAAGTCTCCTCTATGTACCTCTCTGTCTCCCTTAGCTCCTCCAGCTCAGCCACCCTGGTCTCCAAAATCTGTACATGGTCTCTGAGGGCCAGGAGCTCCTTGCACTGAATGCATACATACGCCACCAGCCCATAGGGCAGGTAATCATACATGCTGCGTTGGGTGCAATCAACTGGGTAGCTCCCACTCTGTTGCTGGACTTCTGCCTGCATTATCTTTTTATTCCTGATGCTTGTTCCCTTGTTGGTGCTTTGTTTTTATCAAGCAGTGTTTTGACCTTTAAGTTCAAAAAATGTTAGGTGTATCTAGCCCCTGCTCACACTCCCCCTGTAAACTCCCCTGTTAGCTAGCTCCTCTGGTCACTTAGGAGCGGGCTTTTTAAAGCCCTCCTCTGCCTGAGTAGCCCCGTCCCCTGGTTAAGAGTTGATTGGATGCCTTGTCAAGAAGCTCCTAGCTCTCAGCCTCGACTAGCAGGCCGCTAGGCTCAGCACACACGTGATCAGCACGCAGTCCCCCAAACAAACAGACCACACGGTATATTTCAGTCAAGCAGCAAGCACACCACAAACACAAACACTACAGGCAAACTTGATAGCCAATGCAGTTTTAATCCTATTCAGTAAGTGTGGCTGTCCTCTCACCTTTAGCTGAAATCCCACCAAATTTCACAAGCCCAGCATGTTTGGGTCTGAGTAGTATATGGCTGAGAGGCCAACAAATAAAGCCCAGATGCTGTAGAATATGTTTTTTGCATTTCAATAGGTGGTTCTTGTCTCCCTCAATAATGAGTTATTACAATAGCAGCATGCCAGGATCA
The DNA here is from genome assembly GCF_002925995.2 of Terrapene triunguis. NCBI lineage: Eukaryota > Metazoa > Chordata > Testudines > Emydidae > Terrapene > Terrapene triunguis. Next base: position 32,356,349 of record NW_020664419.1, on the reverse strand, counting down.
CTGAGCTGATAGGGTTTATTAGCCCAAATTTTCTGATCCTTTACTAACTTTCAATTGTTAGTAAGTCCATTTTTTGAAGCCAGGGTGAAGAGAGTCATAGAAGTTGTCTACGTTGCATAATAGACAGCACAAATTTCCACCAGAATTTCAAACTTTTCAAAAATATGTGACCAGCTGTAGTCACTTTTCACTTCCTATCATGTATCTTGCTTTCATGGCATTGTTGAGTCTTTATTTCTTCCTTGTTTTTTTACTTGCAGCATCTAGGATGGGGCTGGTGAATTTAAATCTGTCTGGAGGAATACATATAGGTCTAGGTTCTTCAATCATTGCTTTAAATCACTCATTTTGTGCTATGTAAAAGGCATAAGCAGTAAATTCAAGGTTATGACAAGAACCGGCATGGTTCAGGCAGGAGAAATGATGTATAGATCAAATAGTAATCCTGCGTTTCATCATAGAACTATTGAGCCAATGTCAGTCACCATTTTTTATGAATTGTATAGATTTCCAAAAAGCCTTTGATACAGTGGATAGAACAGTTTTATGGAAGTTGCTACACCACTATGAAATCGCTTAGAAATTTGTGAACATCCTTCAAAGCTTCTTTGAAAATATGAAATGACAAATAATACATAACAGCGAACTGACTAAGCCATTTGAGGTTATTATGGTTGTCAGACAAATATGTTATGTCATCTATGATCTTTTTACTGGTAATGGATTGGATAATGAGAGACAACAGAACAACCAAGGGACATACAGTGGACTTTCACACAGAAGCTAGAGGATCTTGACTTTGCAGATGACATCAACTTGCCATCCCTTACCTACAGAGACATGTAAGCCACAACAAAAGATCTCTAGGCCTATGCACAGTTAATAGGGCTGAAAATGAACACAAAGAAAACTAAAACCATGATAATCAACACAAAAGAAACACCAATAAGACTATCTGGGACTGTCGCAGAAGAGGTCTGATATTTCACATCTCTTGGCTGCATTGTCTGTATAACAGGTGGAACAGATTGTTAAGATTCCCTTAAAAAACAACTAAATATCAAGGCCCTAAAATTGAGATACCCCTCAAAGTGTAACACAGGGAAATTTCTAATGAAGTTTTTTTGTAATGATTCATAAACGAAACTGGACTTTGAATGAAAAAGGCCTTTGAAAACCCATGTTTAAAGAAGATAGGAAATGTTGGCAAAAAGGGTCATTGAGTTTTCCACCCCTCTCAATAGATTAAAGGGGAGGATAATACACACACATTGAATTATAATATTGAAATATACCAATGAAGAATTGCTAAATAGTAGGTTAAGCAATGGTAAGATTAAGAGCATTGTTAGTTACATTTTAATGATTATGGATAGTGAATGAGTTTTAAAAAGGTAACATGTAGGCCAAGATCTATCTGCCATAAGTGTGGCTTTGCCAGCACTTCTTTTACACAGAATTATTAATCTGCTTCAAATGATGTTATTGGTGTCAGAACAAAGGTAACATGTCATGCTGGAAGTTTTGAGGGGAAAAAAACATACAAACCTGTAACAACAAGAAGCCTTTTATGGGGAATACCCAGGAACGGGGTGACACAAAACGACATGACATAAAACTGCAAAACAGCAGGAAAAATGCCGAGGTTGGGTAATTGAAGCTTATGTATGCATAACATATGGGTATATACAAATACATAGGCAATGTGTTAAAAAACTGACTGGAGAAAAGCTGAGTAATAGTATAAGTACAAATGAATAAGAGCCCTAAATGAAAAAGGCCAAAATCAGAGAAACACTGCACCAGAAACTGAAGGACCCCATCCTAGGAGATCAGAGGAGGCAATGACCATCACGGGAGGGGGAAAGACTTCCTGGTACCCCTGAATGTGGTAACTTATGTCCCTACCAATTCCATCTTGTTTATTGTTATTGTCTGGCATAAATACATGTTCAGATACATAAGTGACAATTATTCTGTCTGAAATTGTATAATAAAGGTGAAAATAGATTAAGCATAAATTGAGTGGACTTGTGACTCAGATTTGCTCCTGAATAAAGTTGATGTAGAAAAGCTGGTAGGAGACTTGGCATTCACCAAAACCTAACCTCTTTCCAGTATTGACTAGCAGCTTTCTCAGCTAATAGTTAGAAACAGCCATCTAATAAATTCAATACCATAAAGATTTACAAATAAGGTAAAGTATCCAGCTTGGACAGAATCACATTCAGATGCCCTGGACACTTTCTAGAAGTTTCCAAATTTTAGCAAACTAAGCTCCCCCTAACAGTTCACAATTCCACTCACTCCTTTCTCTTCAAAATCCAAAGGAAGTTGTTTCCATTCTTAGCCATTTCCCTCTCTTCAACCTCTCCACCCCGACTCTGGCTTTTTTTTTTGCCGCCCCAAGCAAAAAAAACCAAACCAAAACAAATGGGGTAGCCAGAACAGCAAAGCAAAAAAAAAAAAAAAAAAACACCCCGCGGCACAGCTGGAGCGGCAAAGCAGGGGGAAAAAAAGAAAAAAAAACCTGCGGTGCGGCCGGAGCGGCAAAGCAGGGAAAACAAAAAAACCTGCGGGGCGGCCGGAGCCAGGATGCAGGGGGACTCCCTGCGCTGCAGACGTGTCCCGGCTAGCAGGGGGGAGGAGGAGAGAGCGGGGGGAAAGAGAGAAGGGGAACAGCCGGGGCTTCAGTGGGGCGCTCGCCACGCGGCCCCGACTGCCGTGCTGCCTGCCGGGAGGGCTCCGTGCCGCTCCGGTCGGCAGGGAGGGAAGGACGCGGGCTGCCCTGCCGGGCTTGCTACAGACCTGGCACCGGCTGGTGCAGACGGAGCGCGCAGCCCGCTCCCAGCAGGGTGCTCCCCTCCTTCGCGCCGCCGCCCCCTACAGAGCGGCTGGATCGGCAAAAAAACCAAACCAACCAAAAAAACAAAAAAAGCGGTCGTGCCGCCCTAGGATTGGGCAGAATGCCGCCCCGTAGAATCTGCCGCCCTAAGCACAAGCTTGCTCGGCTGGTGCCTGGAGCTGGCCCTGTCTCCACCCATTCCTCTTGGCTTCTTGACAGAACTATAATTTTCTTATTTTTTTTATTCATCCAATTTCATCACTTTCCTTTTAACTTTTTAGACTAAAGGGTTTTTTTTTCATTTGTAGACTTAAATTAGAACCTACTAGTTTCTTAAAGCAAGGAGCTTTCAAATATATGTTATATTCATGTAAATACTTCAGAGGGGATAAGGAGTTCAAAAGACCGGGGGCAGCGGAGATGACAAAAAACAAGAACTACCTGGTTGAGGTTTTTTTTTCTGAAAAAAAACCCCAAATAAATTTGGGTTTTTCACAATCCTCAGTGCTGCTGTTACTTTAGAGCTCTCAATTGGAATGTGGGCTACACAAGCTGTGGGAGAGGGAATGGGGGAATTAAGGCAATGAAGCATCGTGCGCTGTGATGGATCTTTCATCTGAAAGATGGAAGTGTTATGCTGTTAAATTGACACTTGCTAATGGCCCATAAGCTTGGACTGATGGAAAATTTATTTCACTCTGATTACATATTTCCATTTCTCAGAGTGGGGTAGTGCACCAAATGCTCAATGGCAGAACTTCCTTTGCATATAAATCCCCTTCACTGCTGAATACAAGTGCAACCTCTCTATGACACTTGTATTTGTCAGCGTTTAAATGCTAGCATCCAAGGAGGGGAAAGATGTTAACAATTACTAGCATTTAGGGCAGGACTCGTTCATTTAGCTACTTTTTAATTTTGCTCTGTAGACCACACTTAGCTGATTAATAGAGCTGATCAAAAACTTGAATTTCCCCCTTGTGGAAAATTCTGAGATTTTGAAATTTCAACCCCAATTGGGACAAAAAGTGAAAAATTCTGAGATTTCTACTAAACAAAATATTCTGATTTTTTTCAGGTCAGCCTTATCAAACCATTTTACTTATCTAATATAGAAGCTCATCAATAATTTCCTTTAAAAACTTCTGACAAAAATCAACAGGTTCCTGTGAAATGTTTCGATTTCATTGCATCAGTATTTTCTGACAGTAAAATGTTCTGTAGGAAATGTTTGACCAGCTGTATTGATTAATCAGTAAAAGGAGGTTAATCCGCTTGAAATTGTGAACATAAAATCTTTCCTTTATTGTATGAACTCTTGCATGTATATTTTTGACTAAGTACATTGCAAATATTGATGGAAAACCCAAAAGACTTGGGCAGTTCATTCAGATTGGATATTTATTTAAATTTCCTGTGTAATTGCAAATCCCCAGCTCATTTGTGGGTCTTTTAAAAGAAAAGCAAATTTCAGTTGCTTTTCTGCATTTACAAATGCTTTAGTGAGACCATTCCTAAAATGATTTATCCAAAAGGTCATGGGCGCTGACTTTTGTTTTTGCTGGTGGATGCTTTTGAAGAGGTGTGTGTGTTTGGAGGGGAGGGGGGACACTCTGCCAGTTTTGGGGAGAGGCTATTTTCAGTACATTTATACACTTCTTTCATATTATAGTTATTGAATGTGCCTATCATTGGTATCTTTACTATTTTAATAATGATTAAATTATTATGAACTACATAATTACATTATCATGAATTACAGTATATTAAAATCATTGCAGTCACCTAAAAGCTGTTTTCACTAATGTCGAAGTTTAAAGGTATTATGTCTCACTATAGCTTTCTGGATGAAAGTGTCAGCAATCTTATTCACATCTAGTTCCCTGGTATTGTCTTGGTGTATGTTAAGGACAGCTACATTATTCAGTTGCATCTATGCCACTGATGACTGGAGATAATGATTAAGTCTTCTGAAGCTGGAGAATGAGTTCAGGATGATACAGGCAAAGTGAGACGGATCCTTATGAATTTGCAGTACTCTGGAAACATAGTGCTTCCAGAGTACTGCAAATATCTCCAAGATCTCTTTCTTGATGGGTAACAGCTAATTTAGGCACCATCATTTTGTATGTATAGTTGGGATTATATTTTGCCATGTGCGTTACTTTGCATTTAACATTGAATTTCATCTGCCATTTTATTACTAAGTCACCCAGTTTTGTGAGATCCCTTTGTATCTCTTTGCAGTCTGTTTTGGACTTAACTATCTTGAGTAATTTTGTATGGTCTGCAAACTTTGCCACCTCACTGTTTACCTCTTTTTGCAGATCATTTATGAATATGTTGAACAGCACTGGTCCCAGACCAGTACAAGCCCCTCGGGGAACACCACTATTTATTTCTCTCCATTCTGAAAATGGACCATTTATTCCTACCATTTGTTTCCTATCTTTTAACTGGAGTGCCTGGGAACGCTTTCAAGATCATCTAAGGATCCTTAATTTAATTTAATGACAAGCCTTTTGTTATCTTAATCACCCTGCCTCGGTTTATAAATAAACTCCCTGCTCCAAAGGCAGAAGTTGTTAGCAGCACAGAATTCATCACATTCCACACTAATGCTCTGGCTCCTGGGTGCTGAGCACCCACATTTTTTTTTCTGTGGGTGCTTGAGCCCCAGAGCACCCATGGAGTCGGCGCCTATGCAAAAGGTTTCATCTGTTTCTTTTCCAAGTCTGACTCCAGAGCACTCTAACACTATCTTCAAGTACCAGTCCATGCTCCTGTATTCTTCCCATGTCAGGACCTCTATTGACCTCTCCACTGGGACCAACTGCTGCTTACTTTATATGCTCTGGGGCTCTACACTCGAGAATATTTTCTGTGCCCAGAACATATGGAAGTTCAGGGCCCATAATATGTACATGCTTCAAAAGGTGTTGGGTCCTGCAATGACATCAAGATATGCTAGGGGAAGTAACAGGAAAAAGATCTTATGTCATGGGGAAGCTCATCATGGGAGGGGTCACTAATATGTCAGAAGGGAATAGATGGGGCATTTTAGATTTCCTTCATCACATTCCATTTCCTAGGGAATGAATATGAAGTATTGGGGTCAATAAATGAATCTGAGTTAGGGCTGGTCTACACTAAAGCTGTAAGTCAACCAATGTTACCCTACATCAGTTATGTAAGTTATGTAACTGAATTCGATGTGACTTAGGTCAACTTACAGCGATGGCTACACCATGCTATGTCGACAGGAGACGCTCTCCTGCTGACTTACCTTCTGCTTCTCGGAGAGGTGGAGTACAGACATCAACAGGAGAGTGCTCTGCCATCAACTTAGCTTGTCTTCACCAGATCCATTAACTCAACACTGCTGCATCCATCACAGCAGTGCCAGTTTAGCTGGAAGTATAGACAAGCATTTAGTTGCAATTCAATTGAAGGCATGGGCAAAAGTTTGTATCATTTTCTATATTTTTGATCTCCTTTGCTCATTTTCTTCATCTGTCTTACACTTGCTGCACCTGTTTGATTTGGAACAGAAAAACAGAACTAAGAGTCCTTTAAAAACAGACCCATTTCAGCTCCCATGCTGGAACCTGCATATTGTTGTTTAGGTTAAAACATTAAATGTCTCATTGAGGAGGAATTATATTCTCACCCTTGGCAAAGTGTATTTAAATAGTCTAATGATTAGTAAATCTTACAAAGTTGACCTATACATCTATCTGAACATATTGTTTTCGAAAACAAAACATCTCCTCTACAATTTCAAAATCTAGTTGCAAAGAGGGCGTGAATAGAAGTTATAAATACTGTACCAAATTTAGCTTGTGATATGGTAAAATGTTCCTTTGGGCTGCATTAGCTTAATCAATGAATGAAACAGATTACATTTGTTTATGGTGGTAATAGTCTAGCTAATGCATTGACTTCAGCTTCAAAGAAGTATATAATCAGAACAAGAAATTAAAATACTATATTAACAGTACTTACAGGAGGAACGCTTAAGCCACCCACATTAAAAATGTAGCAGCAGGATTTGCAAGTGATTGCTTTGGAACAGCCATGTGAATTGTTCTACTTGCTGCTTAACCTGTGCTCAGTTAAATTTAGTCATAAGTCGTGATAAATAAAATATATTCACAACATGTCTTTCTAAAATATTGAAAATGTTGCTTCAACTGACCACATATGGATTACTCCTCCACCCCAAATTCTTATGTAATATGAAGTAATTACAAGAAAGGAAACTCAGTCACTGGTATTATGAATCTAATAAATCAACATATTTTTAACCCAGGCCTCCCTGATGTTGTATTTTAACTTGTGTATACAGTGACCAGACAGAGAGAAAATTGGAATTTCTGTGGTAAATTGTCATCCATCAACATTTGTTTTTGACATGAATTGGAACAAAAAGTCAAAACATTTACATGTTTGTGGAACAAGCAGTTCAGAAAATTTTTGATTCTAAATGTTTGCTTTGTGTGTTGAACTCAATCAAAACGTTTAGTTTTGAGTCACTTTGACATTAAGCTGCATCTGCCTATGATGCCATGGTGCACTGGGCTCCCTGGTCAGACTACATCTCTCATTCATCCTCCATTAATAAAAGGGAGAAAGAGGTTGATCCCAAACTAGCAAGCTTCTGGCAAATTTGCAGCTCTAGAAACTGGTAGGATTTCTTCTGTCACATTCCGTTCATTATAACCATATGTACTGTACCATATACAGGAAACCATCTATCTCCTGTCAGAGATGATGTTTTGATTCCTCCACTAGAAATGGCTAAAGCACCAGCACAGGTCCAGGCACTTGCACTTAGTCTGAAAGTCCGAGCAATTAAATCCCCATTCCCTTGTACATTAGAACCTGAGAGTTATGAACACCGAAGTTATGAACTGACCAGTCAACCACACACATTGTTTGGAATCAGAAGTACGCAATCAGGCAGCAGCAGAGACAAAAAAAAAAGGGGGGGGGGGAAAAAGTATAGTATAGTAGTGTGTTAAACATAAACTACCAGAAAAATGAAAAGCAGCATTTTTCTTCTGCATGGTAACGTTTCAATGCTGTATTAACTCAATGTTCAGTTCTTTGAAAGAACAACCAAAACATTTTGTTCAGAGTTATGAACATTTCAGAGTTATAAACAACCTCTATTCCTGAGGTGTTCGTAACTCTGACGTTATACTATATTTCTTTAAGCAGACAAAATGCCATTGTGGCAGATGCTTTTCTTGTCTCTCTTGTCTCCAGCAACAGGATGGAGGGAAGGTGGGTAGAAGGAAGGAAGGAGGCTCTGGCAACATCTAGGATCTTCAGTGCAGTACCATAGAGTGCAGTCTCCTGAAGGAAGTCCCTGTGATGTCCAATCACTGACCCAGCCAGTTGTGGCCCTCAGGGCTCTCAAAGGCAGCTTTATTGAAACTGTTTATATTTGAGGATGAATTGAATTTTAAACTGACATGTTTGAATCAGCCCTGGTGCCTAGGGAGTAGGTAGGGGGCACTGCTTCTGCAGCTGCCACCCACCACTTCCGTGGAAGCTCCGTGTGAGCTGTGTTGTCCCTTCTATGCTCAGCACCTCCCCTACTGCATTGCAGGGGAGGGAGGAGAAAGCAGTTCTGTCTTGTCCATCATTTGCTTTCCTACCAAATGTGGGAAAGCAGAACAGAAGTTTGTTTCTGTCTGAGCCTATGAAGCACCTAGTGAAGGATGGTTCTTCTCCCCAACACAGGCATCCTAGGGCAGCCCGGATGAGGGGAAAAGAGGAAAGGCTGAGAACCACACTCAGTTATGGCTCCCAGACTCTCTGCTGTAGCCCTGGCACAGCCTGAGGGCTGCTCTAGCATGCACAGCTGGTAAGAATTCCTTAGGGACCATATGCAAACTATATGGATAGCCAGAGCAAAGCACACTCCAGCTACCCTCTGCCACCCCCATGATATGCTTCCTGTGCCAGAGGTTGTGGGGAAGAAGCTGTAGGAGGAAGCACTGCCAACTGTACACTCACTGGAGACACCCCTCACAACAGGGAAATCCCCAACAGAGCACTTTGTGTGGTTTCTGCTCCTTTAGTGCCCCTTCAATGCTCAAAGTTAGAAGAAGAGGCAAAGCCTCTGCCCCAGACTATTGATTGTGGCCCCTTGACCTTTCTGAAATAACTTGTTTGCTCCGCAGGCTGAAATGATTGGACACCACTGCTTCAATCAGCATATGCTCATGGACTTCACAAGCTCAAAATCTGAGACCCAACCCCACCTCAGGAGCAACTTGGAGGTGCCCAAATGACAGTCATCGGAGGCAGAGAAGGTGAGGAGATGACTAGGCTGTGATTCCAATCAGGTAACAGGCAGGATCGGGTGAATGGGTTAGGGGAGTGAAGGTGCAGCAGATGAGGCTGTGACCAAGAGAGGTGGGGAGCAGAGTGACTGGAGCCACAGGCTTTTCTCAGGTGGGAAAGAGGGAGTCAGGAAGCAGAACAAAGTTATTTTAAATGCAGATATGTAAGGGAAGAATTTATCCATCTAATTTTCAGTGTGTGCATCGGCTGAACATGGTACTCTGCACTTTCAGGTATACGAAGCTAGAATACACTTCAGTATCTTCCCTTTCTGCTGTGCTGTCACACTCCTCCTCAGATCCCTTCACTGTCTCCCTCCCCATCAGGGTCAAGCTCCCCAACTTTTTAAACTTTTGATCAAGGGTGAAAGTAATTTAAAGGATTTACTGGTATGCCGGAGTCCTGAGCGGGCGTGGCCTCAACTAGAAGAGGTGTGGCCTCAATGGGAAGAGGCGGGGCCTTTCAAGATTTAAATCACCCCAGAGCTCCCAGCTGCAGAGGTGGCTAGGAGCCCCGGGGCTCAGAGGTGAATTAAAGGGCCCAGGGCTCCAGTGCCACGGCGCTCCAGGCCCTTTAAATCACCGCGGGAGCCCTGCCACCGCTACCCTGGGGCGGCAGGGCTTGGGCTAGCGCTGGGGTAGTGGTGGCAGGGCTCCGGGACTGATTTAAAGGGCCCGGGGCTCCAGCCACTGCGGGGAGCCCGGCCCTTTAAATCGCCTCCGGAGCCCTGCCACCACTGGAGCCCTGGGCCCTTTAAATCACCGCCAGAGAAGCCAGTCCAGTCCAGCACGGCGTACCGGCTCTTGCCAGCTTACTTTCACCTCTGCTTTTGATGCTCCACAGCATCATCTCTTCTGAATGTTCCCTTTTGGTCTCTCTCCACACTTGTCTTCCTGCTACCTTCTTTTGTGTCATCCTCTATGACTGGAACAGCTTCTCACTTCCCATGGGTCAAGAGTCCCCCTTCTCCAAATCGCTCCTTGAAACCCACCTCTTTCTCAAAGCATTCCTACCTTGAGCTTCTCATTGACTGCGTCTACACCTGCTCATCTGGAACTGTTTGTCTATGTATTGTATTTTTCTGTTTAATTTATAAGTTCATTATGGTTGGTACTCTGTTCTTTTATGGGTTATATAAAGAACCATGTGTACCTACATCACATTGTAATAATTATTATTGTTTGATTTCAGTCATCTTGGGTTTTCCCATCAGTCATTTGGCTATCCATGACTCCTACCTCTGCTTTACTACTAGTTTGTTAATGACAAAATATAAAATTGATAGAACAAAACAATTCCTTGTAGATGGGTATGTAGATAGATGCTATGTTTGGGGGAATTAATGTTTGTCATGTAGCTGTAAGACCACAGATGAACCTTTTCTTTACACAAGGGGAAACCTGGACTGTTCTAATCCTTACAAGTCAATTATCATCTAAACTGCTCATTTCCTGCTGCAATTTAAGATTCATAAAATCTGAATGGGATATGCATTTTTAATGCTATGGCTGGAATCATAAATATTGCCGGCCTTGTTTGCCAGAATATTAATAAAATATTGACTCTGAAACTCCAGGAAGGAAAAATATCTAAGATACACTGATTCAGTTTCATAACCCAGTAATTCTGACAGCCTTTTGAGATGATTAAATAGGTTTGGAGAAATCCAGGCCCTTAAGTATTAGCTCCATTTGTGAAACCCTAAATGTTTTTCTCTCTTTTAAATAATGCAGGAGCAGGTGCTGGCATTTCAGTTCAACTAATTAGCTTCTAATTTACTGTAAACATCTTAGAATTCCATGAAAATGTCTCAGCGGTATCCAAGAGGAAACAATCTACTGGTTCAATAAATCTTTCCTGAAATACCACTGAGAATTGACTAAATATGTGAAGTGTAGCCTGACTTAATACATTTGATTTTTTTAAATATATTGAAACGCAAGATAACACTTCCAAGCTTTCCTTAATATTGTCATTGTATGTTTAAAGAGAGACTGCATAAAAACAGTAGATCTGTGTGTTGAGGAAACCATTATTTTAATTTGAAAGGCTATAAGATACTGCTACATATGGCTTAGTTCAACTTACTACTCATAATTCATTCAGAGACAGTAAATGTGCCAGTAACAGTATTACTATAGGAAACATCAATGTTTTATGCTATTTGTACATTATGCATGTATCTATTTTTGTTTACAATATACAGGCACATATTTAGGTATTACATTCACCTCCTTCTATGTCATTACCTTATGCAACTTGGTTGTGAGTACAATTAATTTTATATTATATATAAAATATCAATATTATATAGATGATTTAAAGACATTGAGAGGTCTATCCGTACAAGATACAAGCCCAAGCTGCAAGGTTCAGATTTGTATTTGGATCTGAATTTTGAATTTACACTTTGAAAGGTGAGGTGTGCTTTTGTTGCTTGTGGTGTGGTGTTTGTGGTGATTTGATGGATTTAGAGTTTTAGTCTATTCTAGTCTCAAATCATAGAATTCAGATAAAAAATTAGCTATGACATTTTTGGGAGGGGGAAGATGGTAAATGTACTTACTTTTGTTTATATCCTATAAAAATAAATACAACTTTAATTTGAAGTTGCTCACAATAAATACAACCGAATAAAAATATTGGCCTAGATTTCTCTTTCACCGCTTGATGAAAATGTGCCAATTAAAGTGAAATAATCTTATCTATTACTATTATACTAAAACACTATTTTTACAACTTAGTTTGCCTAAAATGTACACGTTTATTTTTCTGGCTTATCTTTGAAGAGCAAAAGACCTTTATTGTGTTTCCAGAGATAATAGAATTTACACTCCAGTGCCTGATTAGGGTCCTGATTCAGCTTACGCCTGTGCCTAACTTTCAGCATGTTAGTAGTCCCCATAGACTTGTGCTTAAGTACCTTGCTGACTCAGGGTTTTGGTGAACTAAAAATCCATCGCAAGTAACAGCATGCAGTAGCTAAACAAAGAGGAAGATGATGCTAAAAATTTGGGAAGAAGGAGCTCTCGTACATGGGTAGATTAATTTTTCAGCTACAGAAGACTGACAGCAAGTTATTTATCATACTGTGACTTCCTTCTTGTAAGAGCCATTTTGAGAAACGTATATTTTCTGAAATGTTATTATTTTAACATAATAGGTTAGGCTGAGAGAGAGAGAATGGCAGCAGACAGAGGTGTTTGCATGCTGTTACCTGCACACAAATTTTTGTAATTTGGACAATGCTGTTAGTGAAGGGAATCTTCAAAGTGTTTGGTTTGGATAAGTAGCCAAAAGCTTGGTACTAGTTGGAAAAAAGAAATAAAGGTGAACAGAAAAATGAAGTTGTCACAGGTAATGTTAGATCATACAATTATATTGTTATCTAACCTCTTTTATCTCAACTTTCACTTGGTATATAATTTATTTGCATAAACTGTGTTGTAAGGATGGGGAAAAGTAAACATTGCTGTTAGTGAAAGATAGGATGGGGAAGAGAAATAATCACTCTGAGTGTGAGGACTTGAATATCTATATTTGAGGATCGATTTGAAAGTAGACTATTAAAGAGAATAAAGTTTAATATTCATGTATGTTTATGCATAGGAAGAATAATTGGCTGAAACTGGTATTATCAAGCAGATGTCACATAATGAAAATAACCAAACTAGTCTGAACTGGAAAATGATGAAATTGCAAAAGTATTAGGATTTGACTCTTGAACTGACAAAGCTCATAACCTGTTTCTACAGAGTATCAAGTTACATTGGATTGCAAAAACGGACACACTGTGGGACAGGTGATGTAAGAAACACTGTGCTGCCACAAGAAGCTTTAGGCTGGTAGGTGAAAATCATTCTTCAAAGGGATAATATTGGTACAATTATTCCTCTTTATGAAAAAGCCAGATTGAACCAAATGTGATGAGTACATTCAGGACATTTTCCTGGGGAAGGACCATCCCAGTCTCTACTACAAAAGTAAAAGGCCTTTTCTTCTCTGACGCTAGCTTCTACAAGGAGCTGAACCACTTATTGAGATGACTGTATATGGATTTAGGTACCTAAATTCAGGCACACATTTGAAAATTTTATTCTACATTTACTTTTGTATCTGAAATGATTGTAAAACCAGTGAGACAAGGTGGATGAGGTAATAAAAGATATTACCTTATCCTGTCTCTCTGATATCTTGGGACCAACAGCAACACTGTAATATCAGTGACATTCATTCCATTTCTTGTCATCTGCTGACTGCATAGTGCCTTAGTTTGAAGCCAATTGTTCTCTTCGCATGACTGGCTTTTGGATACTAGTACCTCAGTTATTAAGTCCTCATATTATAGCTTGATGACAGTGGACAGAACAATTCTTTATTAGCAAATTCCTAGCAAATGCACAAGTGATTGCTCAATGAAGCATTCTAATTAAAGAAATTATAGAACACACTCTATAAATTACTTCAGGTTGTCAAGGAGATAAGGCAAATGTCAATAATCTGGTCAATAACCTCATAAAATAACTTTTTTTCTGACACAGACCACATAAATCATTATTTTATTCCTGATTCGATAACAGAGGGGAATCCCATGAATAATTAGGGTAAAAAATAAAACTTCATCACCATAAAGGTAAAGGAACATTTTAAAGAAAAGGGCAATGAATAGTTACTTATAAAGTGCACAGCATCACTTCCTAATTATGACTACTAGAAATGAAACATAATGTCAGTTTTAATATGTCCTTCTGAACTGTCTTACACATGTAGATATAAATATTGAAGATTTCTATAGTACCTGTTTAATGTATTTTTTTTCTGACGCATGCATTCTTATGCTCACAAAACTGTCTAAGTACAGGTTTTTATATTAAACATGCTAGACCTATTTTGTTTATCTCTGTGAATGTCCTTGTATGTTTTGTTTTTCATAGCATATAAACAGAGAAATTAGATAGAAACATAAAATGTGCTTGCTGGAATAAGAATACTTTGTTTCTTAGAATTTGAAATGATAATACACAAAAAGTCCCAAACAGAGAGAGTTCCTTAAAACAGAGAGGCACCACTCACCCACCTTACTCTAGGCTTCCTGTCTACAGACTGACTACTGATCACAGGCTTCCCTACAGAGCCCCCTGCCTGCAAGCAGGATCAGGAAACCCCTGAGAATTTAAAGTGATCACAAGTTTAACACAGTTTTCAATACCCTACAGTACCAAGGAAACCAAACTACAAAAGTTGCTAGAGTTGTGGCCACTGGACATGATGTAAGATTCACTTGTGCCCCCTCTTTTAGAAAGGGTGTTGGCTACCTTGCTTTCCAACCTCCCAATAGATGTAATTACATCTGAAATGACTATCTTAAACCCATAGATTAAGGGTCAGCTCCCCCCACATAACATCCATACTTCCCCCAGCAGTTGTTTCACATTCATTTGGGTCATCTAGGACATTAAAGGGTTTTGTCACCCCCAAGGTATGAAACCAGATCTCTTACCACCCTAAATCTTCCTTGCTTCTAGAGAAGTCCTGTACCAAGGTCTCACCATGTCAGGGACTGCAAGTCTTGATCCCTAATCCACAGGGCTCTTAGGAGCCACTAAATTCCAACCTGCCACTGGTCACCAAAACTAGAAATTGACCTCTGACAGAGCACTCCAGTCCAGGGATCTGATTAGCAGAACTCTGAGGGTCCTGCTTGGTTCCCTGCTTGTATTTAAACCAAGCATAGGAACAAGAGCTTGTGCATGAAACTGGGGGTTTCCCCTGCTTAGGCCTGCCTCTCTTGCACTACCTACTGCCGGACTCTGCTCTCCAGTCTCCTGTAACCTGGCCCTGCCTGCCTCCTGACACCTCACTCCTGGTTTCCCCTCTGGCCTCTCTCAGACTCTGACTTCCTGGTATCTGAAATGACCTGACTCCCAAGTCCAACTCTGACCACTAAGTGAGACTGCCCGCATCCAGGTTGTGACAGTTTGCATGGACCGCTTAGGCCACAGGAGTGGGCCCAGTGCCAGCAAAGCTGATCTGGCTAACCCTTTGGGAGCACCACACATGCTCAAATAGGCTGCCTGCCTTCAGATAGATAAGCAATTCCTGCAGGCCTGGGTCATCTAACTGACCTCAGAGAACTAGCTATTGCAGAAACAAATAATAAAACACGCACTCCAGACACGGGCTCGCAGAGTCCTATTTATCAATACATCTGCTGGAACAGTTTAATGGTAATTGCCAGAGATTTTGGGGTCTTACAAACCAATGCCACCTCCTGTTCATGGTGCATTGTCAGTCCTACAATACTGATCATACAAAAGTGAGGTCTGGTTAGCAACCTGTTATCAGGGGAAGTATTAAACTGGGCCTTCAGCTTCTTGGAGTACGACAGCCTCGTATGGTTGAACTGGGAGGTCTTCCTCCAAGCCATGTCAATGCTATTTGATGATCTCAAATGGTGGAGACTGCCCCAAGAAAGCTCCGGTAGGGGCAGGACACCGTAGCCTCCTGTGCGGTGTAATTCTGTTACCTCACAGACAGTGCAGATTGGAATAAGGGGCGCAGCTGTACCAGTTCCGATGGCTCTGCAAGAAGAAATTAAAGATGAATTAGCCCAGGTGGAGACACCCACGAGTCTGGATGCCATCCTGGATCGCACCATCCATATAGACAATTGGTTACAGGAACTAAGGGAGGAAAGAAGGGGGATCTTGCAACTCTCTGGTCCATGTACTTTTACCGCTTCGTCAGTGCCTCCCACTGAGCCAATGCAGGTGGATGTGGGCTCTGGATGGCTCACCCCTGTAGAAAAGGAACAACACCACCAGAAACATCTATGCTTCTACTGCAGTGACTCAGGTCACTCCATCAGCATGCCCCATACAAACGCCAAAGAATCAGGTAAAAGAGTTCCCCCATACTCCCATCTTGACTGGAACACACCTTGAGCTACCACTCAAGAGCTCCCCAGTTTCAGGTGCTGGTTTAGTTGCACATACCTGGGGCATCCCTGCAATCTCCCATCCTATTGGCCCTTATCAACTTGGGTGCAGCCAACTGCTTCATACATGCAGCAGCAGCCAGGATCCTGCAGATTCCTCTGCAACACAAGACCACTTTGACCTCATAGGCTATTCATGATTCCACTTTGTCTTCTGTCAAGTAATGGAGGAAACAACTCCTCTGGAGGATGTGATTCAGGGTACCAAGAAATGTTACAATATGGCATGGTCCATTCTCCACATTTTCCCTTGGTCCTCTGTATTTCCTGACCATCCCCCGCCCCCAATCTACTCATTCAGTGGCAAGCACAGGAAATCCGTTTTCCATTGGAGTTTTGTCAGCAGCACTGTTGTGGACTGGTAGATCCTGTCCCAGCATCTGAACCTTGGGTGGCTCAGGGGAGAGCTGCTATCAAGGTATAACCTTCTGTTTAAGCAATGTCGGAACTTCCCTTGAAATACCAAGACTACACCGATGTTTTTGAAAAGAGGAATGAGGAAACCTTGCCTCTGCACTGGACTATGACTGCCCAATAGCACTGCAGCCTTGAGCAAAATTACCATTTGGGCAAATTTATGCCCTGTGAGAACCTGAGCTGAGAGCTCTCCAAGAGAACCTATAAGTTGACCTCACTGGCTGGCACACCAGTCCTTTTTGTCAAGAAGAAAGGAAGCAGTCTCCAACTATGCATTGACTATCGTACATTGGATCAGATAACTATCAAGAATTGTTATTTGATACCCCTGATTCCTGAATTGCTGGATCACGAGCCCGTATATTCACTAAGTTGGACCTCTGGGGTGTGTAGAACCTCATGTGAATCAGAGAAGGGGATGAGTGGAAGAACGCCTTCCACACTGGGTATGGCCACTATTAATGTCTTATAATGCCCTTCAGGCTGACCAATGCCATGATACCTTCCAACATTTTATAAATGATGTGTTCTGAGACATACTGGATCAGTACTTAGTAGTCTACCTAGATGACATTTTGGTCTTCTCCATCTACCCTGAACAGCATATTGCTCATGTCCAAATGATTCTGGAATGCTTATTGCAGCATGGCCTTTACAGCAAGTTTGAGAAGTGTGCTTCGATCAAGCCTCTCTGAAGTTCTTGGGCTTTGTCTTATCTTCAGAAGGGATCCAGATGGACCCACACAAGGTCCAAGCTGTCTGATGGGCTAACTCCCCACTCAGTACATGCCCTGCAATGCTTCCTGGGGTTCCCCAATTTTTATCAAATAGTCATCCCAATTTTTTTCAAAACAAATTGATCCTCTCACTGCTCTCCTTTGGAAAAATGCTGAATTCTGAATAGTCTACCATGGCCCAGCATGTGTTAAATTAGCTGAAACTCTTCTTCAATACCTCACCCATATTGGCTCATCCAGATATCACACAAGCCTTCATTGTAGAAGCTAATGATTCCAGTACAGTGACCAGGGCTGTCTTCTCCCAATGACTTGGTTCCAAGCAAGTATTACACACATGCTCTTATTGCTTGAAGAATCTCACTTCCACATAGCTAAACTACAAAATACTGGATAAGGAACTCCTGGCGATAAAAAATGCCTTTGCAGAATGGCGGCACTACCTGGAAGGAGCTCACCACCCAGACCAGGTATTCGTTGATCGTAAAAGTTTGGAGTACCTATGTAGGGCAAAAGCTTTAAACCAATGGCAGCTTAAGTGGGCCGTAGTTTTCTCATGATTTAATTTTGTCATCACATATCACCCCAGATCCAAAAATGGCAAGGCTAGCACCATGTCCCGAAGATGCGGTACCAACCCACGAGTCTCTGGCCAGGAACAACCTTTATTCTCAAAACCCATAACTTTCTCAGTGCAAGTCTTCATCAGGATATTCTCATGTTGATATGCTCTGCTTCTGGCTGAGGAATTCTGCCTGATGAACAAGCTATTATCAACAAGTAATTGCAAGATTTCCAGGAAGGGATCAGCTATGTAAGGGACTACCATCTATGTTCCCTCAGGACCTGCAAAAGTTGCAGTCCTGCAACTATACCATGACTTTCCCCTAACAGGACACTTGGAGTACTTTAAGACCCAACAATTGATATCCTACCCTTTTTGGTGGCCCCAGATGCACCCAATGATAGTCATTTATTGCCTCCTGTTATGTTTGTGCCTGCACCCAGACAGCAAGCCACAAGCCTTGCAGTCTTCTCCAGCCCTTGGACACCCCACCTCAACCCTGGGCGGCTATTGCCATAGACTTTATTGTAGAATTACAAGAGTCCAATTTTTACAGTAGTGGACCACTTCATCCCCTACACAGGCTTCCCTCTGCTGAAGAGACAGCTCAGCTATAGATTAGCCATGTAGTCTGCCTCCATAGCCTTCCAGAGCTCATGACTTCTGAATGGGGATCTCAGTCCACAGCCCAGTTCTGGCGTGAGGCCCTGTGCCTGCTGGGGATCTGCACATGTCTTTCCTCTGCTTACTATCCCTAGTCTAACGGCTAGCTTGAAACACCAACCAAATCCTCAAACAGTATCTGAGATGCTACATCATTTGTAACCAGGATGATTGGTCTTCACTTCTCCTTTATATGGAATTCACATACTACAACACAGAACATGTGTCTATGGGTCAAAGCCCCTTTTTTACTAATTATGGTACCACTCCCAATTCCACCCACAATTTCTTATGGCCTCTCACCCTGGCTTCCTGAGAACTAGTACAGCATATTCGTTGGGCCCAGGAAGAAGTAAAGGATCACCTGGAAAAAGCAAGAGTAGACTATAAACGGTATGTGGACTAGCATTGACAGCAAGTCCCCAGCTTCTCAGTGGGATGAATTTACAGATCTCCATGGAGCATCTCTGGACAGACAGACCTACTTGCAAGCTGAACTTTTGGTTCCTTGGCCCTTTTAGGATCCTGCAACATCTTAATTCAGTCACTTTTGAAAATTAATCTGGTGTTTTATGTATCACTTTGAAGCCCTACATGGAAAACCCTTTCCCACACTGAACCCAGCCACATCCTCCACTGGTTCCAGCACAAAACCAGATCTCTTATCCCTCTGAGTCTGTCTTGCTCTCAGTGGAGTACTGACCCACAGCTATTTACTTAGCTATGCCAGGGTCCCACCTGTCCTAGTAGATGCTGGGCCACAGCACCTTTTAGCTAGCTATGTCACAGACATACTCAACACTGACTCATTTTCCTCAGTAGGGTTTATACCTTTGACCACTGAGTATTGTCATGGCAGAATCGTATGTGTGCTCTTGGGCTCCACCCTGTTACAGCATTACAGAAAATAACCCATCAAGAAATCACAATTCCCACAGTCAGAATCCCGGAATAACCTTTAGTTTCCACAATGACTTACTCTACAGGCAGTGTGATGAGGGCCATCACAAACACATCTGGTTTTCTACTAGCCCCTGATCATGCACACCATTCTGTTCTTTCTGGGTTCCATGGGTGTGACTTCACCTTCTGTTGTTTGAGCTGCCTATGTTTGCCTGCTCAGCAAGCTTTTTTGTTCCATCTCTGCCTGCTTGCACTGACATCTGGCCTCCAGCTCTATTTGTTTCTCTTCCACTAGCAGCCTTTCCACTCCAGCCTCTACAGAACTGTACCTGTCTCTGCTGGATTGTCTGTGGAACAGTCTGCTTGGTCTACAGCACATAGGCACCGACTCTTGGGTGCTTCAGGGTTGGAAGACCCACGGAAAAAAAATAGTGGGTGCTTAGTGCTTACCAGCAGCCAGCTCCTCCCCCTCCCCCCAGCACCGCCCACCCCCAGTGGCCCTGCCAATCAACTCCTCCCCCTCCCTCCCAGTGCCTCCCACCTGCCACGAGCAGCTGTTCTGCTGTGTGCAGGAGGTACTGGGGGGAGAGGGAGGAGCGGGGATGGGGCAGGCTCAGGAGAGGGGGCAGAACTGGGCAGGAAGAGGTGGGGTGGGGGCGGAGTGGTGGTGGGAAGAAGTGGGACAGGGGTGGGTTTTGGGGGCATGGGTAAAGTGGGGGCGGGGTCTGGGGCAGAGCAGAGGTTGAGCATCCCTGGGACAAGGAGGAAGCTGGTGCCTGTGCTCCTGCATGCCCTATAGGAGAAAAAGGGTTCCCCCGGTTTGGAGCAGGTGTCCAATCCTGCCTCAGGGCATATGAATGCAGCATGGCCACAAGCTCTGATTTATTCTGATCAGCTACTGACAGACTTCACTTTGCACACAGCTCTTTTAATGGTTTCTTGGTGAGCTCAGCATCTGTTTCTTTGCTCAGCCTCTCTTTGCTGATGTTTATTCATTTTTTACTTTCCTTTGCTCTGTTTCCTTCACCCAAAATAAACAAACAGAAACCAACAAACTGTAACCTTCTCTGCCTGTTCCCAGCCTTCTCACTCTGAATCATTTAAAAATCTAGTTTACCAGTTGAAGTGTGAACCGTAGTCAGCCAACAAGCTGTGTGTAAATCTTGTCCGGATTACACCACTGTGACATCCTGCTCAGGATATCTAGAACTCTGAGCCACTGTGTTACCCTCTGCTTCAGCCAAAGTGAGTTTTGCTGGAGATTAGACTTGTCAGCTCCCTGCCATACCAGTCTGTCTGCTTCCCCAGCAAACCCCTTGAGACTCTGCCAGTTTTAACCTTGTCTTGCAGGTAACAATCATTGAACCCCACTTCCTGAGTTCCCCAAAGATGTCTCCTTGTATTGCCCAGTCCTTCTTGCTGGACATTCACAGAAATTATTAAATTTGCTGCCTCCAAAGAGACAGTATACACACCAGCCTGTTAGATTAGCTGAAGACTCACATTTACATCAATATAACAACATGGAGATGGTTTATAGTAAAACTAAGAAAAAATTATTAACAAAGAACAGAGGTTAAAGTGATATTAAGCAAGAATAAAAGAGACAGGTCTGGTTACAAAGAAAACATGCTTTCTGGTGACTAAAACTTAATTCTAGCAAGTTACAATCTTCACCTAAGCAGTTTTCTTTCTCACTTCAAGTTACCAGCATTTCTAGAGCTCCAGACTATGGGGACCAACTTTTACAGGCTCAGAGGGTGCTGTCCCCTATGTTTCCTAAGTGATGGATAACTAAAAGGTCTTTTTGCTCAATCTGTCTATGCTTCCAGAGCTAAGAAAGTTTCCTGGGGTGCAGATTCTGTCCCCTGGTGTGCTCATGAAGCTTCAGCTTGTTAGCTTGATTGGTTTGTTTACCTTACTTTTACTTTTACTTATACTTTTACTGTGTCTGGCTTACCCTGCCAGACTGGCAAATCACATTCCTTTTTGCAGGCAGGGCCGGCTCTGGCTTTTTTGCCGGGGGGGGGGGGGGCCGGGGCCCCGGGGGGGGGGGGGCGGGCCCCGGCGGCGGCCCCGCCCCCCCCCCGGGGGCCGGGGGGAGGGCACCAAGGGGGAGGGCAGCCGGAGCCCCGGAGCCCCGGGAGGAGGGCGGCGAGCCCCGGCGGGGGCTCGGCTCTCTCCCCCCCCCGGCGGCCAGAGTGCCGGGGGCAGGGCGGCGAGCCCCGGCAGGGTCTCGGCTCTCCCCCCCTCGGCGGCCAGAGCGCCGGGAGCAGGGCGGCGAGCCCCGGCTGGGGCTCGGCTCTCCCCCCGGCAGCCGGGGGGAGGGCGCGGGGGGAAGGGCAGCCAGAGCGCCGGGGGGAGGGCGGCGAGCCTGGCCGTGCCCCCGCTCTCCCCGGCGGCCGGAGCACCGCGCCGCCCCCCTCCAGGTGCCGCCCCAAGCACCAGCTTGGGTGCCTGGTGCCTGGAGCCGGCCCTGTTTGCAGGACAAACATATTTACCGCGTCGGCCTCAAAATATATTTTAACAACATATTTCTAGCACATGTACATAGCCATCCACACACAGATCACACAATGATATTTATGACCAGCGTCTCACCAGTTTTTATATGATACTTTACTCAGTAAACTAAGTACTGTATAGTACAATAATATTGTATACAATCCGTTGATTCAATTGCTTATTTTTGTATGTGTGTGTGTGTGTGTTTAATGAACAGTAATGAGCATAGAATGGCTGAAGTGACTGACTTTCTCTAAGTGTAAGGGCATGGCTAGGATTTTTCCCTTTTTTATTTTCATGATGGTGGTAAGGGAGATGAAAGGAATGATGCTGAACTGACCATGGTCAATACTTTGTTCATATATGTGAACTTCTGTGCATTATATTTTTATATTGCGATAGAATCAAACATTTTAAATATTCTAACACTTTTTTTTAACATGGCATTCTGATGCTTAGTAAGCACCAAGACAGGCTGGTGAGATGGCACATCATTTTTGTTAACTACATGAGCATTCAGCTCAGTTGGAGTTTGCCCAGTCTCCTGGACCTATAGCATGAGCATTCCCATTTTTGTGACACGAAAGACATCCTTAAAAGTATGACCTCATATTTTTAGATATTCCAATGAAATAAAAGTAATTTAACTGAGTATGATCTGTCTTTTAAATTGAATCAAAATTGGTCACCCTGATTAAATATAGTGGACCAGCTCTTCACTGATGTAAATCAGCATAGCTCCATGGAACTCAGTGGAACTATGCCAGTTTACATCCCCTGAGGATTGGACCCAGAATATGTATCACATGTTGCAATTTATGTTAACGATACACTTTAAAATATGGACTAGATACATTTTTGCTATATTTTGTGGCTCAGAAAGGCTGGCCACAAAAAATGTGATATGCAGTACTCTAGAATCACAGTCCCCAAATATGCATTGAAATATGTACGTACAAACTGACTTCATGGGAAGAAAAACTAAGGGGGGAAAAAGGAGTTCAGGAGAGCTGTCAGTTTCTCAAAGAGACAATAGTAAAGGCACAACAGCAAACTATCCTGATGCGAAGAAAAGATAGGAAGAATAGTAAGAGGCCAATGTGGCTGCATCAGAAGCTCTTTAATGACCTGAAAATCAAAAAGAAATCCTACAAAAAGTGGAAACATGGACAAATTGCTAAGAAATACAAAGAAAGGCACAAATATGTAGGGCAGGGATCGGCAACCTTTGGCACGCAGACCACCAGGGTAAGCACCCTGGCAGGCCGGGCTGGTTAGTTTACCTGCCGCATCCGCAAGTTCGACCGATCGCGGCTTCCACTTGCCGCGGTTCACCGTTCCAGGCCAATGGGGGCTGCGGGAAGCGGCGCAGGCCGAGGGATGTGCTGGCCTCAGGTTCCCGCAGCCCCCATTGGCCTGGAGCAGTGAACCGCGGCAAGTGGGAGCCGCGATCGGCCGAACCTGCGGACGCAGCAGATAAACAAACCAGCGTGGCCCGCCAGGATGCTTACCCTGGCGGGCCGCGTGCCAAAGGTTGCTGATCCCTGATGTAGGGACAGAATCAGAAAGGCTAAGGCACAAAATGAGTTACTCCTAGCAGAGGACATAAAAGACAATGATGAATACATAAGGAGCAAAATAAAGACAAAGGAAAAAGAAGCTCCATTACTTAGTGGGGAAGAAGAGCTAACAACAGATCACACCAAGAAGGCTGAGGGGTTCAAAGCCTATTTTACTTCAGTCTTCTCTAAAAAAGTTAATTGTGACCAGATGCTTAGCACAGTTAATATTAATAACAAGGGAAAAGGAACACAAACCAGATTAGGGAAAGAACATAGGTTAAAGAATACTAAGATAAGTTGAGTGTATTCGAGCTGGCAGGGCCTGATGAAATGCACCCTGGAATTCTAAAGGAACTAGCTGAAGCAATCTCAGAACCATCAGAGTTTATCTTTGAGAACACATGGAGGATGGGTGAGGTCCCAGAGGACTGGAGAAGGGCAAACATAGTACCTATCTTTCAAAAGAGGAGCAAAGAGGACCTGGGGAATTATAGGTCAGTCAGCCTGACTTCAACACCTGGAAAGATACTGGAACAAAATTTTAAACAATCTATTTGTAAGCACTTAGTGGATAATTGGGTGATAAGGAATAGTCAACATGGATTTGTCAAGAACAAATCATGCCAAACCAACCTAATTTCCTTCTTTGACAGGGTTACTGGCTTAGTGGATCAGGGGAATCAGTAGATGTGATATGTCTTGATTTTAGTAAGGCGTTTGACAATATCCCACATGACATTCTCTTACGAAACTAGGGAAATGTGGTTTAGATGAAATTACTATAAAGTGAGTGCACAACTAGTTGAAAAACTGTATTTGAAGAGTAGCTTTCAGTGGCTTGCTGGGAGGATGTATATAATATAGTCCTGCAAGGGTCTTTCTTGGCTGGTACTATTCAGTATTTTCATTAATGACTTGGATAATGAAGTGGAGAGTATGTTTATAAAATTTGCAGATGACAACAACCTGAGAGGGGTTAGAGCAATCCACTATTGCAATTTTAATTCAGTAAATGGCAATCAGATGTGACTCTGATTAGTGCCTTACAATGTCAGCAATAAAATAAATGTTATCAGATACAACATGTTTGCCTACATTATTTCAAGTGACACCATGCATGATATTACTGTTGTGCCACAGACTGCATTTTTAATAACTTGTATATTGTCTTTAGTAGAACTCATATCCATATCATAAAGAAATGTGGTTATGCTTATCATGGATCTCCTGCAATACATTGTACAGGGTTTCAAAAGGGTTATTTATCATATATATGTAAATGTAAGTATATGTATGTCTGCTTACATACATATGCATACAAAAACTCAAATATATAAACAACTTATTTATGCATATTGTTTATTATTGTGAATTATATTGAGTAAAAGAAAGCCTTCCAATAATCTAAATTGTATACACAATTTTACATATGTTTTTTGATTTTTTTAAGAAAAAAGAAAATGATAGGATGCAGTACCATTATCTGTTTGTAAAAATGTATGTAGGGGCGCTTTCATTTAAAAAAAAAGTTATTAGAAGAAAGACAATTTGTATCATATTGAAGCCTTCACTAGTCAAATTTACTTTAGTTTAACATATTTTCTTTGAATCTTCCAATTTAATATTGTTCACTAAGAGCAGCTTCATGCAATTTACCAACCCAGATTAGATTGAGTCCTATAAAACTTCTTATGTATTCCCATAAAAATATTGTGGAAGGTCACCTAACAGATTAACACCTCTGCTATTGTACAATTGGTTACAGAAAGTGATTGCTTACACTTCAGTGGTAGTATTACAGATGACCCAGGGTGAAGCATTTTCATTCAAAACACTGCTGATGGTTGATGAGGTGTCATTAATGTGATCAATGGTACGACTGGGTTTTTGTATATATGTTAGCACCGGGAGGCAAAAGTTGAACTCTGGCTTTACTCAAACACAGCAGTCTCTTATCAGTCCAGAGGGTAAAACTGTATGCATGTTCAATTTAGCTGTTAAGGGAAGTCAGATGTAGAAATCGACAGGCATGAACATATTCTTATCACCAAAATGTCTGTGGTAGTCAGTGTTGCCAGTTCTTGTGAAGAAAATTTGTAGCTCTCATAGTTACTGAACATATTGTGGTAGTGTCTAGAGGTCAAACAGGTTGGTATCTTGTTTTGCGAGGCATTGTACAGCCATATAGTAAATTACACTCCCTGCTGCAAAGAGCTTATACAATCTAAAATTGTGCTGTGATCTCCATCCCTGTTTAGCTTTCCCCCACCCTCTCGTATACAATTCACACTAAAAGAAAATAAATTGTTATATAATTCGGGGATGGCATTTATCTCTGTGCAGAAGCCCAGCACCAATCCTGTGATCTCATTTTGGGCACATATGTATAACTTAAGTGGAGCATTGGTCTTGTGCTGGCCATCTGCACGGGGATACATTTTTACCCTTTATAAGTCAGCCATAGCAAATATATTATTTGTATTATTTATTTGTATTACAATAGCCCCTAAAAGCCCCACTCATGAACTGGGGCCCTTAATGAAGTTAGGTGAGAGAGGAGGAGACATGCATTCAAAAAAATATATATATCTAGGCTTAGAGGGAGGAAAATAGATTTGATTTTTTCCCAGATTACCTCAGACTGAGCAGAAACCCCATTGCCTCCAGAACATAATACAAAGCCCATTTCATCACCCTTGTGGTTATCCACAAATACCACACACACTTAATAATTATCACACCATGGTGGGAAGACTAAGAGAAACCAAGATATGATGTCTTTCTTTTAAAATGTATAAGATGCTCAGTAGAGCTTGTTGTAATAATAATGCAGGGCTAGGGAGAACTGTAAAAATAATGTAACAAATTGTTTAAAAAAATAAAAAAAAAAAGTCCCAATTTTTATTTAAAATTTGAAAAATGTTGATTAGTTCTAGAGCTGGACAAAAAAACAGGAGGGAAAATCTTATGAAAATGCTTTTAAAAGTTTCCTGGTTTTAAATTTTGACATTTCAGCTAGCTCAAGTACTCAGATGTTACAGCGCTGAGTGTGGCATAAAAGCCAACGTACATTCTCCAAGGCTCATACCAGTATTTCAAATAGATTGTGCATCTTTCTCTTGATGTCTTCAGAGTTCTTTTTTCCATGTGAATATCCCTTTCATTCCAATAGAAGTTTTCTTGGCATTCTCTTGGTAGAATTGATATAACAATTTATACCAGCCTTATAACTGCAGAATCTGAGCACTTTACACAATTGAAAAACTCATTAGTATAACTCATTCCTGTTGCTGGTTGGTTCTATTCTCCAGCTGGAAAGCAGTTGGAATTATTCAGTGTAGCAGATAAGCATGTATCCGACGTGCTATAACCTTGAACATGTATAACATTTGGAATGTCTCAGACTTCTTTGAACTTATTTGATCCATCCCCAATAAAATCACAATAATTCAATCTATCACTTATCATTGAAATATTCTTTAGACTACACATAGCATTGAAATTACATCTGCATAACTAAAGACATGCAGTATTTCACAACGCTGTTTATGTAACTAAACTATTTTCGTTAACCTTGGTTAAATTACTAGGCCTGTATTGATGCGTTTCATCCTCCAGCTGCTGTGAAAGGTGGCCAACCCTCTGAATTAGAACACAAAGAGAAATGCCTTTGATATGAGGAAACATCTGGAGGATCGAGAGAGATGCGTGGTTTAACCTTGCCACCGCTCCATCTCTTTAAGAACACACAGGGCAAAATTGGCAGCTTTTCCAATTGCCCAACGTCAATTGAGGGTTTGATCTAGCATGGCTAGGGCTACTCCCTATAAGTTCAGTGTTTATGCTGTACGGGTGGCCAACCCACTGTATGGCACCACCTACCTCACATGCTGTAGAGAGGTGCACAGGTGCTGCTTAGCCTTTAACTACCCACTAGCAAACTTCTGACTGTGCATCAGGGCCACGGCAGAGAAACTATTATGGAGTAGCTTTCAAGTCTAGCATTTACTTTACCTAAACATTGGGAATAACTTCCTTACACCAGCTACTGCTGTTGGAGTTTGAAACTGGGAAATTAAATGTTTGTTTACTTACATATTTCAATGGTTCTCAAAGGTTTCCATTTTGTAAACAACTATTTAAGATAGAAATCCTCTAGTACGATGGTTCTCAGCCTCTCTCAGTCCACGGCCCAGAACAATCATACCACAACCCACAAGGATTTAGAATCTGGGCACAATTTTGGGTGGGATTTGGACATCAGACAAAACAATGAGGTTTCTAAGTGTTATGGGGTAGAAAGACTGACACTGCTGTGGGGCAAAGGCTGATGGGAGTGGAGCGTGGTAAGGCAGGATCCATAAAAAGGGAAGAGAAAAATTAAGTGGAGACTTAGATTCTAAGGGCATGTCTTCACTACCCGCCGATCCGGCGGGTAGCAATCGGTCTATCGGGAATCGACTTACCGCGTCTAGTGAAGACGCGGTAAAATCGATCCCTGATCGCTCTGCCGTCGACTCCGGAAATCCACCTCGGCAAGAGGCGGCAGCGGAGTCGGCGGCAGCGCGGCAGCGGTCGACTTTCCCGCGTCCTCACCGCCAGGTAAGCCGACCTAAAATACGCAACTTCAGCTACGGTATTCACGTAGCTGAAGTTGCGTATCTTAGGTCGGACCCCCGCTGTAGTGTAGACCCAGCCTAATTAGTCTCACCAACACTTGATTAGCACCCAGCAATACAACCTCCTTGTGCTGCCTCTGAACCTTGGCAGTTGAATCATACTTAGTGTAGAAAGAGCAACAATTTAGGATATCAGAAGCAGCGGTAGCAGCATTGGCTTTTCTGGGAGAGAAAACTACAGTGCAGGAAATGAATTAATCTTTTTAAAGGTGTACAAAATTACAGATGTTTTAAATAATACTATTGTTTGTTGAGATCTCTTTAAAAGGAATTCAGTGTTGGAGTTCTTTACTTACCCAAATTGTTTTCTTTGTAAAATAAAATAAAAACCATTTTCTACTTGGAATATTTTAGGATTGTGGGAAACACCTAGATGTAGATATATGCCATCTTCTAAGTGACCTTTTCTCATGCCAGACTTAAAATTAAAGTTTTATTTTTTTTTAAATAGAGGTTGTGTCAGGAACCTGGGTAAAAGTACAAGGAGTCTGGTGGCACCTTAAAGACTAACAGATTTATTTGGGCATAAGCTTTCGTGGGTAAAAACCTCACTTCTTCAGATGTATCTGTTAGTCTTTAAGGTGCCACCAGACTCCTTGTTGTTTTTGTAGATACAGACTAACACGGCTACCCCCAGATACTTGGGTAAAAGTAGGCAGGACTAGTATCAGGAGCTTGGATTCTAGAACTGAAGCTAGGAGTCAGAGTCAGTATGAGGGTCAGGAGTCAAGCTGAGGGTGAAGTTAGAGTCAGAGTGAGGAGTTAAGCCGAGCGACAGAGTCAGGAATCAGCCAAGGTATCGGGGTATGTGTTGGGTTTCCAGGGGTCAATTAGGAGTCAGAATCGAAGTCACAGGCGAGGTCAATACCAGGAGTTCACGAGCAGAGAAGCACGGTCGTCATGGCAACTAATTAGGTATCCACATTGGTTCCTGGATACTTTCTGGCAGGGCCATCAATAGGGGAGTGTGGGGCCCAGTGCAAATCAGCCTGTATGGGGCCCCCCTTAACTTTTTTTATACAGGTGAAATCTGGTTACAGTGAACTTCAAGGGCAGCTGCTGGCTGCAGGTTAAATATTGATAGCGCCCAGCTGTATAATTATAATATTGTTATATTATATTGTAGTTCTTTTTTCATAATTATAATGAAGTTCATATAATTAAAAAAAACAACAACCCTCACCGATCACGATCAGTGTCATGCTGCTTACATTCTGAAATCCACCTTCCTGGACTTCCTTGAAGCAAATTCACTTCCCAGGTGCATATGGTCTCGCTACCCTCAGTGGATTTTTTAAAAATTTAATTACACATTTGCAACACTGAGAACCCATGTCTCAGGAACTGGGTGGCTCTTGGAGGGCCTATATGTGCCCTGGTGCTGAGGGACCCCAGGACCCTCCAACATGGTGGAGGGGTTCTAAGATCTGTTTTCTCTGGGGACTGGGAGGGAACGGGCAGGCAGAAAAGCAGATGAATGGAGGACTTCAGTCCTGGAGGGTGGTGGAGAGACCAGAGTTGTGGAACCCCAGGTCCTGTACTGCGGGGACGGGGACCCCAAGACTGGAGAGCTGAAAGGCAAGGAGGACCTTGAGGCAGAGGGATGACATTGAAGGACCCCACCCAGTGCTGGGAGAGGGGAGAAAGGGCAGTGGAAGTGGGAGGTATGGGGCACTGGGGGGACACCAGTGCTGGGCGACGGGTGAGGGACAATGGAGTCTACTGGCTGGCACTCATCTGTGCTAGGGGCAAGGGGCCCACCAGAAAAGGCAACGGTCCATCCGAGGTGGAAGGGCAGGTTCAGGGTCAGCCTGGGTCAGCCGGCCTTGGCAGTAGTGGTTGGGGGGGGCGCTAGGACCCTACAGTGGCAGGCGATGCCTGGAGATGGCAGAGCGGAGCGGGCTAGGGCCAGGTCGCTCGCTACTGCTGCCACAGAGACTGAGCCCGAGCCCAGGGGGCTGCGAGCAAGAAAAAGAAATAAACGCCCGGGCTGGTGAGTGTGGGACGCAGGCCCGGCCTGACCCCTGCTGCCGGCACCAGGCCCCCCACTAGCCCCCTGGGCTGCCCTGCCCCCCAGCATCCCTCTGAAGCACAGGATCCCCCAAAGCGTGGGGCCCAGGGCAGTTGCCCTGGTGTGCCCAATTGATGGGACGACTCTGCTTCCTGGTATGCCCCATGAGTTTATATATGGATGGGGAGCCAATCAGGAACCAGTAAGACCACTGTCAGTCAGATCACTAGAGGCTGAACTTCCCATGGCATTCAACCTCTGTGGATTGTGGGTTGTAGGTAATAGCCAGCTTACGGCTGTGGCAGTGTGGCACTGTTGGTGGCCTGGTGCCCCTGCAAGCCTGAGTTCAACTCCTGCTGATCCTTACAGATGGTGTAATTAAATCTCCCCATATTTAAAATTACTGTAGGATCTATCCAGGGGGAAATTAGTAGACTTCTAAGGTATTTTTCTTGCTCTTTTCCATTTCCTAAATTATTTGCTTCATAATCAAAAGTTCTGCTTGCAATCTAAGGCAATTTAAGATTTGGATTTTTCAGCATGTCAGTTTACTAACTCAAATAGGAAAGCTATTGGAGATTTGGAAATGGTTCAAAATGTACCATGTCAGAAGCATAAGGATCTCAAATATTCATAACATTTAGAACCTGAACCATAATTCTCTAAAAACACTATCAATTCTATGGGACCTTGGTCCACAGAGAAAACCAAAATAAAAAGACTTTTTTCCACTTTCAAACCTGGGCCAATGTCATTAGTTAAGGTTAAAGAGACCTTTGACACAATAAAAACCTAGGAATCAGGATTTTGCATATTAAAAACCCAAACTTAATCTATAGACTTGCAGCCACAGGATTTGAATTTGTAAGTGCCTTCAGTGTATAAGAAACTCTCATCTTGCTGTTAACTTTTCTTAAGAAATTCTGCTATTGTTGAAGACAAGGATCAGTCCATTGATTGATATCCACTGACACCTGTCTGTGAGGATGGGGATCCTAGAACTGTTAGCTGTGCGTGTACTTACCAGTGAAACCAGTGGAATCACATCTGAGGCTGCTGGGGCGTTGTTTTATGCAGATCAGATTGTGGGTAGTGTGAAAACTGTCTGTCTTTTCATTATTTCGTTGATAATATGAGGTTTTGTTTTCTTTATGTCTCCTTTCTTCCCTTCCCATCTTCCCCATGAAACTTTGAAACTTAGTGCTGTGGATTAGGAGTTGATATATTTTTAAAAATGCCCACTTCCCGAAGAGTTGGAATGTTGTTATCTGCAC
Organism: Terrapene triunguis; assembly: GCF_002925995.2. Classification (NCBI taxonomy): domain Eukaryota; kingdom Metazoa; phylum Chordata; order Testudines; family Emydidae; genus Terrapene; species Terrapene triunguis. Next base: position 32,324,834 of record NW_020664419.1, on the reverse strand, counting down.
CATTGCTATGACTTGTCAGAGCCATGACTTTGGTGTACTGCAGTCAAGGAGGGGATAGCTTCATTATCTTTAGAAAGCTTGCCAAAGAAACATTCCAGACACCTTCTAGTTTGTGACTCTATTTGAAAGCAAAACTTTTCTTGAGACCAATAAATATCCTTGGAATATGGAGCAAAGTCTTTTTTCATATTTTTTTGCATATAGAGGATTTTATATATAATTTTCACCCATTGCCTGTTAAGATACCAAAAATGAAGTCTTTTAATGGTATAACATCCCCACCCCTATCTTTTTCTGTTTGTACTGCTCACTGTTTTTAAAGCTCTGCTTCAAACAAAGCTACAAAACCCATAAATTAGCAACAACTATTGCCTTCAACCTCATTATCAGCAAATGGCTTAGAGTGCTATCAAATTAAGTGCTTCTTCCTGTTGTCTTTTATGGCCACACAAGATCAGATAACATTCAGACTTATTCTGCTAAAGCAGCTGATGAAAGCTTTTTTCTGCTTTCCTCATGAGGCTAATAAGGGGGGAAAATGTCCCTTTATAATAACATCTTCACTTCCACTGTGCCATTTAGTGGTCCCTTAGACTGATCGGATTGCCAGTCACAGCAAAATGACTGAATACAGGTTTAGAATTTTCCTTCCATGACAGCAGCTGTGCTTTTCCTCCATTCACTTCATGGATTAATCAGCCCTTTTACTAGTTAAATGTAGCTGACTCCTTTGGTGCCCAAGGCAATGATATTATGTAAGGACGGACACACGTCAAAAGGTTTGGAATGTTACTGAGCCCACAGCTTCAGTTGTTCCTGCAATGAGTCTTCTGTGCAATAAAAAAATATTGAGAGGAACTGAAAGTTTTCAAACAGGAGGCTTATTTTGATATGCATCTAAGCAAGAGAGATTCGCTATACCATGAAACTGGTAAAAGGAAAATAAAAACAAGAAGCTCTCACCTTGACCATGAAAACTAAATACTAGTGTCCAGAACAACATGGTTGTATTCATAAGGAGAAAAGTTTTGTACTTGCTGGCTTTACTAGCATGTTTTGTTTTATTGGATATAGATTATGGGAAAGAGGTTTGCATCAGACAAATGGCTCATATCAGGATTTTAAATAGTCTTAGAAAATTGTTCATTGGCAGGGTCAATGTTTTATGGTCTGATCCGGCCCCCATTGAAGTTAATAGAGAAACTCCAGTTTAACTCAGTAGAGCAGAATCAGGCAATTAGTGCTTGTGTTTTCTGAATTGAAGTGATAACTCAACATTCATCAAGGGTTGCCTCCAAATTGATGTAAACTTGTTTTCAGTTTTTTCAAAGGAATATTTTGCCTGTCGATACTCCCCAGTTCAGAGCTTTCAAGCATAGATTGTAACGCTTAGCAGAGCGACAAAGTTAGGACTCATCTTCACTACTGCAAGTCAACCCAAGTTATGCTATGTTAATAACGTAGCTGGAGTCGATGTAGCTTAGATTGATTTACCTTGGTGTTTTCACTGTGCTGCATCAACGGGAAATGTTCTCCAGTCGACTTACCTTACTCTTCTCTGGGAGTTGAAGTACCAGAGTTGACAGGAGAGTGCTCTGCCGTTGATTGAGTGGGTCTTCACTAGACCCACTAAATTGACACCCGCTGCATCAATTGCAGCAGCACTGATCTCCCTGGTAGTCAAGACAAGCCCCTAGTTTTGTTTTATTTAACTTTACTGACAGCTTTTAAAATATCTATCACATCTTTATGGAGCTAAATGGTTATTTTTATCACATGCCAAGATTTTATTTTGGAGAGGCAGGCGGGAGGTTCCTGTTCAGATACAGACAAGTGGTGTCATGTACAGGGGCTGGTGGAAATCTTTTCTGTGATTTTAACCTAAGTGGGTTCACTTCCTGAGTTTTGCCTTGAATTTCTTATTGAAACTTACCCAGATTCTCAAAGAGAAATTCATCTGAAAACACAGTCAAAAATCTTCATAAACTCATGGCTCCATTGACTTCAAGTCAATCTAAAGCTTTCCCCCCTGACATTATTTGCAGCCTTTATGTTAGCAATGGAATTGGCTGGGCAGGACAGCTGATCTGAGAGGGAGATACTGTGTAATATTCAGAACGTTGAGTCCCCTGGTGCTGACCATATACCAGCCAAAGCTTTGCAGCTGTTCAGTGGCCTAATAGGGAGCTAATTACATTGCCAAATATGCTTCAGAATAAATTAGGTTTTGACTGTTTTACCAAGAGATTGCAAGGGAATCAATGTCATGGTTTTCTTATGTCATGATATTTGTTTTACTTCTCTTTCTGGGAGAGGCTAAGTTTTGCCAGTTAACTTATACTGATTGAACAACCATCAAGAAACGGGACAGTGGGATCCGTCAAGTGAAAATTGTATAAATAAATATTTATTGATGTTACCATTGTATGCTATTGTTAGAGGGCTTTCCCTTCACCTCCTCCCCTGGTTCTTGTCATGCAGACAGAAAGCAGAAGGCCAAAAGTTCGAAGTGCAGGAAATGCGATGTTTATTGGGGTTAGTTCCAAACAAGCATATCCATAGCTCTACACACCGGCAGAGCCTGTTTCCCAGTGTTCCGTTCCCAGCTCCGATACCGCAGAGTGATTACCTCATATTCCCCTTCCCAGCTCCGACGCCGCAGAGAATTGCCTGTGTCCCCATTCCCACCTCCTCCTCCTCTTCCTTGGCAGGCCCAAATATACCTGCAATGCATGCCCACAGTCCCACCCCTTTTGTACCCTATAGGAGGGGTAAGGAGTGAGGGTGTGCTATGGTCAGGGACAGGCATGTCTTTGGCCTTTTAGTGTTTTATACCTTCCACCCAACCCCACTTTGCCCTCCTGACTGGTTGTTTGACCTTGCCTTTAGATAGGGGTTGTGGCAATCTTAAAGTGTGCACTCGAGTAACACTTTAACTGCTCTTATCTGTTCCTATTGTACTAAAAAAACCATCTGACTAGGCAAAAGGAACATACACAGTCTTTGTTCTTTGTTTACACATATTAGTATAAGATAAGAGTATCAAAAGGTCAAACCCAAAATTCTATCTTAGGCTGAAAAACAGGCGTATATGCTAACAGCTATGCAAAATGTTAGGCCTTGATAAACACAAAATACTATAAAAGAGTGGGAGTACAATGAGCTGAACATGCAGATATAGTTTGCCATACAGATTTAAATTTTCTCTGACTGCATTAATCATATTGCTTGCAGTTTGTATTCAAGGAAGTTCTCTTGATTCCTGGAATCTATTAACACATTCAAAATGGTCTTTAAGGTAGACAGTGGGGAGACTGTGGTATCTGAGGACATCAAAGTATATATTCAGTGCTCCCTATATGCAACAAAAAGCAGAATATCAGTGCTACAAAAAAAGTTGCTTGCTCTCACATTACCTTAGAACTGTGGCGGTGTCCTACTCTCCTGCTTCTGACACTTCCAGCTCTTCCCTTTGCTCCCTCCCATGAGCTTTCCTCCTATGAACTGCACTCCATCAGGCTTCACTTTCTTCTTTCTTTCCATGTGTCTGTTTTTGATCACTACTTCAGCTCCTTGTCCTCATTCTTTGTTGATATTGATATCTGGCTCTCCATTTCCTCTACACCTAACTCCCTAACCCTCTTCCCCCAATTGAGTAATATTAGGAAGAAATGTTCCATGTGGGCATTTTATTATATAATTGTACATTATGAGTGTTTTTACACCTACATCTGGAATTGGCCCATCTCAGAGACAGAGCATGGGACTAGATGGGTTGTTGGTCTGATTTAATATGGCAATTCCTATATCACTATATGTTCCTATTTCCTCTAGATTTACACCATAGTAAGTGCAAGCGGAATTTAGTCTTATAGCAGACACTGCTGGGGCTGCAGGACACTGTTTCCTTTCCTTATTTGTATTGCAAATTTAGTGCTCATGAAAGATGCATACCTATTTGATCTTTCTTTGGTGAAGGAAGGGTCTCATGACAGATATATCACTGGCCTTCCCCTCAGATGTCGATGAGAATAGGCACACAGTAAAGAAGGTCATAGAATCATAGAAATGTAGGACTGGAAGGGATCTCAATAGGTCATCTAGTCCAATCTACTGCTTCCCCGCCTCTCCACAAGACTCACTACATTGCCAAAGAAGGATATTAGGTTGGTTTGGCAAGATTTGTTCTTGACAAATCCATGTTGATTGTTACTTATTACCTTATTATCTTCTAGGTGCTTACATTTTGATTGTTTGCTCCATTATCTTTCTGGCTACTGAAGTCAAACTGACTAGTCCATAGTTCTCTGTGTTGTCCTTATACCCCTTTTTATAGATAGGCACTATATTTGCACTTTCTAGTCCTCTGGGATCTCTCCTGTCCTCCATGATTTCTCAAATATAATTGTTAATGGCTCAGAGATCTCTTCTTGGAGGAGATGGTTGGGAGTGCTCATGTAATCTTCATGCTTGATTCTAATATTGACCAGGAGGAACATCAAGTATATAGCAATGGAGAAAAGAACAGCAGTAGGTAGGAGAATGGGCATTAAGAGGAAACACAGTGCCAGTATCAATGAAGCTAATAGTCAGGTAGGGGATACTGGCAGTAGAATGACTGTACCCAGTCGGGTGAGGAAGCTGGGTGAAGCCAAGCAGAAACAACTAAGATGTCTGTATGCCAATACAGGGAGACTAGGTAACAATATGGAGGAACTAGAACTATTAGTGCAGGAAATGAAACCACATATTATAGGGATAACAGAAACATGGTGGAATAGTAGTCATGACTGGAAAACAGGTCTTGAAGGGTATGTGCAGTTCAGGAAAGACAGAAATAAAGGTAAAGATGATGAAGTAGCACTGGATATTAATGACGAGGTAGGCTGTAAAGAAACTAGAAGTGATGGAATAGATAAAACAGTTTGTTTGGGTTAAAATCACATTGAGGAGGAAAGCTACCAGAGGTTCCCATGGGATAGTGGGTGGGAGATGCTACAGATCCCCAGGATCAAATTTGGATATGGATAAAGATCTCTTTTATGTTTTTAATGAAATAAATACTACTGGGAATTGTGTGAATATGGGATACTTTAACTTCCCAGATATAGATTGGAGGACAAATGCTACTAATAATAGTAGGGCCCAGATTTTCCTGTATGTGGTAACTATTTCTTCACCAAATAGTCACCGAACCAACAAGAAGTGATGCCTTTTTAGATTTGATATTGGTGAGTAGTGAGAACATTATAGAAAAGCAGGTTGTAGGAGGCAACATTGGTTTGAGAGATCATGCGCTAATTCAGCTTAAACTAAATGGAAGGATAAAACTAGATCTGTAACTAGGTCCTTTGATTTCAAAAGGGAAAACTTTAAAAAATTAAGGGAATTAGTGAGGGAGGTGGACTGAAGTGAAGAACTCAAGGATCTGAATGTGGAGGATGCTTGGAATTACTTTAAGTCAAAGTTGCAGAAACTATTTAAAGCCTGCATCCCAAGCAAGGGGAAAAAAACATAGGGTAAGGTGGCAGACCAAACTGCATGAGCAAGCATGTCACACAGATTATTAAGAGAAAGCAGAAAGCCCACAAGTAATGGAAGATGGGATGGATCAGCAAGGAAAGCTACCTCTTGATGGTCAGAAAGAGTAGGGAAAAAGTGAGAACTGCAAAATGCCAAGCAGAGTTGGCCCTTGGAAAGGAGATTAAAACTAATAGTAAAAGATTCTATTGCCCTATAAATAAAAAGAAAACAAGAAAGAAGAAGTGGGACTGCTAAACACTGCAGATAGGGTGTAGATTAAAGATAATCTAGGCATGGCCCAACATCTAAACAAAAATTTTGCCTCAGTTTTGAATAAGGGTAATGAGGATTTTAGGGATAGTGGCAGGCTGACTAATGGAATTGAGGATATGGAGGTAGAAATTACCACATCTGAGGTGGAAGTCAAACTCAAACAGCTTAATGTGACTAAATCGGTGGGCTCGGATATTCTCCATCCAAAAATATTAAAGGAACTGGCCCATGAAATTGCAAGCCAAATAGCAAGGATTTTTAATGAATCTGTAAACTTGGGGCTTGTTATGACTGGAGAATTGCTAATATATTACCTATTTTTAAGAAATGGGGGGAAGTGATCTGTGAAACTACAGGGCTGTTAGTTGGACCTCAATTGTATTCAAGGTCTTGGAACAAATTTTGAAAGAGAAAGTAGTTAGAGACATAGAGGTGACTGGGAGAAAATACAACATGGCTTTACAAGAGGTAGATCATGCCAGACCAACTTGATCTCCTTTTTTGAGAAGATAACTGATTTTTTTTAGACAAATGAAATGCATAGATCTAATATAGCTGATTACCATAAGGGATTTGATACAGTTCCACTTGGGAAATTATTAGTTAAATTGGAGAAGATGGGGATTTATATGAGAATTGAAAGTTGGATAAGGAACTGGTTAAAGGGAAGACTACAACAGGTCATTCCGAGGGGTGAACTGCCAGGTTGGAGGGAAGTTACTAGTGGAATTCCTCAGGGATCAGTCTTGGGACCTATCTTATTTAACATTTTTATTAATGACCTTGGCACAAAAAGTGGGAGTATGTTAATTAAATTTGTGGATGACACATACTTGAGGGGTATTGCCCATATGGAGGAGGGCTGTAATATCAACAAGAAGATCTGGATGACCTTGAAAACAGGAATAATAGAAATGAAATAAATTTAATAGTGCAAAGTGCACAGTCATGCATTTAGGGACTAACAACCAAGAATTTTTGCTATAAGCTGGGGACTTATCAGTTGGAAGCGACAGAGGAGGAGATATACTGGGTATACTGGTTGATCACAGGATGATTATGAGCCGCAATGTGATGCAACGGTGAAAAAGGCCAATGAAGTCCTAGGATGCATCAGGCGAGGTATTTCCACTAGAGACAGATAAGTGTTAGTACCATTATACAAGGCACTGATGAGACCTCATCTGGAATACTGTGGTCTCCCATATTTAAGAAAGATTAATTCAAACTGGAAAAGGTGCAGAGAAGGGCTATTAAGATGATTAGCGGAATGGAAAACTTACCTTATGAGAGGAGACTCAAACAGCTTGGCTTGTTTAGCCTAACCAAAAGAAGGCTGAGGGGAGATGATTGCTCTCTATAAATAGATCAGAAGGATAAATACCAGGGAGGGAGAGGAGTTATTTAAGTTAAGCACCAAAGTTGACTCAAGAATAAATGGATATAAACTGGCCATCAATAAATTTAGGCTTGAAATTAAATGAAGGTTTTTAACTATCAGAAGAGTGAAGTTCTGGAACAGCCTTCCAAGGTGAATGGTGGGGGGCAAAAAAACGAACTGGCTTCAAGACTGAGCTTGACAAGTTTATGGAGGGGATGGTATGATGTGACTGCCTACAATGGCATATAACCAATCTGTGACTGCTAGCAGCAAATATCTGCAGCAGTCGGTGATGGGACACTAGATGAGGAGGGCTCTGAGTTACTACAGAGAATGCTTTCCCAGGTGTCTGGTTGTTGGGTCTTGCTCACATGCTCTGGGTCTAACTGATTGCCATATTTGTGGCTGTGAAGGAATTGTCCCCCAGGTCAGATTGACAGAGACCTGGGGATCTTTCGTCTTCCTCTCCAGTATGGGGCAGGGGTCACTTGCAAGTTTAAACTAGAGGAAATAGTGGATTCTCTGTAACTTGAAGTCTTTAAGTCATGTCTTGAGAACTTCAGTAACACAGCCAGAGGTTAGGGGTCTATTACAGGAGTGGGTGGGTGAGGTTCTGTGGCCTGCAATGTGCAGGAGGTCAGACTAGATAATCATGATGGTCCCTTCTGGCCTCAAAGTCTATGATTCTAGTATTCTAGGATGTGTTTCGTCAGGCCCTGCCAACCTGAAGACATCTAACTTCTCTAGTTCATTATTAACTTGTTCTTTCCCTATTTTAGCTTCAGGTCTCACCCCATGTACACTTATGTTAACTGTGTTAGTCATCCAATTACTGCTAACCTTTCTGATGAAAACTGAAACAAAAAAGGCATACAACATGGTGGCCATTGCTGCCTTTTCTTATTGTCTTCCCCTCCTCGTTGAGTAATAGGCTACCCTGTTCTTGGTCTTCCTCTTGCTTCTAATGAATGTAAAGTCAATACAATACAAAATGGTGTAGAATTGGAATGGGATCAGATGTGAACAAGATATGGGAACAAGCCAGTGGAAGGTCAGAGGGGTGGTAAAAGGAGTAGGGAGGGGGCACAGACCAGAGCCCACAGGATAATGCATGCTGCTCCAAGAAAGTGTCAAAGGAGTCAGTGGGCACCACCCACTGAACCTCTGCCCAGATGTACGCACAAGTGAAGCCAAGGAAAACAGCCATAAAGTCTCACACTGCCTCACCATCAAGCTTCCTGCTTTCAGACCAACAGATGGTCAGTTTGGCCAGTGCTAGGAGGAGTTTCACAAGGAGGTCTCTGGACTTTGTAGGGACATGTATGTGCTAAGCAAAAATAAATGTGTGCCGAGAAAAGTACAGACAGAAACTGAGAAGGAGGCAAAACAGGGACTGCCTGACATACGTGGAAATATGTGTCTGTCAGACTCTCCCTCTCATCGCATACAGGGAAAGTGCTGGAGGAGTCTATGGAATTTGTGACCCATGTCAGACAAATGTGCATGATGATAGCCCTGAAGATTTTATTTATCCACTACCCGGGCATCCACTGTGCAAATCTCCCCAGATTTCCCCACTAAAGTACATTAGCTCCATGACAGTGAAAAGGATAGTTCAATCTCTATCCATATTGCCTCTGTAGTGACAGTTGTCACTCTAGAATTCTGCACGTAGATGCACAGTTATTTGTGTTGACTTCGGATATTGCATCAGCTGAGTCCTCCCAAGAGTTTAAAAGGCGTTTTGAGTGTCTTGTCTAGGCTTGTCTTGACTGCAGAGTTAATTCAAGTTATAATAAAATTTGCCCCTAATTTGACTCTTGTCCAAAGCACTGTAGTTTTCCTGTGAGGTAGGCGAGGTCAACCAGGGCCAGGGGAATAGTACTGACCTTGCCTCGCCTATCTTGCAGCAATAACTAGAGTGCCTTGTCTACGCTGGAATGTTACATTGGGATAGCTGACATGCATTAGTTATCTCACTGTAGAAATAAAATAAAACCAAACATCACTGCACCTTTTTTGCAGTGGAGACCTAGCTCGAGACAGAGGGAACTAGGGACAGGGACACAGGCATCCACTAGAGAAAAACAATAGGAATGATTAAGCTCAGGAGAAAGCCAAGGATTTTTGGTGTTACATAAGTTAACTACAAAGACAAACCGCAGAAAGGGAGTATTTTTTTGGAAGATTTAACAGTGTATGTATATTCTGGGACTCCACCTGCTCACATGCTCTTTTGACAGAAAAAAAAAATATTGCTAACCAGCTCTGAATTTGGCTCACTACTACAAGGCTGAAAGTTAAACCATAACTAAACAATCAGATAGCTGTCTTGGACTTTGAAATGTAAATGTCAGAGGTGTTTGGAGGGACTGCTTCTCTTTCTAAATTGTGCATTTTCACCAATGTATAGCTGGCGTTGCTCCACTGAAGTCAGTAAATTACTCCAGATTTACAGCTGCATAACTGAGATAAAAATCTGGCTTTTTTTTTTACAGTAGAAATTGAGTTGAAAGTGGTTATTGGTCCACAAACAGCTGCTGAAAGGGCAACAGAGCTTTTGGGAAGAGGAGGAGGGAAAATGTCCAAATATTGCAGGGAAAATTTGAAAGAAAAATTAATAAACAGCAAATATATCAGGTCATACTGTGCCATTCATTTTACCCTCTTGTCATTGAAATCAATGGGCCAGTTTAGTTAGTTTTTTCCCATTCAAAACAAAAGGGGAAAAGGTGTTTATAACCATTTCCCTACTTTACCTTGTCCCTCCATTAGGAAATATTTTCCATAATGGAAGGAAGGCTACGTGGCATGCTCCCATCACAAACTAACGCTTCTTTTTCCTTCTCCTCCCCCAGTGTCAAGACCCAGGTTCTGCCAGGTCCTTAGGGTGCCATTCTTAGCTGTGCCACAGTGGAGCAGTGAATTGCCACCACTGACCAACAGCCTTATTGCTAAAGGCCTACAGACCCACAGAAGCCACACCCCTGGTCCCTGATTGAACAGGCAGCACTCTCATTGGGTGCCTTGACTATATAAAGACCCCAACAGGAAGGGGAAGGTGACTGACCCTTGCCTGCTGGTTGCTGCCTTGCCTGAACCTACCTTGCTGCCCTGCTGCCTCGCCCAACCCTACCTTGCCACCTCGCCAAACCTCGCCTCCCTAACCCACTGACCCAGCCCTTTGGATGGGGTCTTCCAGCTCTTGACCCCTGTGAGAACTTCAACCATTGTCCTGGACTGCCTCTGATACTGATCGATCTCCTGGCTACCCAACCACCTACATACTCTTGATCACTGCTCTGGACTGTGCTCTAACCGGTCTCAGCCACTGGGCATCATAGTTTGCTCAGCCCACTTCAGTAATCTACTAGGCTCATTCTACCCAAAAAAAGGTATGGAACCCACAGATATGGCACCATAGGCATCCCAGTGGACACTGAGCCCCCAGGAGCACCTACAGGCAGAAAAACAAGTTTTACAAGACACAATGGACCAGCTTTGGTGGAAAACCACAACCTTCCAGAATAGATCACAGAACTGCAAGCAGGAATATCTCCCAAAGTCCCATGACCCACGTTATCTTCAGGACCCGAACCCATGGTATCTTTACGAGAGCATTACAACGGGATCTGTAGCAAGTTTTGGAGTTTCATGAATCATTGTAGGTCTGTTTCCTGCAATGGCCAAATGCCTACGAGATGGACCAGGCAAAGGTGGGACCGATCATCAGCCTTCTAACTGGAAAGGTCCTGGACTGGGTGTCCCCTGTGTTAGAGCAGGAGCACCACAGACTGGCTAGCTGGCACACCTTCCTGAGAGCCTTTGCGACAATCTTCAATGACCCACACTGAGCTCGCATCTGAGATGTAGTCCCACAGAGACTCCACCAGATCTCTCGGTCAGCTGCAAGGTCTGTATCCCACTTCTGACCCCTGGTGGCAGATACAGCTTGGAATGGGCCAACCACCTGGATCACCTGGATCGATTGGTCTTCAGCTGTCATTAAGGCTGCGCTGATCACAACACGTCCGCCATTCTTCTCGCATTCTTGCCTTTCTTCTCCACGTTCGTCCGAAACGTTTTACAATGTCATCTTCCCACCTTCTTGGAGGCCGACCAGGTGGTCTTTTCTGTTCGCGTGGGTACCACTCAGTAATGATTGTGGTCCATCTATTGTCCGTGAACCGTGCTATGTGGCCCGCCCATTGTATCTTATTATATCTGCTTTCCACAACAATATCTTTCACACCACTGTGTTCTCTAATCGTTTCATTTGGGATACGATCCAGAAGGGAAATTCCCAACATAGCTCGTTCCATTGCACATTCAGCTACCGACAGCTGCTGTTCTTCTCTCTTCGTCAGTGCCCACGTTTCACTGCCATACAGCATGGCTGGCAGCACTGTTGAATTGAAGATATTTGTACGTGTGGTCTTGTCGATTTTTCCTTTGAGGATGTCCTTGATGGAATTAAACGCACACCATCCTGCCCGAATCCTTCGCGAGAGTTCTCCGTTCATGTCTTGGCGCATATTAACTTCTTGGCCCAAATATATGTACTGTTCCATTGCTTCAATTTCTTCTCCTGTTACTGTTATTCGGGCTTTTCGTAAGACGTTTGATCGCATGTATTTCGTTTTGCAACTGTTCATTGTCAGACCGACCTGACTGCTTTTCTTGTTGAGTCTTTGTAGCATGCTCTGCAGTTGGTTGGTACTTTTGGCAATTAGTACAATGTCGTCCGCGAATCTGAGATGAGATAATCTTTCTCCATTTATATTAACACCACTCCTCCAATTGATCTTGTTCATAACCATTTCAAGGCAGGCGGTAAATAGTTTTGGTGAAATCATATCTCCTTGCTTTACGCCTTTCTCGATTGGGATGCGGAGGGGAGTTTTGAGGAGAGTAATGTCTGTTGTACATCCAGTATTCACTTCCTTCAACAAACTGATGTATTGCGTGTTAATGCCCTGCTGTGCGAGCGCCTTTAATATTGCGTTGAACTCGACGCTATCGAAGGCCTTTTCATAGTCGACGAAAGCAATGCACAGCTGGAGTTTGTATTCCCTCGCTCTTTCTAGGAGCCGGCTAAGGGTAAATATATGGTCGATCGTGCTGAAATTTCTTCGAAACCCTGCCTGCTCTCTCGGCTGTTGTTCATCCAGACTCTGCGAGAGTCGGTTCATTATCACCTTTGTAAAGAGTTTATAGATATGAGACAGCAGGCATATAGGGCGATAGTTCTTAAGATTTTCTCGATCCCCCTTCTTGTACAGCAAGATGGTATTCGACTCCTTCCAGCTTGATGGTATTTTTCCTTCTTCGAGATATCAACTGAATCTTAAAGTGAGGGCCTTCCAAAGTTTTTCGCCTCCTGCGGAAATCATCTCTGACTTGATTCCATCTTTGCCTGGAGCTTTTCCCTTCTTCATCTGGTGTAGTGCACTTTGGACTTCGCTGACGATTACTGGGGGGATGTGTTCTTCTGACTCTTGGAGCGTTGGGAGAGGGATGTTGATTCTTGATTTGAACAGTTCTGTATAGAAGTCCTTGCAGACCTCCTCCATCCCTGCTCTGTCAATTACTGTCTCTCCGTCCTTGTTCTTCAATGCTGTTACGCTCAGTCTATACTGCGCCAATTCCCACTTGCATGTCCTGAGGCTCTTGTGTGATTCAGCTGTTTTAAGGAGCTTTTCTTTCCGGAAGTTCTCAAAGTCATCCTTCAGTTTTTGCCGTATAAGCTTGCACAGAATGGAGTACTCGAGGTTGTTATTCGAGCTCCTTTTCATATTTCTCCGCTTCTCTAACAAGCTTTTAGTTTCGTTCGAGATTCTTCCCTTTGCCTTCTTCATCTTTTCAATTTCAGCTGCCTTTATGCAACGTCTCAGCTTGTCAGCAAAGATACTGTAGTCCTCGTCACACTTTTTGGTCTGGCTCCAGTCAAATCAGAAATCGCTTTCTTCAGCTTTGCTTCATTGAATGTCTTCGGGCACTGTTTCCTGTTTGCCATCTGTAAAGCTTTCTTTTCCACTACTTCGTCGAAAATCAACTTTGCTCTAAGCAGGCGATGGTCACTGCCGGTGTTGAAGGGCTGCACCACAGAGACGTCTTGAACGATGTGCTTTTTATTGTCTAAAATATAGTCGATTTCATTCTTAGTCTTCGCGTTTGGCGCGATCCATGTCCACCTTTTTGCAATCTTCTTTTTGTACCAGGTGTTTGCCACATACAGTTCTTTCGTTTCTGCCATCATTACCAGCCTCTCTCCTCTTTCATTTCTTTCGCTGCTGCCGTATCTCCCTATGAACTTTTTGCCAGCTTTCCTTCGCCCGACCTTAGCGTTGAAATCTCCCATCCTGACAGTATAAGTGGACTTTTGCGCGAAGGCTCTTTCGAGCTCTTGGTAGAATTCTTCCACTTCTTCATCCTTACTTGCACTTGTGGGAGCGTAGGCCTGGATGACCTTGAGGATAGCTTTTGACTACATCTGAAGATGCAGTACACCAATACGTGATGATATTAGCTGGCACACAAAGAGTTGAAACAAAACCAAGATGCAGCCAAGACGGCATACAAATATAATGCTGATCATCACTGGCAGGAGGGGACCCTACATTTGCAATAAGACAAAAAGTATGGCTATCAGCCAAACCCCTCAAGACAGGTAGACCATACATAAGTTGGAGCACCAGTACCTGATCTGCAGGCAAATCAACCCAGTAACCTTCAATCTTTGACTTCCCTGCTACCTTGAGGTTCATCCTGTATTCCGGGTCTCCTTCTTTAAAGCCTTCTCTGACAATTACTTTCCTGAATGAAAACAACCTCCCTCTCCACCACTGCAAGTTAAAGGCCAAGAAGAGTACCTTGTTCATGAGAGCCTAAATTCCCAGATATGAAGTGAGAAGATATGGTACCTCATTGACTGGAAGGGTACGGGCTGGAAGGGCTGGTTTCCAGGGATGCTTATTATGTGTATGCTCCCAAAAAAGTCAGATCCTTCCTCAGAGCCCATCTGGCCAAGACTGGTCCTTTGGTGCCCTGACATTGCCCCAAGAGAGGAGGTATTGAACCCAGGCCTGCCAGTCCTTTACTGCTGCACCATGGCAGTGCACTGAACTGCCACCTTTGACCAACAACCTTAGTGCTAAAAACCTACAGACACCCAGCAGCCATGCCCCAGGCCCCAGATTAGATGGACAGGCAGCACTTTCAGTGGATACCTGGACTATATAAAGACCCCAACAGGAAGAGAAAGCTGTCTGAGCAACAGACCATTGCCCACTGGTTGCTGCTTAGACTGCCTTGCCCTGCTACCATGCCTGACCCTGCTTTTTTGCTGCCATGCCCGACCTTGCCTCCCTAACCCTCTGACCTGGCCCCTTGGACTGGATCTTCCAGCTACTGACCCCTGCAAGAACTCCAACCATTGCCCCAAACTGCCTCTGATACCCATCGGCATCCTGGCTACCCGACCATTGATGCACACTTGCCTACTATTCTGGACTGCCCCCTAACTCACCTTGCCCATTGGGTATTACACCCAAATGCAAAATTCCAGTCCTGGGTTTTACACCCAGTTCACAGAAATATTTCATTTAAACTTCCAATTTCTCCCATCTTTCTGCTTTTCCTTTGTGCAGAGTTCAACTGATTTCTTCATCTCAGGACTCAGAGTGCGCTACAGGGTGAATGTCAACAGCAGTGGTTTCTTTGGCATAAAAGGCTAACAAAGTAAGCTCACAATATGAACTGGGTTTTTCAGCCAAGTTCAGCTCTTTGGCAAACTGCTCACTGCAGCTGTAGTTTTACTGACAGCAATGATATTTATATTTTAAAATGACAAGAAAATGGTATTTTCAGAGGGGTTTTTTTGGTTCAGAGTTCTTTTTACAGATGATAAAAAATACAAATTAACTTGTCCAAAGAATTAAATCAGTTGCATTCAGTGGCTGGGTAATACGATTCATCCTTCCTGGACCTTACTATTGAAATCTTTTATACAAAGATATCCTGTTTAGGGCACATGTTTTCCTTATTACTCATTATTTACTTTATATTTAAAGAGTTGAAAACTATCTGATCATGGTTTTGAAGGATAGTTGTGGTATTTATTTATATCTAATGATACGACCTTGTCACTGAAATTATATACATATCATCGTGTGATACCATTTCATTGTGTATAGTCAAATATACACATCTTCGGCTAATTTTGGAAAAAGTAACCTGCAAAGGATTATTTTTAAAAATTGTGCCTGTGCCCCTTTGTGCTGCTCTATGACGTATAAAAAAGGCTTTTCCAACTACACTCATCATTTTATTTCTGGATTTGAGTTATTTATTTTGCACATCTATTGAGTATAAATTGATGTAACTTACACTTACACCAGCATTGAAATAACTATTTACGTGAACCAATATTATTATAATTAATAATACTTAGCGCTTGTATAGAATTATAAATACCAAAGGCAGGTACATTAGAGTGTTAACCAAATACACAGAAGTATGTCTTGCAATGGATGTAAACAAAGTCCACTAAGGAGGGTTTAGCTGTCTTGTACGATGCCTAATGTGTAAGCATTAGGAAGCTCCCCGTGCATGCCAAAGTAAAAATCTGAGAACAGTGAAGCATTACAAATGCATGTTTCTCAGTAACTATTCAGAATTTGCTAGGAAGGCATCATTGAAATACATTGGGTATATGAGCTAGTTACACAAGTCTGAAATAATGTATTATTTCACAAAAAGTAACTCCTCTAGAGACAAAGGTAATGTAATTACTCCTGGGAAAATTCTGTGCCAAAAAATTAAAAATTCTGCACACAATATTTTAAAATTCTGCATATTTTATTTGTCAAAATAACACAATATAATTACTCCAGTTTCAATTATTTTGGTAATTAAGTTCACAATACCTGTCAACAAGTATGTCAGCAATACAGAAAACAGCCAAAAAGATTCCTCCAGGACTGGAGAGTTAAAGAAAGCCCTACAACAACCCAGTTCCAGTTGGGGACTGCTGGAGGGGGCTGTGTGGGGGCCCCAGAGCCCAGACACCAACACTCCTATCCACCCAAAGCCCAGCTGTGGGGCATCCCCCAGCCCAGATACCCACACCCCCTTTTCCCCAGAGTCCAGCTGTGGAGCAGCCCCAGACACCAGCACCTCTCCCCTCAGAGCCTAGCCGTGGGGCAGCCCTCAGACAGCAGCACCCCCCTCCCCACAGACCCAAGCTGCAGGGTACCCCCCAGACACCAGCACCCCCCCTCCCCACAGAGCCCAGCCATGGGGCAGCCCCCAGACACCAGCACCCCCCTCCCCACAGAGCCCAACCATGGGGCAGCCTCCAGACACCAGGACCCCCCTCCCCACAGAGCCTAGCTGTGGGGCAGTCCCCAGCCCAGACAGCAGCACCCCCTGAGCCTTTACTCCCCCACACTTCTTTACTGTCCTGTGGGGGGACATGGTGTGGGGTGGCTCTGCCCTTCCTCACCCTTTCCCAGAGCTGGCTGGGTCTCCCAGGCCCTCTCCCATTCCCGGGAGAATGAGGGTCAAAGAGCATGCAGCCTCTAGCCCTGCCAGGCCGGGCACTCCACTCACTGAGAGCTGGCCTCTGCAGAGTCCAGTGCTCCTAGTGGTGGCCAGAAATTCTGCAGGGGAAACAGGGAATTCTGCAAAATTCTGCATTGCACAGTGGCACAGAATTCCCCTAGGAGTGATGTGTAAATGACTAGTGCAACACTTTAAATGAATCCAAACTCTCAGTGAATTAGGATTTGATGGAAATACTCAAAAGATGACTTTTATTATTTTGTATAATGGGAGTGCCCAGAGGTGCTACTGTGAGCCAGGCCAGTTTACATCAGGTGCTGTCAATGGAGTTATGCCATTTGAGGATCAGGCCCAGTGTTGTCACTAACACCAGTGGAAGTAAGAGCAGAATCAAGTTCATGGCCTACTAAATAAGCCTATGGCACTTTGGGGTTAAAGTAATGTCTCTAGCACCAGATCATCAAGATAATAGCTTTCACTTTTTATTTTCTGATTTGCATCTCTACATCAATGATAGACACTCGGGACTTGGCTCACAGAGGTATCCACTCTCATGTAACTATGTCGATTTGAATGGACTTATTCCTTATTTACAATGGTGAAAAGGAGAGGAAAATCAGGCTCTTGATGTCAGTTTACAAGGACTTACGATGTGCTGACAGGATTTGTTTTTGGCATAACTTGTTTTAAAACATTTATACAGGGGTGACCAACTGATATCACAGACTCACAGCTCCCACTTTCAAGGGCATAACATCAGCACAGTGAAAGCAAAAGCGATCTTCAAAAATGTAGCCAAAGGATTTGAATCCAAAGTTTATTCTTCTCCCACACACCCTGGTATAATTCAGGAGCAACTACTGAAATTAATGAAGCTCCGCTGCTTTAAACCTGTTAAGGGGAATGCACTGAATCCAGACATCATCCTCTTGCCCAAGCCATGTGCAATTCCTGACACCCAGTGCCATCCACTTTTGAGCATGACTGGTTGGCTGAGGGGCTCTGTGTGGCAGGGAGCATGCAGTCACCTTGCACCATCACAGCTTTCACTCAGCTGAGCTTTCTGTTGCTGCAGATCTTGCAGTCTGAGATGAACCTGTCCCATTGTATGTCAGTTATGAGGAGTCAATCAATATTTTGCACACATA
Organism: Terrapene triunguis; assembly: GCF_002925995.2. Classification (NCBI taxonomy): domain Eukaryota; kingdom Metazoa; phylum Chordata; order Testudines; family Emydidae; genus Terrapene; species Terrapene triunguis. The sequence continues at coordinate 32,306,945 of NW_020664419.1, read as the reverse complement.
AAATATTGAATCATATAGTAATTAAGAAACAAAAACAAAATTATATTGTGAACCACTGAATTAAGTACATCTTTTACAGCCAAGAAGTAACTGAATACAGTTCTGTCTGAATACAATAGGAGTTATTCTGATTTACCATTAGATGGCACACATACAGTACGAAATGTGAATAAACAGAATTCCAGGATACTAGGTGAAAGGTTAAATAATACTTTTGTAACATAATACATGCACACTGAAGAATGCTATTAATACTTGTTCCCACTCTAAATTGCTAGGTTATTCTGCCTAAAGAATCTAAGGCTCTGTACACTGATTTTTTTCTAGATAATGTGAAATAAGATTGTGCTGCTAAATGTAGTACAATGATGGTTTATACTATCCTGCAGCTATAGGTATTAATCCTGCATTCCTTTCCCAATCCTTATTCGGGTAAAACACCCATTGAGCTCACTAGTGATTTTGCCAGAATAAAGCCTGCAAGACCAAACTCATAGTATTCTCTGTCTCTTTTAAGAGGAAAAAATAATTACACAACAAATAAAGCAATATCTGCAGTCTACTATGAAAAAGCGTAATGAGTAACAAAAGCATTTCAAATCACTAATAGAATAGCTGAATTTCTTTTCCTGTCAAAGTAGAATTGCTCTTAATCTGTAAATACCTTAAAACAACACAACATACCAATATATTAAATTTATTGGATGTATAATAAAGAAAATGTGATTACTGAAAGAGGCCTCCAAGCTAAATTGTTTATTTTCTTATTTATGCTTCCAAGGACACTAGAAAGCCATTATGACATTTTCTTTGCACATACTTTTAGAGGTCCTTACAGAAAAACTAAGGTGAGTTACTGATGCTACAGGAAGTGATTATTAGTGTTTGCTATCAGATTTTAGGACAAATTTTCTCACCTGGGCTAAACAAGCTCTTTCAACTTAGAGTTACATGCATGCATGAAATGCAAATTTTCTGTAGTAATATAATAAATTGTATTTACATGATACAGCGAAGCACATTCTAGAAATCTGAAAAGAGGCAAATATGAGCTAGAAATTAGCTGCAGTAAATATTTGTGGGAGTTAAATTGTGAATAGATAAGGGGTAAATAGAGCCAGATCCACCCACACTTTGCCACACTTCCTTAACAGACTTTCTTCCATCTCAGCCAGTGCCACTGCCACGCTTCACACTCTTTTAGTCCTCTTCCCCGCCCCACATCAGAATAGTTCTTGTCCGTCTCCCACTCCTGCATCCTTGATTTTCCTGCCAGCCCAAACCCATGCCAAAGGTGGGTGACAGGCCACCAGTAATCAGCTGTGTGTTGCATTCCATCTGCTGCACTGTCTCTGACTCATCATGGACTTCCAGGTTCCTCACAGTCACAGATCTTGGCCTTTATCCACGTCAGAGATAAATAATTCAAGTGATAATTTAACGAAGTGGTTCTGCTGTATGTTATCTGAACTGAACACTTTCGATATTTCACTTTGAAAGGGAGAGAGGAGAGACTGTATATGCAGAACACCTGCTAAGTGAAGGACATTTTCAATGACGCAGGGATTTTTGGGGACAAACAGATTGTGGAGCGGTGGAGGAAAAATGGAGATTGGCGATACCTGATGATCTTTTAAAAGCGTTCCAATCCATGTTTTGTATTAATAATACCTACCAGTGAAATATGGTAACCAATCAGCACCACTCCTGCGTTATCCGACAGGTCCTCTCTGTCTAAAATCTTACCTTTTCCTCTATTCAAGATGGATAAGAATCCTGGCAATCCAATTTGGATGCATAGATTCATAGATTTACAGGCCAGAAGGGACCATCTCATCTGACCTCCTGCATAACACAGGCCATAGAATTTCCCCAAAATAATTCCTACAGCATATATTTTAGAGAAACTATCCAATCTTGATTTTAAAATTGCCAGTAATGGAGAATCTATCAGGACCCATGGTAATTTGTTCTAATGATTAATTACCCTCACTGTTAAAAATGTACACATTATTTTTGGTCTGAATTTGTCTAGCTTCAACTTCCAGCCATTGGACCTTGTTGCACCTTTCTCTGCTAGATTCAAGAGCCCATTATCAAATATTTTTCCCTGTGTAGGTGCTTACAGATTGTAATTAAGTCACCCCTTAAGCTTCTATTTGTTAAGGTAAACGGATTGAGCTCCTTGAGTCTATCATTCTCGTGGCTCCTCTCTGAACCCTTTCCAATTTTTCAACATCCTGTTTGAATTGTGGGCACCAGCAGCGGTTACACTGGTGCTGAACACAGAGGTAAAATAACCTGCCTATTCCTACTCAAGATTCCCCTCTTTATGCATCCAAGGTTCATATTAGCCCTTTTAACCATAAAATTGTACTGGGACAGCTTATTATCCACCATGACACCCAAATTGTTTTCAGAGTCACTGCATCCTAAGATAATTCCCCATCCTGTACATATGGCCTACATTCTTTGCTCCAAAATGTATACATTTAGCCCTATTAAAACAAGTTTGCTTGCACCAGTGATATTCAGGGGTCTGACTTTGACACTGATTCATTCAGACTGTAATTTTAAAATATAGCATAAGAATGAGGAGCGTATTACACACACAGTGCTGCATACATTTATAATAGAGCTGGGTGGGAAGTGGAATTTCCATCCCAGGGGAATTTTCACATTTCAAAAAAAAAAAAAAAAAAAAAAAGTTCCATTTTGGAAGGTAAAGTCGGAAATGTAAAATTTTCTGTGGATCAGAAATTTTCAAAAAATCTGTTTTGGAGAAAATGAAATGGCCTGTTTTTTAAAATTCTGGTAACACCTCCCTGGCTCTGCAGCAGTTTACCTGGCAGGCTGTCCAGGAGCTAGAACTCTGGGAGCCCCGAGTCTGCCAAGGAGCCTGGAATCCCGGGGAGCCCTGGCTCTGTGACAGCCCACCCGGTGAGCTGCTAGGGAGCCTGGAAGCTCTGTAGTGCACGTCCCTTTTTAAATTTTAGGCTAATCTTAGGAAGTGTCAGTGTTCACTGGCTCCACAGTAGCTGAGCCTGAGCTATAATCCCCCAATATGTGCACTTCACTCCAGTGAAAATTATAATGATGAGAATAAAAGCAGAAATAAAATAATGTAACACCCTTCCCCCAACATCCCGTCAACCCATGTAAAATATACATGAAATTGAAGCAGCTGCTGTCAGCCTTGCGTGGCCAAGGAATTGTAGTGGGGACACAGATGAGCTGAGAGCTCTTTTAATGGTGAGTAAAGCTTTTTCTGATGCAATCCCACCTTTTGATCTCAAATGTCAGATCACACAAACCAAGCAATGCAGGACTTGAACAGTAGTTGGATGGGAGGCCTCAGAGAAAAGAGAGGGTGCTGCAAGGATGTGGTATTGATGATTCAGTAGGTGGCATTGTTCCTCTTCATTCAGTACTGAACCAACTGCCTGAGCCTGATGTTAGGGGGTGCTATTAGGAGACTGGAGTTAAGGCCAACTTTCAGATGAGATGGAAATCCGATCCACTTGTGTAAATTGGGTAAAGATCCCATGGTAAGGGTGAGACGTTAGCCTGGTAAACTGGCCAAATCGTAACATAGGCTTAATTAGATTCCCACCTCACTTTGCTACTTTAGTGTGCTTCACTTTCTGCCCTGAACTAATATGTGGTGTTGCTGAATGCCCCTGAGCTGTGGCCACATTTCATTCTACGGGGCTTGCATTTCAATGGTGGATGAAACTGCTCCTGTACAAAATTGCTTTTCATCAGCGCAATGGGATGAGAAGTTCTCTATAAAGAGAAATATTGATTTAAAAAATATTATTCATTTCTACTTGTGTCCCTTTTCTTTAAACAAACTTGCATTACACATAATGACAACATTAATTTCACTGAGAGATTTTTGGCCAGTCTTTAGTGTGTAAGGCTCACCCTCAGAAGCCTTCATTTTCCTCTTTTCTTATTTTCCTTGGCATCATGCTCCTCCCCATTTTTCAAGTTCTGATACATCAGTGTCCACAATAAATTTCATTGATTATAACCCACTAGTGCACATTTTCCTGAAACTGAAACTCTATTGTTGATGCTGCATGGGTTGGCTCAAAGATGCAAAACCAGTTGGTACCTAGACCCTTAGTATTTCTGCCTAAGGTGGCCATGTTGAAGGCACATTTCATTAGTAAGTCACAACTTACTAGAAAATACAGATACTCATATTTGTTTCTGACTTGGAGGTACCCAGTGATTCCCACATAATTTGTTTCTGTAATACTGTAAAACAATTTTATTGAATATTTTAGGGATAGATCCTAAGCAACTGTACATTCTCATAGCTCCATTGAAGTCATTGAAGACATGGCAGTTTACAATAGCGAGGGGTCTGCCCACTTACTTTCTATTCAATCTGCAAAATTAGGATTAAAAAAAAATTAGTAGAACTGTTTGTGAATGTTCAGATGATTTTCAATGGAAAAATGCAGTTTCCACATAACTGAATTTTCAGCAGGAAAATTTTTATTTTTCTGAAATATTTCAATTTTTCTGTTGGGAAAATCGAAACTATTATTTTTTCAGGTTGGTTTGACATGAATCAAAACATTTGTTAGTCAAACCAAATTCAAATGTTTTGAGTTTATTCAACATTAATCTATGTCCTCCTGAGTCATCCTGGAGCCTGATGGGAACTGTAGTTCAGGTGCCTTGTGAAGGGTTAAAATCCATGTGTATTTTATATAACAGCCTGGTATATGGATTGTGCCAGCTCTTTTCCAGACGCAAAGTCCAGAGTTTGGTCAAGGGACCAGAGGCCTAGCAAATAGTGATTAGCTAAGAGAATGCAGAATAAACAAGATAACATTGCTTTTGCTAAAATATGCTCGGTCAGTAGAAATGCCAGATGTTGAAGCAATAACTGAATAATTATGTTTCAGATTGAACAAAGAATCCCTGTTCCTATTGTGTTAGTTTCTTCTGTAGGGAGACGTTCTTCCCACAGATCCAACCTTGAGTCTATGAAAGGTGGCACATGTCAGTATAAGATATGGCATCCTCCCATCTCCCTTTCCCAGGGACCAATGCCTGCCTTAAAACACAAAGGAGACAATATTGTCATATACTTTCACTGTTTCTTTGTTTTAACCCCTAGGCATGTACCTGTTGGACAATCAAAGGAGTTGCTTCATTCCTATGGACCCCAAATCAGAATTCAACATATATATTTTATACTAATAACATTTTATCAAAGTATTAATTAAATGTTTACTTGCTAACTTGAGACCACGGGCGGAGACATTATGTAACCTGTTAACCATTGGCTAATGTGCTATCTTGTCTTGTGGCTAGACCTATCCTGGGGTGTGGAACTGCCTACCCCGTCACTTTCCTCCGCCCATGGAAAATCCATATATTCTATTGTAATCAATTGATTGACAGTGTCTCTGAACCTAATAAGCCAGGTGACACTCCACCAGCGCTGTGTGTAATAAACTCCTATGCGTGACCTCTACCCGGTGTGGATTTATGTTCCTTCACCTTGTGTCTCCATTCTCCACTATGGGCTGGGCTGTCTGGATGGACTATGTAACACATAATACTCTGGTTGAACTGTTGCAGTGCATGATGGAATATGTAGTCCAGCTGGGTAGCCTAGCCCATAGAGGAGAATGGGGGATAGAGGAATATGAACTACAACTTCCACAGCTCTCAGGAGGCACTACAGTGGCTCAGGGGTACATAAAGTCACATAACAAAAATGTTTTGATTTATTTCAAAAAGTGAAATGAAACATTTTGATTTGGCAATGCTGAGACATTTCATTTCACTCAAATGTCAAAAAGGAAAAGTTTTGACATTTCTAAATAAAAAAAAATTGAGCTTTTTATTTCATGAGAAATGATGATATTTCAATTTTTCATTCTGATTCGGGACAAAAACAAATGTTGCAATATTGGTGTCACATTCTGGGATGCAATCCAGACCGGTGAAGAGTTGTCACCTCTTACCCTGTAACCCTTAAGTGCCTTAAAAGCTTTGCTACAGTAGCTTTCAGCCTGGGATGCTCACAGTCAGCAACAAGCACACACTCTATGTCTATGTATTGGGCAGCCTTAGTCCAATGCTGCGGATCCAGAAGCCTGCCTGCAATACCACAGACTTTGACTGGTTTCCATCAGCTTTGGTTAACAGCTTGGAATGGGTGACCCCAGTACACCCCCAGTCCCAATTTTTCCCCAAACTGTGTGCTCTGCAATGTCCAGCCTTCTCCTGGACCATTCAGAGAGAGATTAAGGTTCATTTGCTCCTTTAAAGAGACAAACTCATCTCACAGTTTATTGATTTAACTGGGGATAAATACACCCTTCCCTTCAAGCACAACACTGAGGTTTTTTTTTTTGGTAAAAACAAAAGAAATTTATTAACAAAAGGACATAGATTAAGTGATGGCAAGTAACCCAAAAGTAGAAATGGTTACAAGCAAATAAAAGTGAAAACACACATATAAGTGTCTAAAACTTAACCTAGCAAGATACAGGCTTCATTCAAGATGTTTTTTCTCATCAATATTCCTTCTTCCCAGCCATGGCTGACATTCCCTTAGTTGGGACCTTCCACAGAAGTATAAGGTGCTGGCTTCCCTTGTCTTCCTAGGTAAAAGATCTTTGCCTAGGCCGGTTACTCACCGGTTATTCAGTTCCCGAAGACTTCAACCCCTCCTTGGTGGAAAGACTTGCAAGAGCTCTGCCCCTTGTGCCTGTCTAGTGATGGATGCCAAAGACGGCTTCTATCCTTGCTTCTATCTTCCAAAGTTCAGTGACCTCGTTTCAAAAGACAGGATGACCTCATGATGTTCTTGCCTTCCTGTGCATTTCCCATCCCTCTGCTGATTTGTATGTAAATGGGGCTTCCATTGTTTTTGGTCACATCTTGCTTAATTTCATTGGAGACAGATAGCTGCTTTCCCTCCTGTCTGGGAGGGAACCTATTTTTACTTGTGTTTGGTCACAGACTTTAAATCATAATATCATAACGTATCCATATTTCCTCATGTAATGTTAATACCTGCATTTCACAATGATATTAAATCACCAGTGTGTCATTAGCTTTCAGAAAAGACCTTACTTGATACACTTCTATAACACAGTAATATTGTATACAATCAGATGATTCAATTACTTTTCATCTGAGGTTCAGACCCCTGTCTTTATAGACCAGATGAAGTTTCTCTCTTTTGCGGGGTGTAGACCGGACCTACCTTCTCCTCCACTTGATAGCTTTGTTCATCTTATATGTAAATGGACCTTCATTGTCTCTGCCTGGTGTCCAGGCTGGTCAGAAAAGCAAATACTCTTTTTTTTTTGTCTAAGGTAGACTGTGTTTATGCACTGCATGGCAAATGCATTTTAAGACTATAATTCTAGCCCATATCCATAACTCTTTGTACACACATCACACAAGAATATTAATGATCAGTGAGTTACTAGTTTTCCAATGATATCTTACATGCCACCTTTTAGATATAGATTATGACAACAGTGTATTAGGTGTACTGAGTCTGTCAGGCCTGATAAGAGCTGCTAACAGAGCGAACCACAGATGGTCCTCTATGTCACAACTGGAATTCCCCATGTGATGGAAATTCTGATTTTTGACTAGTTCTATATATTAGGAAGTTGGATGCCAGTTTCTGTCTCTGTAAAAAAATGAAATCTCTTACACTTGCCTTTTTATTTAATAAGAAAAGAGAAGGGGGATATTAACTGCTGTGCTAGTAATAAATAAGATGAAAAATAAATAATGTATGCTTCACAGAAGGTATGATGATTATAGTCTCACAGACTGGAATTAAAATGGATGTGTGGGGATAATCTTGCTGTACCCCTCTAATGTAGAAGCATGGTTTTACTATCATAAATATGACCCAGAGGACTAAACTGTGCCCTCTTGCACCTATAGTACTTAATAGAATTGACACTGAGAGACCAAGCCAAAGAGCTAACTTTGCTGCTCATACATCTCCCTCTCCAAAACAGCCTCTACACAGAACCTTGCATAACCAAAACCTAGCAACACAGCATGTCTTCCCAAGACTGAACAGTTACTCGTATACTAAGAATAAGAAGTTGGAAACAGCACTACCTGCTGACATCTGCCAGAACAATCTTAATAAAATAATAATTAATAATTATTAATTAATTATTAATATGCTGTGGCTGCATATTATGAGGCACTATTATTCTTAGGTCTCCCTGATATATGCTGCACTAGCCCTTAGGAGGGTTCACTATATCCCCATGCATGATCTTGCAACTAGCTTTGCTAGGCTGTCTGTATATAGGTGGGAAGAGCTGAGAGAAGATATGGTCTTCTTCTGTCCCTCTCCAACCCCTCTTAGATGGCTTGTTCCATGGAATCACTAGGAGTACATCTACACTGCAAAAAAACCCCAACCCAAATGCAGCATTGTGTCTCAGAGCCCAGGTCAAATGACTGGGGCTCACGTGGCTTGCTCTGTGGGGCTAAAAATGGCAGTGTAGGTGTTCCTGCTTGTCTGGAACCTGGGATCTGGAGACCCACCCCCCTCACAGGGTTTCAGAACCTGGGCTCCAGCCTGCTACACTGCTCCAGCCAGTCTACATGGCTATTTTTAGACCCATAGAGTGAATCCTAGTCAATTGCCCTGTGCTCTGGAACTCACAGCTGTGGGTGTTTGTTTTCACTCCTAGAAGGGACTATAATTGTTTCTGGCCATTATGTGGTGGATATAAGTGTGTTGGCTGGGGGGCGGAGGAGGCTTCCAGCACTCACATCTCCTCCTCCCCTCCCTACATTGTATGTGCCGGTGCAACGGCCAGAGACAATCCAGCCCTAAATGATCAATATACAAAGGCAACAAAATAATATTAAGCAGGAAAAGCCTCCCGGTACAGGGGTTTCAGCAGGGATTGGCAATGAGGCCTCCTGCGTTCTCTTTTTCACGCTGCCACCTATTTGTTGTGCAACCTCGATAAGTCCCTTAACCTCTCTGTGCCTGTCATGTGTAATATAAAACTGTTACCTCATAGGTGTGCTTTGCGGCTTACGTCATTCATGTTTAAACAGCACTTTGAGATCCTCAGAGGAAAAGCATTGTAGACAAGCCATTATTATGAAACTATTGCACATCCAAACATTTTTTTTCTCACCTCATTTCCTTTAAAAGTCCTTAGTCTATTAGGAACTGTATGGCTTTGCCCCTATAATTTTTCAAAGAAGAGGAGTCAGGGATATAAGCAGTTTAAATCTTATCAGTTCTTGGGTCCTGTAGATGGCTCAGGGCAAAAGCAAAACGATAAGTGTAAGCAATTTGCGGCCATTATAATCACTGCTTGCATTATACATCAATTTTACTGGTCATTGTAACAGGTACAGGATTAGGAAGGAAGCCAAGATTGCCATAAGGAAGAAAATAGAAATGAACAAAAATCTATACAATTTTTAAAGCTTTGGATTTAAGGTTTTTCTTTTCCTTCATTATTTTGAAAAGTTAAAAACAAATAAAAAGTAAAAAAGTTTGAGCTGTTTCCTCTGAAGGAAATGCACTAAATAGTTGGCTTACTCACTAGTAGTCTGGGAGTCAAGCATTTTGTTAATTGATATCTTTGAAGTTGAAGGGAAAGAACTGTCCTGCTCAGTGGGAATCCTGCATAGCAATCACCTGGAATTATGCTGCAGAATTGGCTCTCTGAAGGGCAGACTCAACTTTTAGTATAGAAAACTGGGCTTCACAGGACTCCTTGTCATGAGCTACATCTAAACACGTGAGATGAAGTCCTGGCCACATTAAAATCAATGGCAGAACTCTCATTGATTTCACTGAGAGCAGGATTTCACCCATGGTATGGATTGCTTATCTTTATTAAATCCCTGGGTTTTGTTTGTTTGTTTGTTTTTTGATATCAAGAAGTCCATCTCAGTCATGTACCAAGAGGAAAGATTGGTCCATGTTCAGAAGCTGAAATAAATTGCATTAGTTGTGGTTCCAGATAGATTTTTCAATTCTTAATGGGTGGGATTGACTTTTTAATGTCAAAATCTCAATTGAATATGAGTTCTCAATTGGTAAAATGTTAACTTCTGCAGCTGTACAGAATCTGAAATGCCTGAGGTTGTGCTGTTGGGTTGATTATGAGAAGCCTCCCCTATCTCAACAGAAGTCTTGGAGCCAGTTCCTATACCTCTCTCCCTGCAGCTTAAGAGAGACAATTAGGGGCTTGTATGAGTTGGCGAGATTCAGGAAAGGAAAGTGCTGCAGGGAGAAGAGTATCAGACAGGGTGTCTTTCCGGGCCCTTTGAAGATTGTGGAGATTGGTCTAGGTGGGAACAGGGTGGGGGTAAGGGATTCTCTCTTTCCTACCAAGGCAAGGGCAGGAACTCCAGTGGCGTTGTCCACTGTCAATGCTGAAGCTAGGAGAGCACTTGGCTGGGCCATTCTCAGCTGGATCCAAGGAAACGGCCTCTCAGGAAATGTCCTTTTCCAATTACTCTGGTATTGAGAACTGTGGCTTTAAGGGCTGAGCTTCCACGACAGAGAGCTTGGGTGAGGCACTATGAAGTTCTTGTTATGCACAGCTAGTTGGAACCAGACATAGAATAAACCAGATCTCTTGCAAGCACCGAGGCCCAGATTCACAAAGATACTTAGGCCTCTAAATCCCAGTTTTAGGCTCTGCTGCAATTCAGAAAACTCGTGCCAAACACTATAGGCCCTTAAACTCACGTGGTGCCTAAATTTTCAGGGTAAGAGTTTCCTACGCACCTAAGTTTCTGCCTCTGTGCATTGCTCCCTCACCCTAGGCATCCAGTTGCCTATCTCCTACCAAAGCCCCAGAATGATTAATGAACCAGAGGAAGATGGCATTCGGCTGCCTAAGTTGTGTTTGGGGCCTGTGATAGAGTGTTGGCCCCACGTTGGTCTCTAAGGGGTTCTTAGAGACCAACATGGGGACAACACCCTATCACAGGTTAATAGAGTCCTAGGGAGCCTGCACAGGAGGCAGCCAGTTGGAGAGGGGATGAGAGTAGCAGCCAATCAGGGCCTGGTAGGCCCATATAAGAAGATCTGCAGGGCAGAGCAGGGCCAGTTACTCCCTAGAACTCAAGGAGGGAGGACTGGCTGCCTGGCAGGCAGAAAGAAGCTAGCATCCTGGACAGATCAGTGCTGCTAACAAGGACCGGGGGAGCTAGTGAGAGCTCCTGGCATTTGCAGGCTGAATCAAGTGTGAAGAGAGTGCTGGTGCTGTGGGGAAGTGGCTGGATAATTGACTGCAGCAGTCACCCCTGCATCATGAAGAGGATGCTGTGGTCCTTGGAGTGACATGAGTCTTAGAGCAGACATGATGGTGGGCGAGGCACCAGCAGGAGAGGGCATACCGACCTGTGGTGCTAATCTCAAAGACGGCCAGCAGGAGGTGCCAGCATGGTGAGTGGAGCCCTGTCACAGGGCCTGATCTGGTAGGCATGCTCAGAGGCCCCTACTGGATCGGATACCTTTCAAAATCAGGCCAGAGGAGGAGGTGTCCACCTTTTAACTTTTAGCCCAGCAGCCAGAGCCCTGTCTTGGATGTGGGAGACCCAGGTTCAATTCCCCCCTCTCTGCCAGATTGGGAGAAGGGATTTGAACAGGGGATCTCTCACCTCTCAGGAGGGTGCTCTAATCACTGAGCTATGGGATAGTCTGAGGTGAGGTTCCCATAGTTTGGATAACTAATTAGTCATTGGAGCAGGGGGACTGGACCTGGTTCTCCTGCCTCCCAAGTGGGTGCCCTAACCATTAGGCTACAAAGTCATTCTCACACACTCTCTCTGTCTGGTCTTATGACTTTAAGTCAGAGATCTCAAACTCAAATCACCACGAGGGCCACATGAGGACTAATACATTGGCCCGAGGGTCGCACCACTGAAACCTTTTCATACAAAGATACAAAAGCCCCGCCCCTGCCCCCGCCCCCACTCCACCCCTTCCATGTGGCCCTGCCTCTTCCCACCCCTTCTGCAAATCCCCACCCCGGCCCCGCCTCTTTTCTGCCTCCTCCCCTGAGCACACCACGTCCCTGATCCTCCCCCCACCCTCCTGGAAAGTCCTTAACGCCGCCAAACACCTGTTTGGCGGCGGGAAGCGCTGGGAGGTAGGCGGAGGAGCGGGCTGGGGATGGGGGAGACAGGGGGTGAGGGGATCTTGGCTGCCGGTGGAGTCAGCGCCCATGGCCATGTGTTTGAGACCCCTGCTCTAAGTATTTATATACAATGGAACAGCTTCAAATTCTTGGTTATTGACCAGAGGGGGAGGGAGAGTGAGAGGACTCTGTGGTTTTGTGGATCACATTCTAAGGTGCCTGTCTCACCCCATTCATTGTAGAGGGAGCTTAAGCACCAAACTCAGGCTTTGTTGTTCCTGTGATTTTCTAAGTTTCTAAAAGTTAGGTGTTGCAATGCTCAGCATCACCCTTGTGAATCTGAGCTGGTGTTATCACTTAATGCTGCAATTACTAGCTGAGTCCAGAGAACATACTACTTTACTTCCACCTCTGGGGAGCTTAGTCCACCTCCTTATTGAATCTAGGGCAGTAAGGCTGCAGTTCCTCCCTGTCCATGGTTGGAGGAGGGGGAGTACCTGGCTGACTGCCAGATAGACAGAGAGCCAGTGCTGATGTGCTGTCAACAGTAGCCTGGAGAGGTAAATATTCATGAGCTAATATGCACCCATATTTGTGGTGTTTGGCAAATTCAGTGTTGCTGCCATTACTGCTCTAAGAGGTGGTCATGGCATCTAAAGTCATTCAAGTGATTGATGCATTTTAAAACGACACAGTTCAATTAGACATGTTCATCCCGACTATTTCCTGTGTACTTTGTGGAAACCCCTGTAAACACTACTGATTCCATCACCAAGAGACAATCTCAGCATGTCCTGTAGCTTTTATTTGGTATGAGAGACTGATGTTCCTGCCTAGCTTCCATTTATTCTTGCTGTGCCTTATTTGACTTTGAGAGTACAAGTACCAGCATCTAGAATCTGACTTGTGCAATGGCTTTTTATCTGCAGTGATTTCTCTAACATAAAGCAGCCAAAATATCTTCACTTTTCGAATATAGAGCAAATCATATATAGGTATTCTCTCCCTCTGATGCACACTTTGCAATAGCATGTAAACTGCTTGGCTCTTTTATTTTTTTGGGGGGACCCCATGTTAATTTTAAGCAACAAGAGGAGATTGCTTGTAGCTGGATTTGTGTTTGAGCCCAGGAAGGAATTTTTCAGCTGCAGGAATTCTGTGCTGCAATGTCATAAGAGCATGTAGTTATTATTCTGAATGCTGTGCAGACTGTAACATAAGACAGAAAGAAGTGCTCACGAGGAACATATTGAATTATAATAAATCTGTCTCGTCTGGAGACGATGATGAGCTGGCACATTTTGTCAAGTGGCAGTCACATAGAATGCTGTGCACTGCATACATATTACTGCATTAGCAATAGGCAAGGAGAGGATGGCACCAACAGGGGAAATGCTCAGACAGATAGGCTGATCATTTGTATTCCAGAGCTCAGCAAGTGCTCAATTCACTGATCCAAACCAAACATGTTGGAGTCAAGGCCTGTTTCTGTAACATGTTTGATATACAGCTGAGCAGTTACTGAATCAAAACAGCATCTTACTATTTGTTGTCTGGTGCTGTATGGGATGGCGAAGACGAGCAAAGCTTTTCCTGGTATTAGGGGCTTTGTTGTATGGAAATGGACAATTTCAATGGTAAATTTTCAGTGTGGCGCCCAGAGCATTAATTATACAGCTCCCGTTACTATGTTGCATGCCCAGTTCCCTCAGCACTTAGTAATTAGAATACTGTAGCCATTCTGGATATGGAATTCCAGATGTTGCAACCCCTGTGTTTGGTAAGTAATTTAAGTAATATAAAATAACTTGACATCCAAGATAAACACTCTTGTTGCTTTAGGGTACATGAAATAATTACCGCCTGGTAACTGGGACACTATCTCCAAAGCACCGTCTAATGGCATGGGGTGGCCCTGCAGACGTCCTTCTCTAAATTTTTCCTCTATATTCCAGGAATAATCTGCACATGCCCAGAGTCTTTAAAAAGCAGTATTCCTCCTCTCTTGGGGTCTAATGTATTAAACACTGTCTGGCTCCCAAAAGAGCCCCTTTTAGCACCACTCCCCCCCTTAGATTGAGGCTCCACAGGCCTTCTTCTGGTGCTAGAATGAATTGATGTTCCGATATTAGGGGCTTTTTTTTATATAGGACCCTATTACCCCCCCCCCCCCCCGCCATGGGACGCTATTAGCCCCTCCATCCTGATTTTTCACAATTGATATCTGGTCACCCTATCTGGAGACATGTGGTTCAAGTCCTGTCCTCCCAGCGTGAAGCTCCCTCCTCCATCCCTTAAGTTCAGGGTTTCACATCCCTCCTTCTAGGGACGGTGTGTTTTCAAATCTTGGGCTTCCTGCCCTGAAAACTCTCCCCTTCAGTCTGTGGTTTCACAGCCCTCCTTCTGGGGACCGTGGCCTGGATCCATAAAGAGTCTTAGGCATCGCAGCACTGATTGTTGTGATGCCTAACTTTTCAGTGCCTAGAAAATCACTGGAACAAGAGTGGGATCCACAAAGCCTGAGTTAGATGCCTCCAAGGCTCCTTATACAATGAATGGGGAGAGGCACCTAAGAATGGGATCCACAAAAGCCAGCACACTAGGCAAGGAGCCATCTAAGCTAGCCAATGGGAGATGCTGATGAGAGGGGTGTATCCTAACCCCCGCACCTCTCGTGGAATTCAGTGCCTAAGTCCAGGCTGCAGAGAGGTGCCTACCTCTGCTTGGGAGCCAGAACCCCTTTCCTGGAGTCAGGTGGCTTAGACACCTTAACTGTTTCTTGCAAGAAATGACAGAGAAGGTAGTGGTGGTGGTGCCAGTACCTTTCTTAAACTTTTCGTCTTGGGGTTAGATCACTCACCCAGGATGTTGGAAACCTGGGTTCAATTTTCCCTTCTGCCCAATGGGGAGAAGAGATTTGAACAGGGTCTCCCATCTCTAATACAAATGCCTTAACCCTGGACTATGGGATATTCTCATGTGGGTTTCCCTCAAGCTCTCCTGTTGAAGCTGTCCCTTTAGAGATCTGGGCTTGTGTGCTTCAAGCCCCGGTCTCCCTGGCCCACACACTCACCCCTTAAGCCCAGGGATTCACAGCCCTCCTTCTAGGGAATACATCTTGGATGAGTTCTTCCTTTCAGCAAACTCCTGATGGACTGAACTTGGAGTCTCCTTTTGAGTCACTCACCCAGTCAACTAATCAGTCTCTTGATCTCCCCAGGTGGGTCTAATAACCACAATCACCTGTCTGCAATGGCTGGGAGAGAGGAGAACCTTGTCCCACCCAGTCTACAGGGCTAGTGGTCCCTGGGCCCTTAAAGGAACAATAGTCAGGGATGGCTTTATACCGTCAATCTCCCAGGCACTAACTGCTCCCTAGACCATTGTCCCCTCTCTCAATAACTGCTTCAGTATTTTTCTTGCCTTCCTCTACTTTTGCGGGATGCATGGAATGAGGTAATTGGCCTCTTAAGGTATCTCCTTTGGCCTTAAAATCCAGTATTCCATTATACTCCCATTCAGATTTATAGCAGGTATCTAACTGCAGGAAACTGCCATGCTAATTACCTGATCCACCAAACCTCAAATCTATGGGCGTATTAGTGTATATAATATCTGTAAACACAAAACATCCCTTTATTAGCTACCAGTTAAGGTTGCTTGAGTGTAAATCCCACCAATTCAAATCTTTAAAAGCAGGGAAGTGACCAGTTAAAGGAAGCTTCTGTCATGTACTGCAACACCATTCCCTCACATTCCCCATTCTAACTGATGGTTTCCACCACTCTGCCTCTCGAGGTGCTGCCATCACATAGACAGACACCTAGTATACTCACAGCCTTCCTGTAACTCAAACTGCAATGCTAATCCTTAATGCTGAGCTCACCTTTTCTAATTAGACATACATAACATATTGTGCATTTCAAGAATGAACAGATGTGAGCAGTATACATATTTTGATTTTGCTGAGATAGAAGTTAAGGATATGCTAATGAGGTCCTCTATTATTTTCACTAAACAATTTACCTGCCCTTATTAGTGGGTCAGTTTTTCTGTAAGCAGATATTTTTGGGAAACATTCAATAAGGGCTGAAGGAATTAGGCATTTTCTTCCCTGTAAATCTCAATCTATTAACAGTTGCACAAATAATAATTATTATTAATTATGCACAAATGCCTTTTACCTTTATAGTAGTATGTAAGGTGCTACTCATGAGCAGGTATTCCCTATAATTAGAATGAGGAATGCCACTATTATAGACAGGTTGGTCTTGGCTGTTTTGATATAGAGAGTAAGCTTACAGAGAATCTAGTCAAAGAATGATGACAAGCTCATCTAACTGAACCTAGGTGTGGCAAAATCTGGATTCAGGATATGGAACTGAAACTGCCTTAGTGGCATTACTAGATCTCCTCCTGTCAATGGACAAAGGTTGGACATCCATTCTCATCCTCCTAGGTCTCTCTGCAGCGTTTGACACTGCTGACCATAAGATATTGCTGTCTCACCTGCGAAAGGTGGCAGAGTTGCAAGAAACTGTGCTAAAATCTTTCTGGAAGGGGTGCACCAAGTGAATGTCAATTGGAAACTGCACCTCCATCACTAGACCCTCCTCACTGTGAAGTCCTGTAAGGACCAATTATTCCTCCAGTCCTTTTAAACATCTACATGCAGGCTACTAGGTGAACTGGTCAGCTGACCCCAACTCCAGGGCCAGGAATATGCAGATGACACACAGCTCTATCCATCCTTCACCACATCTGACCATATCATTGCCATCAAGATGGCCCAGCACTTAGACAAGATCAGCTCATTGATGAAGAACAGCTGGCTGAAGCTGAGCAAGACAGAGGTGATGCTGGTGGGTAGAGGAAACATTCTAAAGAGTTTACAGCCATGGTGCAGTCTCCTTTGGTTGAAGAGACACTTACGCTCACAATTCGGTCTGTAGTTTAGGAGTACTCTTGGATTCTTTTCTGATGCTAAGTTCTCACATAGCAGGATCCAGGAGTAACACTTTCAATCATCTCCAGTTGCCTAGGAAACTCGGCCTCATTCTGGTGGACAATCACCTGGTATCAATAATTCACATCTTCATCATCTCTTGTCTGGATTACAACACCACAGTATACCTGGGCATGAAGCCTTCAGTGCTTCAGAAACTCCAGCTGTTACAGAATGCTGCAGTACATCTCCTCAGCAATAGACTACTGGATACAGTTTTATCCAAACCTTCCAGAACTGTGGGGGGTTATTTTATCTCTTTCATACTTCTATTACCTTCACATCTGCTTAGCCAGTTTCCCCACCCAGGTCATTATCGTTATATCGTTAAATAAACAACAAGGAAATGGCACTTTTCAGGTAAATGATTTGTGTGCAATCTATCAGATATTCAGTTTCAATTTGGATTTGGTGTGGATTTTAGTTAGGACCAAATCATGTGAGATTAAGTGCGTGGTAGCTGAGCCTGATGAGAACCTTGCTGGATTACCTCTGTAGTATTCTGATAAATTGTTGATAACAGTAAGTGTTATGACCATATCAGTCAAGGGCAGCATGTGCCTCATCCAATGAAATCTTCACCAGATTCTTCATATTACTTTCAATGGCAGTTATTCTAGGGTATATCAAGTAGGATATTTTTCCTCCCAGAAACAGACCAATTGTCTAGTGTATCTATTTCTGTAAGTCTCTGATCCATTATTTGCCTGTGTTCTAATTAAAAATCTCTTAAATGGACCATGTAGAAATGACCCCTGTGGCATAACATGGGGAGATGATTTGGACCAGACTGTCCTTAGGATTAGGTAGCTGCTCCATGGATTGTCCCCTCCACTGGGAACAAATGGGAGCAGGAAAGGAATTGTGGGCATTCTCTAAGGCCTTGTCTACACTACACTTACATTGACTTAAAGTGGGGTCTACACTGTGCTATGTCGAAGGGAGATGCTCTCCCATTGACATAGCTTCCGCCTCTCATTGAGGTGGAGTACGGAAGTCGATGGGATTTAGTGCATCTTCACCAGACCAGCTAAACTGATGCCGCTGCATTGATGGCAGGGATGCTGATTTAGCATGGTAGTGAAGACAAGCACTAAATCACTGATATCTTCCCTGCATTCCTCCAGGAGAGGGTGAAGTTCCTTAGAGTCCTAATTGTGGCGTTGAGCTAAAGGCATTTTTTTACAAGAATGACATAACATATGCAACATAGTGGTCATTTTAAACCTGCACAACACCAGTTTGAGGTTTCTTTTTTACAACATTTTAAGCAACTGATTATGTAAACAAAAGAAAGTTCTTTTTCTGTTGCAGGAGTATGTAATCTCTGTATGCTTACAATCCAAACTGTTTGTAAATCTTGGCTGGTTTCCACTTTTAAAGGTTATGCAGCTCAGTAATCTCTACAAATACCAAGCTGCAATAACATGTATTTAAACTTCAAACGTCTTTGGCAGATTGTCCCGTTTTTATCATATCCTGGAAAATGTAAATGTAGTTTAGGAGGTAGCAAAGGGTTTATATGATAGATGCGATCCTGCCACCTTTACTTACACAGAGTAGAACGTCCTCTTCATGTAAATCCCATTGTAAAAAAAATGGAACAATTTACAGAGTAAGGCACTACTCAGCATGAATGAGGGTGGCAGAATCTCTCTCTCTGTTATTAAAACCCTCTGAAACAGTGGGAGTTTCTCTGGCTCCAGATATTCCTCAGCTTGGAGACAAGAGCTGTTATTTTGTTACAAGTCACTGAATTCAGGGCTGTGTGACAAATAGTGCAGAGAGATTCCAGCATCTATAAAACCTCCAAAGGCAGCAGAAACGCTGATCCCAGCCATTCCTTCACCTCAATCTCCATGTGAAAATGCAGAAATATATCAATTAGCTTTTCAACTAGGCAATCCTGTTAGTGCCTAATAAAGGGACTGAACTGAGATGGCTGGATCCTACTTTTTTACTTACTTGCATCCCAGGCAACACCATGGAGTCAGTGATATATACCAGGTGTATATCAGCACATATTCTGGCCCCAAATCTCTTCTCATCCAAATAGCTGCACAGCTGGAAAAGGTGGTTAGGGGGACAGGAAACAACATGTTAATGTAAATTCTTTCCTAACTATTCTCCCCCTAGTTCTCCTCAATTCTTTTGTATCTGTTCTGCCTGTGCACTGAACCCAATACTCACCTGACACCAGGGGACTAGTTCCCTGTCTACCCCTCAGGGAAAAACCTAAGGGAGCAGCCATAGGAGAACAAAATGTGCAACGTTAGTGTGAACTGATGGTACTGAACACCTGGCAGGACTGGATTCTTATTTTCCAAAGGTATGAGTCACCTTGTCTCCACTCAGGAAAAGTATTTAATAACTAATACAAATTAAAGCAACTAGTTGATCTGATGTGTCATTGATTTTAAGCCTTATCTAATGAATCTTTAATTTATAATTGATTTATTATTAAGAGCCTGATTCTGTTCTCCTTACTCATATTGAGTGGTATTTTACACTCTGAATAGTGCCATTGGCTACTAAGCTTGAGTAAGGGTGGCAGAATCAGGCCTTTAGGAAGTAAATTAAAAGTATATTGATGATATTCCTGAGTGCAATCCAGACCAGTGAGGGGCTGTGTCTCCCCTGCCATACAACCTTGAGTGTTTCACCAGTGCTTCACAGTTGTAGCTCTCACCTGTCCGCTGACAAACAGCCTGCCAGCATGCAGGTAACACCCTGAGTGTCTGTGTATCCCTGCAGCCCTGCCAGCCCACTCCAGTTACACTCTGGCTTTCACCAGCACATTCCCAGTCCCAGATTTTCCCCAGAAACATGTGATTAGCACTACCCGGCCCTCTCTTGGACAGTCCAGATATATTAGGTCCATTGCCCCTCTAAGGGGATCAAGGTACAACAGCTTGCCACCTCACTTTTATAGTTCAGTCACCCTTTGAGCTGCATTTTCCTGAAAGTGACACTTAGATGAAGTTCTTTCCAGTTGAGAGCATGGAGATATGGAGTCTGGTGGGGAAGAAGTGTTATGCTGTTTCTTTTCACCTGTGTATGCACAGGTGCCAACTTTTGAAAGAGTCGGGGTGGTGCTCAATCCCCTGGCTCTGCCCCAGGCCCTGCCCCCACTCCACCTCTTCCCCCGAGGCCCTACCGTGCCATGCCTCTTCCCGCCCTTTTTCCACCCATGCCCCGGCTCTTCCCGTCCCCGCTCTGCCCCCATCCTGCCTCGTTCCGCCCCTTCTCCTGAGTGTGCCACGTCCTTGCTCCTCCCCCCTCCCTCCCAGCCTCCTGCATGCTGCAAAACAGCTGTTCGCAGTGGGCAGAAGGCATGGGGAGGAAGGGGAAGGCTCTGATCCACGGGGCCCACATGCAGACAGGAGAAGCTGATACGGGGAGTACCCACCATTTTTTCCTGTGGGTGCTCCATGGAGTTTGTGCTTATGTGTGTATGCTGAAATGCAGGTTTTCTTTGTCTCATTCCTTCGCTCTCTCCTATCTGACTTTATATGTAAATTGAGGTAAACACACATCCATTTGTTTAAGAGAGACTTACATGACAAGTTCTATCTAATTGGGGCTACGTGAGTTGAACATATGCCTTTAGCATCTTATGGGGGATTTCATAACTTCACACATGATGTTGCTACAAACATTTCACCATATTATTGACCAGCAAGTTATTTGTTTTAAAATGATTCCTCACAAAGCATATTCTGTACCAAGATTATTATAATAGTGTGTAGGGTGTGAATACAAGGGTGCTTTGGATCACAATATTTTAGCTTTTTTTCCACCTTTTTCTCTATTACTCAGGTTTTAAGTTTCAGGTTGAGTATATCACTTTGCATATTTATATTCAGCTACTTATTAGCATGGATACATATCAAATGTGGTTCACGGACCTGCTAAGATCGAGTGCTGGAGTTTCCTGGTTTCCTTTCTCAACCCATTCATTCAATTGAGAACAGGGCATCTATCAAAAAGGAGGTACAAGAATATTGGCCATATCACTGGCCTTTTAAACCAAATTTTTGATCATATCTGTCATCTTGCAATACAGATCTTTGCAAATGAGATTAGAATGTGAATAATGTTTTGTCATCTGACAAGTGATTGTCCAGTCTTCCAGTATAATTCCAAATAACAGGAGATGCAGTGTTGAAAAATATTTAACTCATGTCGTTTATTAGAATGTGGATGGAGCAATTATTAGCTCTTTAAAACAAATCAGAAATTGATTATGGATTTCTGAAGCATGGGAAAATGTCAAGAGTCCTTTAAGATACATGGATCCACAAAGCAACCTCAAAGATGTATCTGTTGTTTACTTGAGAAAAGCCTTCACATAAACTAGGGTGAAATATACTGACTCTTCCTTACCTTAAGATTTTGCTTCAGAAGAATCTGTCTAAGCAACTTAAACCTTCAAAGTTGGCCTATTGTAGGTCAGCTTTTAACTATCTTTGACTTCTAAACGTGCTGCAAGAACTATGACTGCGTCATAACTGTAGATATGTGTTTGATGTTGTAATGATCTCTGTATATTGTGTGTATAACCACAGGTGCCGGCTTCTTCCTTTCCTTGGGGGTGCTCTGCCCCCGCCCCTGCTTCTTCCCGTTCCTGCTCTGCCCCTGCCCCACCTCTTCCTGTCTAATTCCTCCCCCTCCCCCAAGTGTACCCCATCCCTGCTCCTCCCACTCCCTCGCAGCGCCTCCTGCATGCCGCAGAATAGCTGATCCGCAGTGGGCGGAAGGCGCTGGGAGGGAGGGGGAGGAGTTGATTGGCAGGGCTGCCTGCAGGCGGGAAGCGCTAGAGGAGAAGGCAGGAGCCGGCTGCTGGTGGGTGCTAAGGACCCACTAATATTTCCCCATGGGTGCTCCTGCCCTGGAGCACCCATGGAGTCGGCGCCTATGTATATAAGCATCTGTGTTACTTTGCCCCACACAAACTTCTTTCCATTTGACAATGATGGCTGGTCATGGTACTTCTGAAAAATCAGAACGATCACACACTTTTCAGCTAGAGGTGGATTTTTGCACACTGACCTGTGTGGGAAGTCAAATGTTGGAGAGTTGAAAACAACATTAAAGGAACTGGCAAAACATTGTGTGCAAAACTTTTGTGAAAAAGTATTCACTAATTTTACCCAGCAACTCTAGGTTTGTTCTAAGGAACAAACCCTGGTAGCAGAATGAGTCCTGCTCCCTGAGGCAGAATCCCTGTGCAAGCTTTCCCCAGGGCAATGTGCCTCAAGACTGGGCAGTGCCTATAGGACACAACCTATTCCTTAAAAATTCAGTGAGGCATGTGACATATACTTAAGTGTGTGTGGAAATAAACGGAGGCAATCACAGAACATGGTGTCCTGCTGCAACGCTGTCCAATAGGCAAAATGCTTGTTTGAGTCTGTCATGATGCCTTTCTGTAGATATTTGTTTGTATGCTGTTGGCCTGGCCTTTACTGGTGGGCTTCTAAACTGATAGGGTTCTGCGCTGATAAAATGAAGGTTGAGCTGAAGTATTTCATGCAAGCACATGAAGTTACAAGCAGGATTTTGTTTTCAAATCTGTCAAGTGTACAGATTCTGTAACTGAATAAATATTCCACATAGACTAGCAATTTAGCACTTCATTTGCAAGGAATAGTGCTCCTCTCTGACCTTTTCTCCTTATTTTAAACATTAGGTATTTATATCCCTCAGTCTTGTGTCCATTCCCACCCTTCCAAAAATATTAATTCTAATTACAGTTTGAACCTGCCATTTGCTGAGGTATCAGAATACCAGACTTTGTGAAAACAAGGCATAAAGTGTGTACAGGCAGGGCCTGATTTCGGAGGAGTTGAGCAGCCATAGTTCCCTCTAGCCTCCTGGCCTGAGGTCCGTCTGCAGCACCCTGCCCCTTTTTACCCCTCTCCAGGACCACTTAAGAACTCTACATAGTCTTTCTCATCCAATCACACATCCTTCTGTGCGGAGAGGGAGGCGGTCTGTTTTTTCATTAACACAAAGTTCAAAAAAAACACAAACCCAAATCTTCTACTCAGCCTTAAGCTGGGCACAGCCTTCCTGAGGTACTGTTCCATCCTGCTCTCTGAGCAGCTAGAGAAGATGCAAGGCCTGACCTGCCTTCTTTGCCTTCTCCCAAAAGAAAAACAAAACTTTCAGCTGGGTCATCTCACCCACCCCAAGTCCCTACTTTGGGGACCACAGCAGGAGACTGTCTCTCCCTACAGGTTCACTCTGCTCTCACTGCAACTGACTCTGACCCTCTGTAACCCAAGGTGCAGCCCCTGCCCCCCGTACTGGCCCACCTGGGAGCACCTCCTCTGGCACAGGGGCGCTAGACCTAGTTTAATCACAGGGTCCAGCCACCTGTGACACTCCTATTGAGTTAAATCAGTGATCTTTTTGTCCAGGCAGATTTTTTTTTTAACAGTATCCAGTCAAGTCCTTTGAAGAATAACCAACTATATTTTTAGATTCTGGCCACACACCTACTCTTCATCTGCTCGGTTCACAGTTTTACTCTCTTCCTCTATCCCTGCATAACCCCACATAGAGACTACCATTGAGCAGTGGTCTGCAGTGCATAACAGTGTTGCACAGTCCCCTTCAGGGGCCCTGAGGTTTCATTTCATTTTAGCCCAGGCATTGACCCATGGATTGTTACAGCAATTCTCATTCACTAACATTTTGCTCTCTGTATTGCAGGGCTTAGGTTCTTCATCTCTGGTGGTGAAATGGACAACACTGTAGTGTTGCCAGCCTCCTGAATACATTGCAGATTATTTACTCCTTGCAAAAGGAACCTTTATAAAACAGAATACGTGCTTCCATTGTGAGAGAGGCAAGAACAGTTAAGCCTCTAAAATGGCTGTACTTACTTGACAGTTTTTGTTTATCTTCTGTTTGTGTTCATTATTTCAACTGTGCTTGGTCATTAAATATAACCCTTAAAATATGTTCTAGCCCTAATTAAATTAGGTGGTGACACACACTTTGTTGTTGATGACAGCAACGGCTGACTCACTTGACATTGTTAAATCCATATTAGAATTCATTCAGCATTCAAAACTACTACAATCCTGCTCACTGATTTTTTTTTTACATATATACACAGAGTAAATTCCCCTAAATTATTTAATGTGATTATAAATCATCTTTACTGTATTTTGGGGGGGGGGGGAGAGATACATTTCTCCATGATACATTTCCCAGTTTGTTAAATAGATATAGTGGGCAGAGGGATGGAACTATGAGCATGACCCTTCTCAAGAATCCAGTGCCAGTAGCAACACTAGTCATGAGCAATCTTTTGCTCAGGGGACTACAAGGCCTGCCATTGGGATCCATCCCTGTGTGGGTGCACAACAGGGGAGTCTGAATGCTTTGGGATAACTGCGTGGTTTCTTATTTAACTAGGTTTATACTATGGAAGAAGATATTTGTCATGTGGATTACAACAATGCAAATGGTTGCGTCAATTACCTTTCTGCCAAAATGCTATATGCTCTAGGTGTTGCATAAATCCAGAAAAAATGGCTGTTTTTCTGCCTTCTCTCACCTCCTGCTGGCTCACCTTTTCCCTTTCTTTTCCATACCTTTGGGGTTGTTTTTTTTCTTTTTCCCTCACAGGAAGGAGTTGATTGATTTTTTTTTTCTGCCCCAGTCCTAATTTTAAAGTAGAGAACCTGAGGCAGCAAGAGGGGAGATTTCTTGTGATTCTGGACAGAAGACAGAACTGCCCACATTAACCTCCTCTCTGGGGGATGGGGGTGAATTACTGCTTTGAGGAGTCAAGGAGAGGCTTGCAGGAGGAGGTAGCTACTATCTAAGGTTCCTAAGCCATGCTAGAGGACAGCTTCCTAGCAGGACTGCCTGGGGGGGGGGGGGCAATTTGCCCCAGGCCCCCACGAGAATATAGTATTCTATAGTATTGCAACTTTTTTTTTACGGAAGGGGCCCCCGAAATTGCTTTGCCCCAGGCCCCCTGAATCCTCTGGGCGGCCCTGCTTCCTAGTGTGGAATTCCTAAAACTGCACAGCAGGGAAGTGTAACTGCCACGCATAACTCCTAAGCTCTGCTGTAGCAGAGCTCCATATCTGTGTGGCTTAGGAACCTGAGGTGTCAGCTGCTGTTTGCGTTTTGCTCCTCGTGTCATTACTTGCAATCTGCTCCACCAATCTGGTACAGTCTAATAATTGCCTCCCTCCCATCTCCCCTCCCTCCCACATACACTCCTGAATAGCACCTAAACCCCACAGGGGTGGTATGTGTGACAGACTGATAATTCCTTGCAATATCCTGGATGAACTTTATTGAATTAAATTAAACTTCCTTGAATTAAGTTAATACAATGGACCCCCAAAGGTATTAAAAATGCAAATATGTATGTGTTATTGTGGAACTGTATGTAGTTCCATGGAAATTGTAAATAGGAGAACAACAGGGGGTGATTGTAACATCTCCAAAGAAATCACCCTCCAGGACAGGTTCGCATATACTAGTTCAAACTGGATTCTCCAGGGACCAACAGACAAAGAAAGGGTTTTAAACTGGCTCAGGGCCTTCTTCCTGATCCAGAAAATGGACAGGACCCCTGGTCTACAGAGGGCCTCAATCCTTAGGGCAGGATTGGAAGAACTGAACCAGCCAGAATACATGGTAGAGTTGGGGTTAATTCTGGTAAACTTATTAGCATGTGTGGAGGTTCTTTTATTGTTTTGAATGTGTTTTCTCTATAATGCTTTTTACCTTAGGAATAAAGTAGGCTTGCATAGGAAGTGCTGTGTGGTAACTTATAACTGTTGATGATCACTCTGTTATCAGTCTCTGGAGAGAAAGCAAACAGGTGTCCTTGGGCATCCTGTCTGTCCTGGGAGATACACAGTGAAGCCAGAGGAACTGTGCAACCTGGGAATACCCTAGTCAGAAGGGAGAGAGATACATCTCCACTCAAGAAAGGCAATGGCTGGGGAGCTGAAAGCCAAGAGTGTGTTCCCTTGCTGAACCACTGAGGGGAAATGCAAGTGCAATTGCCCTGAACTGTGACAGAATTCCCCTGGGATAATGCAAATGCAGATTTTCCTTTAGTTATCTATTTCTACTTTGTTGAGTCTTTTGGGAATTACTTAATAAATGCTGTTGAATGACTTATAGTCCATTATCACTGCCATACAATTCCTAGTTTGCTGCATAATTTGGCCCTGAATGTTTATGTTCAAATAAAAATATGGGAAATAGTAGGTTTTACTACATTCAGTCTACCACCATCATACAGTACAATTATGGCACAACTTAACAAAAGCATGCAACTGTTGCAAAAGCTTCTATTTAAACATTGATTAATTAAAAGTTCTAGTACAATAGCCACAATTATGTCTCATTCCTCATTCATTCAGATCTATGAATTTATTGTGAAAGGCTTCTGTGAGAGCTGAAAAGGCAAAGCATGATGAGATGTTACCCCAAGCAGTACAGCCGGCTCTCTTTGTTGGAACAGCAATTGATGGGTCCAGTTTGAATCACTTTTTGATGGTGTACAACTTGAATTAAAACTTCTAAAAGCAGAGAAACCTATGTGCAAACTGGAAGTGAAAATAGTAATTCTCAAGCACACAACCATCTCTTCTGTGTTTGTTTCAGACTTTCCATTTGCTTCCATTGCCTCTGGGCTCCTCCCTCGTTTCTGCCTGCAAATCTCTCCAACCCTGCCTCTGGAGCATTGTATTTCTGTGACACTGATTTCACTCCATCTCCTGCTGAACTCCTCATGCATAACTCCATATCTTCTTACCTTGACTACTGCAGCCCTCTTACCCAAGTTTGCCCAAGTCACTACTTTCAGAACCCAAGATGTGCAGAATGCCACTGCCTGCCTTGTCACACGTACAAAAAAGTGGGACTAGGATCACCCCATTCTGAAACAATTCCACAGGTTCCCCATTTATTGAAAAAACTCAGTTTGAAATATTCCTCCTCCTTAATTTTAAATCTCTCACAGATTACGACGTTTATCTATTTGTATAATAGCAGCGTCCAAGAACCCCAGCTGGGATCGAGTTCAGTTGTGCTAGGTGCTGCACAGACATAGTTCCTACCTCAAAGATCTAACCATTTAAATAGAAAAAGACAGACAAAGGGAGCGGGGAAAGAGATACAAATACAGTGAGAACCTGGCTGGGATACATATGTTTATAGTTCATAATTGTTTTTTAAAATATTTCCTATTATCTATTTTGAATACATATTATTTTGTTAATTGCCATGGACTAATCCTTTTAGTCTGAATTTGATCCCATTTACCTCTTGGACTTTGTCTCTCTCTCTCTCTTTGCTCTTTCAGTACCGATATCATCCCTACTCATTCATCTGCCGTCAGTTGTCTTATATTTAAATGGTAAATTCTCCAAGGGCAAGGACTGCCTTTTTGTAATTGGATTGTACGGTGTTTGGTGCAATGGGGCTGGGGCCTCTAGGACCGCAATCCAAATAATAAATACAATAATAATATATCTAGGCACTGTTCTTGGGGTGACCGAGGCTAAGGGTGAAATCCTGGCCTCAGTGAAGTCACTTGCAAAACTCCTAAGATGGAATCCATGAAGAAACTTGGATGCCTAAGTCCTGATTTTATGTACAATCTACAAAACTTTTGCTGAATGCTGTAGGCGTCTAAATTTATGTGGTCCCTAAGCTTTTCAAAGTCAAAACTAGCGCCTAAGTTTCTGCCTCTGGGCATATGCACTGCTGCCTCTCTCTAGGTGTTGTGCATGAGATCCAGGGAAAGCAAGGTATTCGGTCACCTAATTCGCTCAAGGGGCCTGATCTGGTAGGGATACTTGGAGGGTGCCCACTGGATTGAGCCCCATTCAAAATCCAGCTGGAGGAGATAGTGGGGGTGCTAGTGCTGATGCTACCCCCCTTACAGCTTTTAGCCTATTGGTCAGAGAACTTACCTGGGATGTGGGAGACCCACGTTCAAGGGGAATTGGAACTGAAGTCTCCCACCTCTCAGGTGAGTGCTCTAATCACTGAGCTATGGGATATTCTGAGGGGGGTGGGGTGTTCAGTATCTCCTGTTGAAGCTGTTTCACTGGATAAATAAGGAAAGAGGGGTTAGAACAGGAAGATTTGATCCAGGGACTGCTGCCCCCTAATCACTGGACTACAGAGTCATTGTCTCTCACTCTCTCTGGCCACCTCCTCCTCCTAGTGTGGAAAAAAGGCAGCCATCTAACACATTCCTGCAAGAAACTACACTTAAGCGAGGAGAGGGGTTCCTTTTCGTGGATCACTAGTAGTGTTATGCGCTTCCCTGCAGCTTGGACTTTGGCACCTATCTCTGAGAAAGGGGCAGGGATTAGCACATTGGCATCTCCCATGGCTAGCTTAGCCAGCTCCCCACCTAACATGCTGGCTTTTGTGCATTGCATTCTTAGATTCCTATCTCTCCCTATTCATTGTATAAGGAGCTTAGGTGCCTAACTCAGCCTTTATGGATCCCATTGTTGTTCCTGTGGTATTTCAAGGCACCTAAAAGTTAGATGCTGATGCTCAGCATTGCAATCAGGGCCGGCTCCAGGCACCAGGCACCCAAGCTGGTGCTTGGGGCGGCACCTGGAGGGGGGCGGCGCGGCGCTCTGGCCGCCGGGGGGACAGCCGAGCCGAGCCCCAGCCGGGGCTCGCCGCCCTCTCGCCGCCCTGCCCCCGGCGCTCTGGCCGCCGGGGGGTGGGGAGAGCCGAGTACCCGCTGGGGCTCGCGGCCCTGCCCCCGGCGCTCTGGCTGCCGGGGGGGGCGGGAGAGCCGAGCACCCGCCGGGGCTCGCGGCCCTGCCCCCGGCGCTCTGGCCGCCGGGGGGGGGAGAGCCGAGCCCCCGCCGGGGCTCGCCACCCTGCCCCCGGCGCTCT
Organism: Terrapene triunguis; assembly: GCF_002925995.2. Taxonomy (NCBI): domain Eukaryota; kingdom Metazoa; phylum Chordata; order Testudines; family Emydidae; genus Terrapene; species Terrapene triunguis. The sequence continues at coordinate 32,277,875 of NW_020664419.1, read as the reverse complement.
GGCCGCCGGGGGGGAGACCGGAGCCGCCGCCGGGGCTCGCGGCCCTCCCCCAGGGGCTCCGGCCGCCCCCCCCGGCAAAAAAGCCAGAGCCGGCCCTGATTGCAATGCCTCAGTCCCTTAGTGGACTTCAGCGGGGCCAGGATTTCACCTTAGGTTAGATGCAAAGTTAGGTTCTGATCCTTCTCCCATTAAAGTAGGTGGCTCTTAATTTGCTTGGTCTTTGGTGCAAAGAGAACAGTTTTACTATTTACAATACAGTGGAAAAGAGAATTTGCTTTTAGATGAAGAAAGGAAAAATAAAGATACTGATATGCCAGAATTAGCATCAGTTTTAATTGGAAACGAGATTACTTCATGGGGTAAATTATAAGCCTGATGTAGAAGGCATTTGGCTGCAGAGTTCTTTTTATCTGCACTTGCTCAGTTTTCATTTTTGAGATCCAATGACAAGATGTGATTAAAAAGAGATATGAAAAAAATACTTTTGGCTTTGTTCAATACATAGGGAGAGTAATTTATTAATAAGAACAAAGGATTTTGGGTGTCAGGGTTCTGGCACCTTTCACAATCTATAAGGTGAGGATTTTCAAGAGTGAGTCCCTGAAGTTAGGCACCTGAAGAAGTGACCTGATTTTCAAAAGTGTCAAAACTTTTGTCCTCAAGTATTTTGCCACAGTTTTTCAACATATACAATTGGAACAATCATATCTACTTCATGAGGGTGTTGTGACAATTCAGCAGTTAATGTTTATAAAGTGAAAATCCTCCAGTGGCTCGAAGACTAGTGGCCGATTAACAACTGTTCCTTGTAAAGCTCTTTTATATGTTGGCAACTATGCCCAGGACAAGCAGCAAATGTACATCTCCAGCAGTGGTTGGTTGAGATGGGGAACAAAAAACTTGACTCACCTTATTTATAAAATGTGTCCACTGAATTTGGGATTTATCCCCCAAAATCATCTTATTATCTCTCCCCAAAATCCTCAGCCTGGTCCTATGCATTGGGGTGTGGTCCCAAGGGACAGGAATTGGTTACTTTTGGTGATGGCAGCAAAAAATTGTTTTGTGTGCCCATCCCAAAATGCTAACCCATTGTCTGGATGTAATGGACCACTGCTGTGACCTCTGCTGGAGTCAGGGCCGGCTCTGGCTTTTTGGCCGACCCAAGAAAAAAAAAAAAAAAAAAAACAGAGCGGCCAGAACGGCAAAGCAAAAAAACAAAACAAAAAACCTGCGGCGCGGGTGCAGGGGGACCGGCTGGGTGGGGGGGGGGGCGGGAAGGGAGCGGGTGGGAGAGAGAGAGAAGGGGGCGGCCAGGGCTACAGCAGGGGCGCTGCCACGCTGCCCCTCCCGCTGCGCTGCCTCCTGCCGCCTGCCGCGAGGGCTTCGGTCGGCGGGGAGGGAAGGAAGAGGACTGCCCTGCAGGGCGCTCTGGTTCTCCGCACCGCCGCCCCCTACAGGACGGCCGGAGCGGAGCAAAAAAAAAAGCGGCCGTGCCGCCCTAGGATTGGGCATAGGATTGGGCAGAATGCCACCTCAAACAATCTGCCGCCCCAAGCACCAGCTTGCTCAGCTGGTGCCTGTAGCCGGCCCTGGCTGGAGTGAGAATACTCTGCCTGTTGGCTCCCAATGGAAGAGCTACAATTAGCAGGTACATTCTGCTTGAATAACACACAGTGATATTTGATCCACACTCTTAGGCTCATATCCTTCAAACACACATGTGCTTAACTTTACTACCATGAGAAGTCCCATGGTAGTAAAGTTAAGCACGTGAGTAAGTGTTTGCAGGATTGGGGCCTTGCTCATTTCTGGCAAAGCTGAAGACCATGGCTCACTATTCTCCAATACAGCCCCAAGACTGGCAGTAGTTTAGAGGTGCCATTACAAATTTATCTGTATATAAATTACTGCCTGTGTTTTTTTAAATGCATTTAATTCTGTGAGTTTTGCAAGAGGCAATGATGAATATTCCTATTAAGAGAACAATCATAATGGATAATATTAAGTCCTTCTACTTTATAGGGAAAATGATGTTTTAGATCATCCCTTGGTCTCACTTTATGAAAATTCTATATAAAGCCAATTTTGCCAGTTCTGCAGACACTATAATTAGCAATGTGATTAGAGTGTTATTTTAGCATCAGCACCCTTCAGAATAAATGGGAAGCTTGAATACAACTGTGGTTCTTGACTTCTTGTTTTTTGTTTTAAAATGCTGCCCTAGATTGTCAGTGGAATGGGATCTACATGTAGATTAATCACAAGGTCAGATCCTCAGTGTGGCTGAAGAGCACTCTGTGCAGCAGACAAAGGCTGGAAGAAAGGTGCCCTTTGCATTGCCCTCATTCTAAGGCTGCAATGCACTTAGCCAGTCTTCCCACACAGATTAGAGCAGCCAGAAAATTGCCCTAACTGCACTAGATGGCAATGGCCCCATGGGGCCCTTATAGGAGCTGGGAATCACTGGTACATATGGGAACCCCCTCTATAACCTCTCCCCTATGCCAATAGGATAGGGTGAGATTACTACGGGTGTTCATTCCACTACCTAGGAATCCCCCTGTGAAACAGAGCCAGATCCACTGGGCTCAGGGCCACTTTGGGCCAATGAAGAGGTGCAAAGTGACTGACGCCGAGGATCAGGGTTGTAATCGTCAGTGTGTTGTATAATAATCTCAGTGTCTGCAACAACAGGTAAAAAAGTCCTTTGAGTGAGTTACCACTAAAATAACAGACATTGGGAGGCTTTAGCAGAAATGACTAAGCAGGAACAACCATTTATAAAGCTGGTTTTATGAGTTGTTGTGAACGTGTTATGATGAGCCATGATGTGTCAAACAGTAGGGAGCTAGCAGAGAAGGAGGTAGACACCCAGGTTGGAAGAACATTCCATTTTTTTCAGTATAGGAATATATAATATCTTTTAAACAATGGCTCTCGAGTAATACGTCCTCTACAAGTTTAAAATTCCCCATTATAAAGATTATGTGCTGAATCTTAATTTAAAGTCTTAATGTTTTCAACATTATATGATTTAACATTTATCTCTATTCTTCATCAGCTGCTCTTTAATTTTGGCAAGGAAAACAAGAAGCTTGATAGTGGCGCTAGCCATAGCATTTATGTGTGGACCTGTGTGACAGTTTGGAGGAACTGTACAATCTATGAACTCTGGTTGATGCTATGAAGTTTTTGTTGTGAATGCCTCTGTGTGGATGTGGAATCCACCATTTGCTCATAAAGGCTATGTCATGGTCTAGATAATATTTAGTCCTGCCATGAGTGCAGGGGACTGGACTAGATGACCTCTCGAGGTCCCTTCCAGTTCTATGATTCTATGTCCCTCCCATACCAGGTTCAGGTGGCAGCAGCATGGGAAAATGAGCTAGCTCAAGCCTAGGAGGACCAGTTTTCTCTTACTTCCCTGCAGGAGACTTGCATTTAGATTTTAGAAAATCTCCAGACTCAGGACAAAGAAATCATGTTGTTGATGCTAACCTTTAAAAATCACAGAGGCTGGGTGGATGAGGAGAAGACTCACAAAGCCCCACAGGAAGCTTTTGGGCAGGAGAGGGGAAGAGGCAGACAGGCTTTCATAGCAGGGGATACTGTTTAATAGTGGACCAGCCAAGGTCAGAGAAAACTAGAAGTCTGCTTGTTTTGGAAGGAAAGTCATATGCAGGCTTAGGGGAAGGATCCCGGATAACTAAGAGGGCTCTGTTCAATGCCAAACAACTTTCCAGAGCTGTGAGGAAACTGAAGCATGGGATATGCATGTAGGTGTGTCTATTTTGTCAAGATCTGTGTAACTCTTGTGCTGTTATGTAAAGAGCAATGGCATTTTAGAATTCGATAGGAAAGCTATTTTTGTGTCTGTTGGCTTTCACTATTGCATGCCGCTGAAGAGGTAAACTGTAAACCCAGAGTGCCCTCAAAGCTGGGGGAGAGTGTGTTTAAGCTACATGGAAATCTGAGGGGGTCACCACTGGTTTCAGGGACTAGGCAGTTGTACTGCAGGGTCTCAACTCTTAGAAGAGGGTACTAGACAGAGAATCTGTACCCTGAGAATAAATACCCCAACCCTGGAGCAGAGTCTGGTCTCTGTTCAGACTCTGGAGGCTGAAAGCATGCCCCTAAAAACAGTGGCTCCTCCCTGCAGGGAAGGACCCCTGACTCAGGAAGTAATCTTGTGAGAGAAGTTGGGGTAAGGGGTGTATGCTTTCTGCCCAGGTGTCCCCTCTCCTGTCCCCTCCTGTCCCCTCTCCTGTTCTGTTGTTTCTGAGCTTGTGGCTGTCATCATCTGGAGAACTCCACTTCCTTGTGGTAACCCAACAAGGAGGAGGTTGTGAAGTGTCACAAGAGTATATAGTTCAGAAAAAAAAATCTAACACGTTAACAAGTATTTATCAAAAGACATCTTATCAAACCTTCAGGTGTTTTACAGTCACTACACATGGGTGCTTGCCTGCTGAACACTCTTCAGCTATCAGATTTCATCCTCTGCCACCACATGCTCTTCTCCTGCCCACACCCAGGTGGATTTAGGCAACAAAGAAATTCTAGTCAGGAACCAATGGACACTGATCTCCATTTTCAGGGTTGGGAAGGAATTTCCCCCCAGGTCAGATCAGGAAGGACTTTGGGAGGTTTTTGCCATATTCTGCAGTGTGGCACGCATGTCACTTTCTAGGTGTATCTCACCAAATCAATTACCTGCCCTTGCAGGGACCTTGGAACACCTCAGTCCCTTCTTTTATCTGCCTGGGGTACACAATGGTTTAGGAGGTTAGTCTAATCCAGATTATTGGGCTCAGTGTGGGGTGGTTGGGTGGGGTTTATTGGCCTGTGATGTGAAGATTAGTCTGATCTGGTGATCACTCGTGGCCTTGAACTCTATGACTCTGATGATGTCATCATGCTACTTTCTACGGTTTGGATGCTGGTTATTCTCTGGTTTATACTGCGGGGTTCCTTGCTCCATCCCCTTATTTTCCTGCTCTCTGTGCTTCTCTCCTCACTTCCCCACCCATCCCCTTCTATATCCCTTCTCCATTCCTTATTCTTTCCATCCAGCTAATCCCCTGATATCAAAACCCCACCCAAAGAACTGTTATAAAAATACCCCTCCACAAACATCCCACAAAGGGGACGAAAATTTGGGGAGCTAATATGAAGTTTGCAGCCCTGTTCACTCTGCTTGTGTTATATCCCATTCCCCCACCCTTTGTCTGTCTGTCTATCACTCTGTACATTTTCTATCACAATGAGGTTACATTCTCAGCTGATCCTTAAATGCTATTGTAACAAAATAAATAATATTAACTCCAGGAGCTAGACTCAAAACCAAAGAAGTCAATATCTGACATTAGATTAGTTTCTGTGCCTAAATAGCCACTTATAAGCCCAAAAATAAAAGTCTAGGTCCCCTGAGTCTCCAGGATGGGAGAGTAGCTCCAGGCTTTCAGAATAGAGGGCTGTTAAAGGCAAATGACTCCTTTTTGAGGAATAGGATTAGGTTAGGGTTGATTGCAGCCAGCAGGAAACTATAAAAAACTCTCTTTGGGAGTCTTGTGGAATGGTAATTTGGGGGCTCAATAGTTAAGGAACTAGCTGGAGAAGGTGGCTCATAGCCTTGAGCTCAGGGAGGCTTGGGAAGACTTAGACTGGGGCTAGTAAGTGGCTTAGGCTGCAATCCTGCAAAGCATACTTACACTTCAGTGGAATCCCATTAATTTTGTGGCCTGAGTAAGTCCTGTTGAAGCTCCTGAAAATGAGCTGGGCATTTTGGAGCTTGTGAGATTTAAAGCAGACGTGAGTCTGAGGAACACTTGGTGGTGTGGCAGTCTTGTGAATGTTATAACAGTGTGCCATCTCTTTTTGTTTTGTTGTTGTATTCCTTAGTATGCATGAGTAACATCAAGCACACTTGTACCTGGAAGAATTAGATCTTTGACTGTTTTTGGGCTGCTTAACACCCAACTGGGCACAGTTTTATTAGAAATTTGGCCCCTTTTAGAAAAACAATTGCAACCAAAATGAACATTGTTTACATGGATAGATTAAAATAATTTCAGAGCTATCTAGAAAATTCTGCTGTAACTTGCTTGAATTAACAACTAGCTTTTTATATTTCGATGAAAACTTGATTAAGTATTGCTAATCAATAAATCACCTTCTTGGAAAATTATATTCTAGAACCACAAATCATTTAATTTGCCAGCATGACCCTCCTAAGTTTCAGTACATTCTGTTCGAAATCATTCATTTTATATATAGACTTTTGCAATCACAGACTTCCTTATGGTTATTATTATCCTTGAATATTAATCAGAAATGAGAAGCTGTGCTGCGGATCTGCTGCATAAAAGATACAAGCTGGAATTTGTGCAACAGCAGGAAAATGTGCTATACAGTATCATGTGCAAATCCTAAACTGTTGAGCACTTACAGGAACTCGTTATATGTTCTTTCTCACTATTTTAAAAAAAACTCCCAAATAATTAATGAATACATGCTAAAGAGTAGAACCTTAGAACTTGCCCAGTGATGATGATCACTTAAAAACTACCAATAATACTTTTACCAAGCTTGTAAAACTGCAGGGGGTGTCCATCATTGTGTCTTACAGTCCCCCTTGGGGAGCTGCAGCCTCAGCACCAGAGCACAAGGAGAGCTGAAGGAATACCATTTTAGTGCCAAATGGGAGAGGGTGAGTTGCCATATACACTGCATGTGGTACCATATATGGAGTCCTATTTTTCATGCGAAGAATGTATCCTGTGCCAGATATGTCATTGGTGTAACTTCATTGGCATTCCTGTGTGCATAACTTGGGGGGCTGGGGGAGACATCAGTAATGGGCTGAAACTGAGCAAGAATCATTTAATAGTGAAGCCTATTATTAGACTGTAAAAGTCTCTGAAAAGAAGTGAGGGAAGCCCCATCACTTGAATCATTTAGGACTTGACAAAGCACTAAAGAATATACTGGAGTGAATACTCCTGAACTTGCATGGGGATAGAGTGAATGGCCTAATGGGGCTTTTATACAGACTCACATCCTCTGTTTCACACAGTCCAAACCCTGCGTGAACAAGTGGCGAACGCTTTTTTTATTAAAATAGGGTGTTCCTACCATTTTATTTTGTACTATTTTTAATTTAACAAAGTTCACTTATTTTAAAAATTGTTAAAGATCAGTGGGTTATGTTAGAAGCGTTAACATCTCAGAAGACAGAAAGCAGCTGTTTGTATAGTATATGCAATCTGATAGACATAGATAGTTAACTATAGCAGCATGTGTTGCAATTTTCTCAATTGTATCATCAAGATGTTGTAAATGCTTTGTATAAATTGGAATAAAAATAGCAGATGTGCTGAAAACAGGTTATTGAATCATGCCTATTAGACAGTGGCTTTCAAAAGTTTGTTTTCCAGTTCAGTTTTATCATGTTGACAATATATTCTGTTGTGATACTGTATGATCACCAGTCAGCACTGTCAAAAGAATTCAAACTTGTTATGTAGCCTCATACTACTGGGAAAATAAATATTTTACCTATATGGATTAATAGGTTGATAGTTATGTATAGTGATCTGAAGTAAAATCCGACAGTGCCACAGCACAGTCTGTTGGTTCCCCAGTCCTAATGCATTCAAAATTTGTAATGCCTGGGACATTGATTATTGATATCCTGTTTGGGGCAAGGTAAACTCTTTTAAACATAAATTGGAATCTTTTCAAAAGGAATGGGAATTGTATTGTCTATACAGGGGGGAAAAATCTTTATATGGGCTACATCCAAAGCCTATTGAAGTTAATGGGAATCTTTCCATTGATTTCACTGGAGTTTGGATCTTGTCCTCAGTCACCAAACTGTTCACTCACAATCTTAACTCTGATATGGCAGCTCTTTATCTGAGGTGGCAGTGTATTATTACCTGCATTGTGGTGGCATCGAAAGGCCTTACCAGGGGGGCAAGGGCCCATTGTGCTACACACCAGCTACCTCCTACCAGCTGTGCAAAACATTTCTTTCCTGAAATGAAACAGGGGAAGTTAGTCTGTTCCACTATTTGTGGTGAAGCAGAAAAATACAAACAACTCACCTTTCAGCTGGAGTCATTTCAATATTAATGAAGTTAGAGACGCTTTTGCTGGTAAAACCTTCAATCTTCTCCAAAGCCATTAGTATGGAAGCCACAATTAAAGTGGAACTTACAGGAAATTTCAATTTCACTTTGACCTTTGACATTGATCTACATGTTAGACAGCAGTTACAATAGCAAGACCATACATGATGCAGTGTGAGTATCAGGAAAAAAATTAAAGAGGCCCCCCAAAATACCTCTTTATTTCTTTTATGTTCTACTGTAGTAAAAAATACAACTAGAGAAATTTGGAATTTTTGGTGTTTTGCTGTGTTAAGAAACGGGTTTGTAACTGTAGCCGTGGGAGATAGCTGATACTGCTCTTTGCCATGTAATCTAGACCCATGTCACGTGACTGAGGCCAAACAAAGAAAATTTGGTCTCTTATCAGTGCTCTGCTGTGTTGCATGGTTATTGCAAGGGACAATCAAGCAAAATGGGCACAAATTGCATACATTGTCCTTTCCAAGTTACCCTTTAAATTCGCCACAGAAACGACACATAGCCATCCACTGAATGGGAGAGAAACTACTGAGGTGAGCAAAGAGATGGGAGTGATACACATGCTCATATGAGCTATTGCCAACTCTCCTAAAAGACAACTAATAGATCTGGGGTGATGGTCCCCCTTACCCCAGATATAAAGATCAGATGTCAATCAGTCTGCTGTTTGTGTACAAAAAGTGTCCATATAAAGAAAGAAGGTCCTCACTTGGGAAAATCTGCCCTAATAAGCCCCTTGAAAAATTGCCTTAATTTACAGTAGCATGGGACATGCATCTTGGACTGAATAGAGAAAACCAGAGTAGAAGGGGACAGATGGAAAGAGAGAGGAGAGAAGCTGTTGATGAGAGGGATGACACAAATAAGGCTGGGAATGGATCAAGGACAGACATTCCCATTTTGTCCCAGAATCTCCATTATTATCCTTTTTTCCACATTCTTATTACTGAAGCCAGAGGTAATGTTTGCAAGACAGCAATGAATGTAGTAGTGGCAGCAGGTGTTGCTCTCATGATGACATTAGTGGGAAATTGGCTAATACAAAGCCCTGAGTCTGCCATTGGGTAACAGAGGCACTGTGCTGAAGCCAATAAATGGACAATAAGCACAAAGACAGAAGAATGTGAATAAAATAAAAATATTTTATTCTGCTTATGGGTGGCACATTTGCAGTAAGAGAAAATATCAATATTTGGGCTGCGTTTGCCTTTGCCCTTTGTCCAGCTCTAGCATTTACCTACTGCTACAATCAGGATTATGCATTGAACTGAATGATGAGGTGTAGGCAGTTTACAGCATTCATAGCCTCTTTTTGCCCTTGAAGTTTATTTATCTGATTATTTCTGGTAGAGTAAGTTGTTGAGCTAAAGGACTTTAAATATACTGGCAGGAAATTGACCATCAGAACCTACAGCTTATTGGCAATGAACTTTTAGAAAGATAATAAAACACAGAAGAAATTGTTATGGAAAGGCAGCAGCCACTCTATGCTTTAGATAGTAATTCAGTTTATATTGCAAGCCTAATTTTCCCTAGCTCCTCCTCACCTATGATCCACAATGAATGCAATGTCAGCCTCAAAATTGGTACTTGAGGTCTGTGGTCAAATTAGACTTTCTTTTAACCAGAGGTGTTAACTGGAGTCCAAAAAGTTATAACTGTTTTAGCAAAAAAAGATAAGGAGGAATAAAATACAACCAAGTTCACCAGACTGATCTAGTTAAGATCTAGGGGATAGGACTAATTTAGTCAATTAACCTAATATTAGAAGTTATTAACATTTGAAATAATAATGTCACATTGATTCATTGGCTAAAGTGAGCTTAAAATCGGTGTGACAGATGCCTGCTTAGATCTAACCTTACCTTTAAAAAAAAATAAATGAACACACATTTCTTGCTTTTCTCCATAGAATGATGGATGCTGTTTTGTAAACTAATTGCTAGTAAGGCCCAGGGCCAGCTCCAGGGTTTTGGCCGCCCCAAGCAGCCAAAAAAAAACAAAAATAAAAAAGCCACGATCGCGATCTGCGGCGGCAATTCGGCGGAAGGTCCTTCGCTCCGAGCGGGAGTGAGGGACCGTCCGCCGAATTGCCGCCGAATAGCTGGACCTGCCACCCCTCTCCGGAGTGGCCGCCCCAAGCACCTGCTTGCCAAGCTGGTGCCTGGAGCCGGCCCTGGTAAGGCCCCTCAGTTGAAAAATGACTTTCCTTACGAAAACTGAAGTTAACCAGATATATTGTTTTGTAAATTGACACATTTTTAAAAAATATATACACTATTGTTAGAAACTACACTACTGTTGCTTTTTTTTGCCAGATCCTTGCTTGAGAATGAACAATAAATATTCACAATTAAAGTTATTAGATTCATAAATTCAAGGCCAGAAGGGACAATTATGACCATCTAAGCTGACTTCCTTTATAGCAATTTCACACAATTATTCTTGCATCAAATCCATATTTTGGATTTGAGCCAGAACATATTTTGTAGAAAGAATCCAATTCTGATTTAAAGACTTCAAGTGGCCGAGAATCCACCATATCTCTTGGTAAGTTGTATCGGTCATTAATTACCCTCACTGCTAAAATAAGTGTGCCTTATTTCTAACCTGAACTTATCTAGCTTATCTAGCTTTAGCTTCTAGCCACTGGATCTTGTATATCGTTGTTTGTTAGGTTAAAGAGCCCTCTACTATCAGAAACCTTCTTCCCAGGTAGGTACTATAGACCTTGATCAAATTGTCTCTTAAACTTCTGTTGAATCAGTTTAATAGATTGAGCTTCTAAAATCTCTCACTGTTATAATAGAAGTGTAGGACTGGAAGATACTTCAGTAGATCCGGAAATGTGGTGCCCAGAACTGGACACAATACTCCAGATGAGGCCTAATTAGCACAGAGTAGAGCGGAAGAATTACCTCTCGTGTCTTGCTTACAACACTCCTGCTAATAGACCCCAGAATGTTTGCTTTTTTTTTTTTTTTGCAAGTGTTTCACTGTTGACTCATATTTAGTTTGTGATCCACTATGACCCCCACATCCCTTTCCTCAGTACTCCTTCCTAGGAAGGCATTTCACATTTTGTATATGTGTAATTGATTGTTCCTTGCTAAGTGGAGTACTTTGCATTTGTCCTTATTAAATTTCATCCTATTTTCTTCAGACTGTTTGTCCAGATTATTTTGAATTTTAATCCTATCCTCCAAAGTACTTGCAACTCCTCCCAGGTTGGTATCGTCTGCAAACTTTATAAGTGTACTCTCTATGCCTTTTGCTAAATCATTGATGAAGATATTGAACAGAATCAGACCCAGAACTGATCCCTGTGGGACCCCATTTGATATGCACTTCCAGCTTGACTGTGAACCACTGATAACTATTCTCTGGGAACAGTTTTCCAAACAGTTATGCATCCATCTTATAGTAGCTCCATCTAGGTGGTATTTCCCTAGTTTGTTTATGAGATGGTCATGTGAGACAGCATCAAAAACTTTACTAAAGTCAAGATATACCAGATCTACTGCTTTCTCCCATTCACAAGGCTTGTTACCCTGTCAAAGAGAGCTATTAGGTTGGTTTGACATGATTTGTTCTTGACAAATCCATGTTGACTGTTACTTATCACCTTATTATCTTCCAGGTGTTTGCAAATTGCTAGCTTGACTATTTGCTCCATTATCTTTCCAGGTACTGAAGTTAAGCTGACTGGTCTGTAATTCCCCAAGTTGTCTTTATTTCTCTTTAGATATATTGGCACTATATTTGTACTCTTCCAGTCCTATGGAACCTCTCCCATCTTCCACGAGTTTTCAAAGGTAATCACTAACGGCTCAGATATCTCCTCAGCCAGCTCCTTGAGTGTTCTAGGATGTATTTCATTAGGCCCAGGCGACTTGAAGACATCTAACTTGTCTAAGTAATTTTTAACTTTCTGTTCTTTCCCTATTTTAGCCTCAGATCCTACCTCATTTTCACTGGTGTTCACTATTTCAGATATCTGAATGCTACTAACCTTTTTGGTGAAAACTGAAACAAAGAAGTCAATTAGTTCTTCTGCCATTTCTTGTTATTATCTTTTCCCGCTCATTGAGTAATGGGCTTACACTGTCCTTGGTCTTCCTCTTGCTTCCAGTGTATTTGTAGAATGTTTTCTTGTTACCTTTTATGTCTCTAGCTAGTTTGATCTTATTTTGTGCCTTGGTCTTTCTAATTTTGTCCCTATATCCTGGTTCATTTATATTCATCCTTCATAATTTGACCTAGTTTCCACTTTTTGTAGGACTCTTTTTTGAGTTTCAGATCACTGAAGAGCTCCTGGTTAAGCTAGAAAGAAAGTGTGGCAAGAGACCAATCTTTCCTATACAGTGGGATAGTTTGCTCTTGTGCCCTTAAAAATGTCTCTCTGAAAAACTTCCAACTCTCTCAAATTGTTTTTCTCTCATAGACTTGCCTGCCATGGGTTCTTATCACTTCAATCTATGTACTTTGTTAATAAACTTATTCTTAGTTTTACTACAAGCCCTCTCGGTGCTGTACATTAGAGTGCATAACTCCAGCTGAGCTAACAAGCTGTTGTGTGTACTGGCTCTTTGGAGGTAATGAACTTGGCGTTATCTCTGTGAGCTCCAGTAAGAGGGTCTGAACACTGCAGGGGAGATGGTTTTGGGAAGACTTGGGACCAGAAGCGTTGTTGGGGTCACCCTTCAAGGAGTAACTGAGCTGGTGGAAGCCAAGGTCAGACCATTGTGCTATGAGTAGTCTGAGCCAAAGCTGCACAGCACAGAGGCACCCAAGGTTAAAGGGCAGCCGGTGACAGAACCTCTTACAGTCACAGTGACCCACAGTCTTTGTTCGTACACGTGCGACCTTGCATTTGTCTGCATTGAAATGCATGCTATCCAAGTGAGCCCAGCTTACAAAGCAATCCAGATCACTCTGTATAACTCTTATTGTTCTTTACCACTCCAACATTTTTATGTATTTCAGACTTTATCAGCAATGATTTAAAAATCTCTTCTAGGTCATTGATAAAGATACTGCATAATATTGGACCAACAACAGATTCCCATGGAACCCCTTGAAACATGCCCTGTGGCTGACTATTCCTCCTTGGCAGTTACAGTACTTTATATAAGATCTATCAATTAACCAATTTTTTATCAGTTGAATATGTGCTGCATTGATTTTTTTATAGTGATAATTTTTACATCAGAATGATCTAGTCAAGATGTAGTGCACAGGTCCAAAATTTCAAAATTAAGAAAAACTAGGAATTTTGCATACATGCTAAAAACAGACATATGATAGCAGGAAAATTCACAATCATGGTCACCTGAAAACCCTTTGCACTTCCCCAATACTAGCAGAACTCTGAAACCATTTTAGCTATCTGTAATGATAAATGTTTTGGTTTATTGTACGTCTAAGGTTCCATTCATAACAAAGGTTCATCTCATCAATGTCTACATTAGTTACTTAATATTAACAGTACATTAGTTGAGCAATGGTCATATGTAGTCCTTGTACAATTAATACCAGGATGCCCATTTGCCCTGGTAGCTTACAGAGAGAGGCTGCGATGGTCTGGACACCTGTCTATGTACAATTTATTATTTGTTTGAGCTTGTGAACTCTCTCTGTTTAAGCCTTATGAGTATCTGCGCTGCATTCTTGTCTCATAACCCTTGTACTAAGGAACAAGGGAGTGGCACCTGAATGTCTGTCTTTGATTAAGTCAGGTGTTAAGGGCTATCAACATATAAGTACATTATGCCTGAACAAAAGAGTGGGAGGGCTGGAGTCAAGGAAAACCAGATCTCTCTAGGGCTTGGTCTACCGGATACGTCTATACTACCCGCCGGATCGGATCGGCGGATAGTGTTCGATGTATCGGGGATCAATTTATCGTATCTCGTCTAGACATGATAAATTGATCCCTGAATCGACGCCCGTACTCCATCTCCATCTTGGCAGGAGGAGTAAGCGGAGTCAACGGGGGAGCCGCGGCGGTCAACTCGCTGCCGTGAGGACAGCTAGGTAAGTCGAACTAAGATACTTCGGCTTCAGCTACGCAAATAGTGTAGCTGAAGTTGCTTATCTTAGTTCGAACCCCCCTGCTAGTGTAGCCCAGGCCTGAGAGTTAGGTCGACATAAGCCAGATTATGTCAACCTAACTGTCAGTGTCTACACTATAGCCTTATTTCCTCTGATGTAAGTGCCCTACTACACAACATAATAACTTCACCTCCACCAGAGGCGCAAGACTTATGTAGGTGTAGTTAGGGAGATGTAGTGTTTGTGTAAACACTGAGTTCCTTATATCAGCTGTTGGCTGTCATTCTTGTCAATTTCATGGCAGCCGACCAGACTCCAGGTGCAGATCTACCTGCCGAAGGTGAGATGCCCCAGGTGGCTCCCCCATAACTGCTGCCAGGTGGGAGCATGGAGGCAAGAAGCCCTGGGGGGGCAGCTGGGCTCCTGGGGGGAGCTTCACAGAACTGGCTCCCAGCCCCTCACACTGCCGTGTTCAGTCGGTGAAGGCATTCCTGGTGAGGACGCGTACACTGACAGAAGGAGGGTAGTGTAGACATCAACCACCGCAGTAATTATTGTGGCGGCTGTAAGTCGACCTAACATAGGTCGAATTAAGATCATAGTGTAGACATATGCCCTAGATGTCTAGAAGAGAAGGACTGAAAAATCCCCAGGAGGAAACAAGGTCACTGAGCTGTTGGTACAGTCCTTTAAAAACATAAAGGACAAGAAGTTAGGGAGGGGCTCACAGAATGATTGACTTTAAGGGTCAGGTTTCTGGAGCGAGAGGGGACCTTGTTGACTCCTGGACCAGCCAGAACTGAAGGATGCTGACTGTAGGGGTCAGATAGAAAAACTCTATGTTCCAGGGGAGAAGCCATGTGCAGGACAAAAGTGGGAGAGGAAGGATCCTGGGTTCATTAGAAAACTCTAACCAAATCTCAAAAAATTCTCAGGAGTGGTGAGGAAACTGAGGCAGGGAATGGTTTGCAGGCATTTATTGTTTTCTCTGGATCTGTATATCTCTTGTGCTGTGTAAAGCAAAGAGTGGGTGGTTTTAGAAATACTTTTGCAAAGGCTATGTTTATTTATTTCAATTATCACATCCGTGAAGGGGCAACCTGTAAACCAGAATGCCCACAACACTGGAGCTCTGTGATTAAGCTACTGGAGTGTCTTGGGGGTTCTGTACTGGTCCTGGGGGCCTAGGGCAGCTAGACTGTGAGGTCTCACTTCCATTAAGGGGTATCAGATAGAAAGTCTTTGCCCAGGAAATGTGCCAGGGAGGTCAAATACAGATAGAGTGCTGGAGAGTGCCCAGACCAAGGGAAGCTTAAAGTGCATGGGTCCTCTGTGTGGGAGCCAAACACAGCAGTCTGGTGAATGTCCAGCAAGGGGAGCTGTGACAGATGCATACAGTGGATTTATTAATTGCCATTTCAATATGAATTGAAGTCCCTACATAACTTTACAAAAACAAAACAAATTAAAAATGGAAAGCTAACCGGATTTCATTAAATAGAACTAATCTACAAACCAACTCCACATAATGGTATGCCAGTGGGCTTGGCTTAATATGCAAAGCTGACATGAGCTAGAATCAAACACTGACACAGAGAAGCACAGTATTCAGTCCATATGGGGACCATGTGCACATTTTTGTGCAGAGTTTGAGCCATACAATGATCAGCCATAAGATAACTTTCTTTCAGTTCCCTCTGGGATACACAAAATGTCAACAAAGGGAACATCATGTATCGAATATTAATTGGCACCAAACAAACTCACTATTCTGTGAAAGATGTTGTACATCAACAGGGAGCCATCTGCATTGTATTTACATACAGAACAATTGGTTTCTCTATTATTGCCCTGCTGGATCCTTGACAAAATAACAAGGTATTCCTAATGCAATCACTTACTCCTTTCACTTTGATTACAGATGCTAGTGAACAAACCAGGCTGGAAAGGTTCATGACTTTGAGCTTATGGTGGTCAAATATGTTTAATTCAAATGCAGTATGAAAATATGTAGGATTAATTACTTATTATACATGTTCCTTCTGAAGGGCCAGAATTAAGCCACAAAATATTTTGGATGTTTTTTTCTTTTAGAATGATTTGCATGATAGATTGATAACATCTGACATAAACACTGCTGGTCAATGGTTATGCATTCAGTACAGCTGCAGTTTCTTGCACTTAATGGAAAATGGTAGAGTATGAAAACTCATTTGTTTCTTGTAAACATAAACTGGACAGGTTTGGGTGTTCAGAAAAGATCTTCTCTTATATCTCACCTACCTCCAAATTGGTTGGGTATCAGTGTTTCCATAACTGTTGACAGTGTTCAAAAATGTTGTTCGGAAAAAAGATGAACAGGAGACAGTAACCTTGAATGGCTGACACTGTAATGTGGAAGTAGTTGGCAACTAGTCATGAAAGGGACTTCCAGGAATGGCAAAAAAATATGTAGGCTCTAAATTCGTCAGATAACATATAATGGTGAACTTCACAGGATTTTCAGACTATATTTGGAGTTCACAAAACTAATTTTCACTCCTGTAGATTTTGTACTGCTATTTAAATATGTTGTATTAATTTCAACAAGCATATTTTTCTATCTAAAGGGATAAAAGAACATGCATTTCAAACCTCAGCATGCTATGGTAGGCAAGGGAGATCTTTGCTATTTATTAAGAATAGAAGAACATTCCCCTTGACCCTGAAAAGAGCTAGGCTAGTACAAATGAATGCTCTATGAGCAGTCTGTAGAGTAGACTGCGTGGTGTTGAAAGCACAACATGGGAAGCTAGTGTACAAATTATATTAAATTTTAACTATATTCATTTTAACTTCATTTTTTCATTAGAATTTTCCTCTTGCTTCTTGTCTCCTTTGTTTCTCTGTTTGCTTTTTTAAAAATTTCTGCCAGCTCTTTGCTTAATTTTTCTCCTAGGAAGAAAGTAATCCATAATGGGAGGATTCAAAATGAGGCACAATGAATTTGACCATCCCTATCAGAAAGGTTTGGTGAGAATATCCAGAATGCATCTGGCACACTATCACTAGTTCCAATTTTGTCTTCTATTTGAATTTTGTGTAAGGATCTGATGGAAATCATGTAGCAATATGCTGGGTGCGTGACCTTTCCATAATGGAAAACTTCTTGAATCACCAAGTAGTTGAACTCTAAAATCCACTGAAATAATTGAATTTAGTAACCCTATTGTTACTCATTAGTAAGTTCTCCACATCGGCCTTACAAATTCATTTTTAATATAGGAAATCATTTATAAGTGTTAACATTGTATTTTTATGGTTGGTTCCAGACTAGCCATGCAAAATCAGTTTGTAATGTTAGAAAAAATGGTTTATTCCCAATTCAGTTCATTGAATTAAATGTACTCTGTGAAAACTGCTGGACATGATGTGAGAGAGAACAATTGGAGAATAGCATTTCTGTACACTTCCTCTCTCTTTGTCTCTTCAGTGTGTGTGTGTGTGTGTGTGTGTGTGTGTGTGTGTGTACACTGCAGAAAGTAGTGTTAAAGCTAAGTAAAGTTCACAGTAATTATGGCAGTTCAAGCAGTGAAAACACAGAATCCCACTCAAGCCTGCATTACTTAATGTGACTTTTTCTACAGTGTTCATAAAAGAAATGAGATAGGCAAATAATATTACAAGGAAAATCTTAGACTACTGCAGAACCCATATAAACACAGCTCTTACTTTAATGAACCGATAATTTGTGCCTGTAAGTTGGCTTCCCATGTTGTATTGCACTGTATTGAAAATATTCTTTTCTCCCTGACCATGGGACTAGTATTTCAGGTATTCAAAAGAACTCCAAAGGGAGCTGTTTAAGGGTGAATATATCAAAATACATAATAAGAGAAAGATATGAAAATTGTTTAGCTGGAAAAGGAGGTAGCCTGACATTATCTTACCTCAAATATGAGGTGCTAATACAAAACAAAGCTTTAAAAGCGATAGAATTTGCTGCAGGGTCTTGCTGCTGCAACAGATTGAATCTAAGACAGGAGATGGAATTTCATGTCTGTCTTGGACATCCACATATAGTATTTTTAGTGATGGTGCTCTAGGTATATAATGCTATATTCTAACCCCAGCCTGAATATGTATGAGCACATTACAAAGACTGTGTCTTAAAACCAAACTTCCCTGTTAAAGGTATGTAATGAATTGACTAATATGTATGTGTAACATTATTTATGTGCAAATATAAGGTGTTAATGCAAAACAAAGCTTTGAAAACAGTAAGATTGTCTGCAGGCTCTTGCTGCTCAGATGGAGTGAATTACAGATGATGGTTCTTGGCTGGTCTCCGTGGCTGCTTTTGATGCTCTTAAAACGCCATCTGAAAATAGTTGGTGATTAGGAAAGGCTTCACCTCTTTTTTTTTTTTTTTTTTAATGCATTGTAAAGACTAAAATTTGTAAACCTTGGGGGCCTTACAATTAGGCTCCTAAATCAAATTCCTCCTACCCTTTATGCAAATGGGTGAAGCTGGGGGTTAAAAATACTGTCATGTGCGAGCCTGGCTAATGAAGGGGAAACAGGAAGGCTTGCTGTACTCCAGCTTAGTTTAGAAGGAAATAAAAGTTGTCAGGCCAAAAGGAAAAAACAGAGTGTTTCATCTCTTAACACGGCCACCCTTCTGAGCCAAATGCTTCTCAAAATCCGAGTAAATGAGCTTTCTAACTAGGCTTCTCTGGTGGAATAGGAAGGCAGAATTCTACCTCCTGCTCTCCAGGAACAATAGTAGGGCCAATCTCTGGCTACTGCTGTGTCCTCAGTGCTCTAGTAGTTTCTGTAAAAAAAATGTGTTCCCCCTTTCTGTGCAGGTTTTGGCCCGTGTATTCTCTGCCCTATACCCACTCACCTGCCTGGTCATATGGACTGAGCCAAACCACAGTGCAGAAGGGAAAGACATTCCCCTACATGACCTCTCAGCAGCTGGGACTTCCCCACACTGGGCTGGATCCACTGCCTTTGTGGCCTTTTCCAAGCCAAAGGATTTGCACATTTGTCTAATTTCCTTTATGTTTGTTACAAAAGCGAAGTTTGGTTTGCAAAGCATGTTGAGTAGAATTAAGCACTGTTGGACACTCCACAAGAACCGTGGATTTTGCTCAATGTCTGCCTTCCTTATTTAAGTTGGTTGAGGTAATATCTTTTATTGGAACAACTTCTGTTGGTGAGTGAAAGACAAGCTTTTGAGCCACACACAGCTCTTCTTCAGGTCTGGGTAAAGTACTCCCATTGTCACAGCAAAATGCAAGGTGGAAGGGATTGTTTAGTGTAAGTAGTTAGCGCATATTGTAAAGGACCATTCAAGGTAGAGTGGCCTGTTAACACTTCTGCAGTGATAGTACTCTTCTCTCTCTAATATCCTGGGCCTTACATGGCTGCAACTACATTCCTTATTTACAGGTTTCAGAGTAGCAGCCGTGTTAGTCTGTATCCGCAAAAAGAACAGGAGTACTTGTGGCACCTTAGAGACTAACAAATTTATTAGAGCATAAGCTTTCGTGGGCTACAACCCACTTCTTCGGATGCATATAGAGTGAAACATATATTGAGGAGATATATATACACACACATACAGAGAGCATGAACAGGTGGGAGTTGTCTTACCA
Organism: Terrapene triunguis; assembly: GCF_002925995.2. Lineage (NCBI taxonomy): Eukaryota > Metazoa > Chordata > Testudines > Emydidae > Terrapene > Terrapene triunguis. The sequence goes on along the minus strand of NW_020664419.1, from coordinate 32,258,023 downwards.
ACTCTGAGAGGCCAATTAAGTAAGAGAAAAAAAACTTTTGAAGTGATAATCAAGATGGCTCAGTACAGACAGTTTGATAAGAAGCAAGTGTGAAAATACTTACAAGGGGAGATAGATTCAATGTTTGTAATGGCTCAGCCATTCCCAGTCTTTATTTAATCCTTTGTTGATTGTGTCTAGTTTGTATATCAATTCCAGCTCAGCAGTCTCTCCTTGAAGTCTGTTTTTGAAGTTTTTCTGTTTTAAGATAGCCACCCGCAGGTCTGTCATAGAATGGCCAGACCGGTTAAAGTGTTCTCCCACTGGTTTTTGAGTATTATGATTCCTGATGTCAGATTTGTGTCCATTAATTCTTTTGCGTAGAGACTGTCCGGTTTGGCCAATGTACATGGCAGAGGGGCATTGCTGGCACATGATGGCATATATCACATTGGTAGATGTGCAGGTGAACGAGCCCCTGATGGTATGGCTGATGTGATTAGGCCCTATGATGATGTCACTTGAATAGATATGTGGACAGAGTTGGCATCGGGCTTTGTTACAAGGATAGGTTCCTGGGTCAGTGTTCCTTATTTAAAGAATACATGAAAAAGATGAAATCAAAGGACAGAAAATAATCATAAATGTAATGTTCTGATTCTGTTCTGCCACAGTATGTCCAGCAGTTCATATAAACTTCATTTAAATGGAATCCAGTGAATTTAATTGGAATCTTATGAACTGAACTCCACTCTGCAAGCCAGTGTAATTACAGAAGAATATAAAATGTTAATACCTATAAAAGGTTTCCTACTTTAATGTGAACATGAGAAACCAATGTTGAGAAGTTATTGGTAATGGTGAGCAGAGGGTTAGAAAACATGCTGTTGAAAGAATTGCTAATGTTTTATGTATGGTAGAGAAGGGGGGGGGGGGCTGATAACAGTCATCAAATATGTGAAAGGTTGTTATAAAGAGCACGGTGATCAGTTGGTCTGCATGTCCACTGAAGGTACCACAAGAAGTATTTGGCTTAATCTGCAGCAAGGGAGAGTCAAGTTAGATAGCAGGAAAAACTTTGTAACTATAGGGTAGTTAAGTACTGGAACAAGTTACCAAGGGAAGTTGTGGAATCCCCATCATTGGAGGTTTTTAAAAACCGGTTAGACAAATATCTGTCAGGTATGGTATACATATACTTGGTCCTGGCTCAGCATAGGGGGATGGACTAGATGACCTCTCAAGGTTCCTTCCAGTATAAATAATTATTTATTTGTTTATCCAGAGGGACATGGTATCAGAGACAAGAGTAAAACCATAAAGGCCTATACACCTAGGTCTTACTTATCCTTTCCTTGTCAGTGTAGGGTAAAGTGTAAATTCTACTCAGCCAAGACCTCCCTACTCCTGTGCTGGGCATGACAGGCAGCTCCCTGAAGCATTCTCTATCTCTCTCTGTCAGAGACTCCTCTCTATATCAGCTGCTGCCCACACAAACCCTTGCTCTCTAGCCTAGGATCTTTAAGGTTTTAGTGTCCCCATTGATCCTAGGTTCTGGTCTGGAGAAAATAAACTTTGCTAGTCTATCTGGAGCCAGGCAAGGACATTCCCCAATTAATAGCTTCCCCACTGTTTCCTCAAGGACCTACTGTACCTTATCACTGTCATTGCTTCATTTCCTGTTTGTTTCCTCCCCCAATGGTCTCCTTTGATTTAACTCCTTGCATTCAGGCCTTATAATAACAATCAGATAAACTGACGCGCATATGATGTTCATACAAAATAATACAGATAACTCCCTAATTTTCCGCACATTGCTTGGCAGATTTTCAGATGGAATATATGTATAATAGGTAATATAATACCGGTTCTGTATGTAATCATTATAGTTTAGGATCTGACCTGTTGTTGTTTTGCTTCCCAAACTGGACACAGCAAAGTGTTGCAACTTAAGGTTAGATTTGTCCTGGCTGGCTAAGCTGGATGCTTATTAGACAAAAGCCAGAAAAGATAAATAGGTGGTGGGAATTGACACACTCGCCATGGAGAAGTGCAGGGATTGCAGGAATCAGAGGTTCACAACTAAGAAGTTGCTCAGGACACAGCCATGGAGGAGATGATGCTGATGATGGTGATGATGATGCTGTCTGGTTCCCTCTCCTCATCTGGTCTGGTCAGGAAATCTTTTGAGTTAAAGAAAAAGGAAGGCCCAATGGTGAGCTGGTCAGTTCTTAGTTTCCATTGTAAGGTAATGGTGGTGGGTAATATAGTGATGCTTGTCAATGAGATGGCAATGGTGGTGCTTCTCTCTCATTCCAAGTCTGCTGTCATGCTGAGCTGCTTTTAACTTTCTCCTCAGAAAAGAAATAGCCAAAAGGGGTAGCAATCTTGTCCATCAAAACTGTCAATCAAAACAAATTTCTGGTGGTCCACATATGCACAATTTCAGCTGAAGAACATTTTGTCTGTTGCTATTACAACCCTGTAACCTAATTAGTAGTCTTGAAACTCCCTGAGCTGCACAGTTCTTTTAGTTCAAACATGCTCAGTTCACAACATTTCTTTGATTCCACTGTGTACTTTCAACGATTTCACATAACATGTTTATAGATTAAAATTATTTTCCTGCTGCCTTGCACTCAGTATGGACAATTTAAGACTGCAACTCAGGATACAGTTTAACACAGTAGCTCTGGTGTTTTAATGTATCTTTTGTGTTGTGTTATTACTTTCTACAACACTGAGAAAGGAGGGGGAGAAAGGCAGGAAGGAATTTGGATGGAGGAAACCAACAGTTAACCCAAAGGGATAGATTATCTTCCCCTAATCCCCCACCCCTTCCCAGTAAATTGAAAAGATTCCCCCCCTAAGACAGATAGGCACATGCCTCCTGGGGGCGGGGAGAGAAGTGTGTGTGTGTATGTGTGTGTGTGTGTGTGTGTGCGGAGAGAGAGAGAGAGAGAGTTAGTTCTAATGAAAGGTAATTCCAGTTTCTGAATGGATTATTTCTTTCCCTTTTTGGAAGTGAGAGAATACAGCAGAGCAGCTCTACCAGACTTCACATAAGAAATGTGATTGTGACAGTTAACATCTAACATCTCTAATTTTCTATTTATATTTTTTCTGGTGTATATCAACTGATATTAAAATTCTGATTTGTAAAAACCAGAATAAAACCAAAAGTAACTGTTACAGTATATTTATTTTGGGTAGGTGCTTGTCTAGTGTGTATGAAGAAAAATGTCACTCTGTCCACTAATCTGAGGGAGGTGTTGGCAGATGAAGGCCTAAAAAGCCTAAGCATTTATCATGACTATGCTAAAGAACTCCCATGAAGCTTTGCAAAAAGAGATTATATAGAATTTTTAGCAAATAACAGCTAAACTTCTTGTTAAATGGACGTATGTTTTTTATAGCTGTATAAGCTATTGCATGTGTGCTGACTAGGTGAATATGATTGACTAAGAGATTTGAATAACAAATTATAAATTGTAATGGAAACCACAAGAAAGGGATAGGTAGATAAAAATATTATAAAAAGAAAAAACAATGAAAAAGCAGATATGACAGAATATAACATTTAATAATGATTAGTTGAAGACTTGTTTTGAACCCATGCTAACAGAGGTCAAAATTTTTATGCTTGTTTATGTCTGAAAATTTGGGGCAGAGTGGAATTTGTAAGATGTTGACATTTGTTAATGATTAGATGACACCAGCTCTGTAGCTAAACTGCAAACATTGCAATATGGCATAAACAAGGGAGAAGGAGTCTATCCAAACCCTTAAGGTCGTAACCCACCTCAAATGAGTGTGGGCAGGCAGACCTGGTGCCCCTCAATTGGTAAATTAGCCTCTTTTTTTGTGCTATTGGATTTTATATGCCTAATCTATGTTTAATCAACCAAACTTAATCTTTACCAGTTGATGTCTCAATCAATAAATGAACAAAAGAAGCCATTATTCACAGAGATAAAAGTGTGGCATGAGCGACAGCCTGGTTATTAGTCATAGCTCATTGGTAGCGAGGGAGCCATAGGATATTGAATCTCAAGAGTTGCCATTGGGAACCTGAGTGAAACAACCTGAAGATGACATGCATAGTCACCTCTGTAAACATTAACAGTTTGATCCACGGTCCATTAAAGTTACATATAGTTTTTTCATTGGCTTTACTACACTTTGGCTCAGACCCTAAACACTGCTGATGAAAAGCACTCTATAAGAGCTAAATAATAATAATAATAATAATAATTAATAATGATTGATTGATATGTGTTTTATATATAGCTTATATCTCTTGTATTGCAAGTGATTTTCAAATGTGTGCAGGAGGAGTGATTTGAAACAGGATATTTTCTTCATTGTGTACAGAGTCTGTGATCAACAAGAATAAGGATGCAGCATCTCGCCTTTATTTATAATGAAATTCAGTGAAAGATCCCATTTAAGTAATATACAGATGAATTGCTTTCATAACGATTTTATACTATTCATTTAATGCATCTATTTAGATGAGATAACAACTGAATGAGTATAGCTTTTTAACTCATGATTAAGAGACATGTGGAAAACATCCATGTATCTCATGATAAAGTAATTTATTCAGGAGGACAGGATGTTTATAGCTAATTTATCAGTGATCTGCAAGACAGTGTGTAAATAATTTATCAGTGGTGTACAGGAAATGAACAAAACTATTTTTAGATTTTACTAATTTGATGTGATTATGACCATGTGACTTTCCAATAGCTAGTAGTTGAAATAATATTTTATAATATGATTGCCTATCATTTTTACACCTCTTTCCCCTCTGTTTTTAATTATATTACAGTCATGTGAATATAATACCTGGAATTAGAACATTGTAAACTTAACCTAGCAATAGCTCAATTGTTTTGTATCCTACATAAATTAATGAGTTATTATGAACCTTACTGGAGGGTGAAGGGAGAAGATAAAGCCAGATTGCAGTAAGTAGTAACTAACCATGAAGATAAAATAAAATAATAAAACAAAATTCAAAAGGTTTGTAAACTGAATTCTGGAAAGCTAATTAAAATTATTCATATATTAGCCACTTGACATTGGTGTTCTTGAAGCTATATGTTTGATTACAGTGGAAATAGTATATTATGATGACCCCAAACTTCCAATATTGATGCTGATCTTGTTAGCTACTGTTATGGTTCTAAAAAATAAATTTGCATTTAATGGTTTGGAATTGTTTAACAACATGTTTGATATTTAGCTCTTAAAATTATGCAAATCAGGAAAGTAACTGCAGAATTGATACGGAAATTGTGTGCCTAAAATGTATTTATAATGTGTAATTTTCCTACCAGGAGTCTTTTTATTTAACATTCCTTTTAGAGTGCATTGAATAACTGCATAACAACTAAAGAGCCACATTTTGCATATGGTAGGAACACTGAACTGTTAGGGGAAAAAATTGTAAACTAGATGTTACGTTACAATTACTAAACATTCTGATGTTGAAGACATTGTGTTCAGAAATAATAATAAAAAAAGGAAGTAAACAGTTACCAGGATTACAAAACATGTATATAGCACAGCAAAAACAAAAGTCTTTTCTCTTATTGGAAAGATATGAAAATCGAACTGAATAAACAACCATAACAATTTATAAGGTGTAGATGGAATAAAATAAACTTTTAATCACATACTGAACATGTAAATGTGTTACCCTCTTGATAATTGTAACATAGAAACATGCTGAGTACATTCACTGTAACACTCTAATAAAATTGATCACTTCATCCAGAAAGCGTGAGACTTGGACATTATGTGATGCAGACAACAAAAGAATATAAAGAAGAAAAAGAAAGATGTAATTTGCTAATCCCAATGAAAAAATATAAACTAGTTTTTTTCACAGAAGTGTGTGTATTTATACACATTTGTAGCTGCTGTCACACATCTATTATGTATACATAGTTTCATTTATTGCTTCTGTTTATTATTTGTTTAAAGATCTCACGAACCTGAATATATTAATTAGAATATAATATAATTTGTGAGCATATTCCTCAAAAGACATAATTTAGTTTGACAATTATATTGATTAAATATACCCTGGACAATTATTGTACTTTTGTATTTAAATTAGAGCAGTCTTAGCAGGTCAGAACAGTATCTCTTGCTGAAGGGCTCTGTTTGTTTAATTGTTATTTGTATTCCAGTAGTGCAAGGGGCCATGCAGTACTAGGCACTATACAGCCAGAGTAAGAGATGGTCTCTTCACTGAAGATCTTGTAATCTAAATAGACAAGCCACATATAGAGTGAAAGAGAGGGACATACCATACAGAGTGAACAGAGAGAATGTCATGTTAAATATCATGTTAGTTCCATGATAGCGAGTGTGTGTGTGTGTGTGTGTGTTATTTTGAGATGGATTTGTATTTATTTCCATTTATGTAAAAATAAAATGTAAAAGGGAAAAACAAAGGAAGGGAGAGGGGATGCAGAGAGCAAGGGAGAGTAATGGAGACAGGAGAAGATCGGGGTCAGAGGAGGAGAGGGAGGGAAGGAAAGAGGGGAGCATGGAGTGAGACTGAAGGGAAAGAGACTGTGAAGGAGGCAGCCAAAGAGATGGTTGCAACAAAAAGCCAATTAGCAAGAGGAAAGGATGTGTGGAGTCAAAACTGTAGAAGGCATATTTTGATGAAAATGCTTGTGTAGCTTGCCCCTGGGAGAGTGAGCCTGTGCACTTGGTTGCTCAGCTCTGGGAGTTTCTGCATTTTTTGCATCCATATGGCTAGGCCTTCTGCATCTACCTTGGCAGAAAGAGAAGGATGTGCAATTCTGAGGGAAGGCTGTCCTCCTCCCCATTCTCCTCCCTTCCCCGCCAGCCCTTGTGGTAATGGTGTACCCACTGAACTGCTTATATTGTTCTCTGCCAGCCTGAATCTCTAACTCCTGTCTGACTCCAAATAATTTTACTTCTCCAGCCAGATAGCCTCATGCCTACTTGCTCTCTTCAGCTCCCTCCTTAAGCCCTCTACCCTCCCTCCTTCTGACTTTCTTTGTCTAAGTTCTTGACATCTTCTCCAAGGAGATGATTGATAAAATCTAACTTGAGCTTCCTCCATCATCTCCCTCTTCTCCCATCATTCCCTTCCCCAGTACCCTTTCCTTCTTTACCCTGTTTTCTGCCCCATCTCTGTGTTGACCGCTTCAAGTTTCTTCCTCTCAGCATACAAAAATTCTCTAGTATTCCCCATCAAAAAACAATTCTTGGCCCCAGCTATCTCTAACTTCAATCTGGCCTCACTTTTCTACTTCAAATCTAATCTCCTTCCACATATCCTGTACAACCTTCATTACCTTTCCTCCCAGATCCACTCCAGTATAACTTCTGTCTTCTCTATTCCCCAAAACTGTTCTCAGTGACATTTCAAATGACCTCTTCTTGGCTAAGGCTCAACTTCTTTTGTTTTCTATTTTCACACTCCTTGATTTCTTTGAACTGTGATATTATTAGGGAAAATTCCTCTCGTTTGTTTGTTTGTTTGTTTTCTCCTTGTGTGTACATGGTTGGCGAGTTCTGAGTGCATAAGCTCCTTGGAGCTGAGGGATATACAGTGGTCAAATAGAGAAGAAGGGTGAGAAGTAGGGAAAACACACTTCTGTATACAAATAACTTGAGGTGATTGCTATTTTCTCTGTATTCTTCTCTGTAAAATCAGGGTATTAACACCTGGTTAACTCACTGGGGTGTGGTGAGGATTAATTATTTGATGGTTGCAAAGCTCTACTGCAGAGGCGCTAAAATTCTCTAGAATGCACACAAAAACTTCAAGTAGTCCAGACCCCCCCCCCCTCCAATCCCTCATCTTATTTGAATTGTCCCTTGGAAAACTTTTTAAAATGTTGCACCTATGCCTAGGCCCCCACATAAATTCCACTTCTATAGAAGCATGAGGACTACTGAGAGACATCAATGAATTCTTAAAGAGGTTGGCTCTGTAGACAACTGAAAAAGTTCTCTCGTAATTCATAGATCCCACAGACCTATTTAAAAATTTGATTCTCTAATAGTCCCCATAGCAGGAAGGTGAAGATATGGGGAAATATCTGTCTTTTAAGTAAAATGAGTCAGTTAAGTATTCAGAGGCCTCTAGCAAGATCAGGGCCCCACCATGCTAGTCACTGTACGAACACATAGACTGACTTTACTCAAATTATGTTTAAAAGCTTATTTTTCCCCTTTGAGCCACAGCAAGGCCAATGTAAAGAGCAGTTTTCTGAGAGATGCATAACTTGAGGGCTGTTACTGTCTCCTTCCACTTAATATTTTAGGGGGGCTGATCCAAAATGCAATGAAGCCAATGGTGACTTCAACGAGCTTTGAATCAGTGCCATAATTAGGGATTCAGATAGCACAGCGATGAGCATGGTATAAATGCATGGATGGACATTTAGGAAATTACACATCACCGTTAACTAGAAATCAGTTCCTATAAAGAGTCACTTGTAGAGAGAACCCCAAGAATTTGAAACAGTGAACACCCGTTATCTTTCTCAGTCAGTCTCAATCATTCTCAACCAGTCTTCACTGATTTACAACAAACCCTCAATCATTATCCACTTTTACCTCCTGGAATTTTTTTTTACAGTAGCAAGAAAAAAACCTCCACATTCTTAACACACAGGTCAATGACAGCCCATTATGAGGAAAAGTATTTTAAATCCAGCAAAGTTTGACACACTGTTTGACAAGAGCTTTTTTTTTCTTTTCCCTCTGAGAAATAGTTTTTCAGCATTAGCTAGCTGCAAGGTCCTATGATTAACTTTAAATGCTATTAAACTTTCAGCAGGACTAGCATTTATATTGCTAAATTTAGCTATAGTACTGCTGTTGGTTGCTGATAAGCTAAAATTACATCCTTTTGACTGGCCTGCCATTTAAAAAATATTTTAGGGGATTATTAAGTTCATAATCAGAATTATCACTGTCTCTCCATACTGGGTTTAAGTCTTATGGCTGAAGTATGATTTCATACTTGACTATCTTTGTTTTCCCAGACAATATGCATCATAAATTTAACAAAGTAGCCATAAAGAGAGCAACAGAGAGAATGCATCCATTTTTTTAATACTTAGACTCTTAAACATATTCTGTCAGAATGGTAATTTGCCATAAAATAAAATAGACCATAACAATTAAATGTCCACTAGTTTGAACCCACAGAGAATTTATTGAAAGAGGCTGTAGTAATGCCCTGGCAGTTGTTTATATTAGTTGTGTGACTCAATATTGTCTTTCATACAGACTTGTGCAAAAAGCTTCTCACTCAGAGAAATTCAGGAGACTGGTGCCTTTTCCCCCCCCCCAAATCTCATAATGAAGTTCCCTTTTCATTAATTGCAGGGTTTTTAATCCTCTAAGTAAAAGTAATTTTCAGAAGTGCAACTATTTTTTGAAAATGCAAACAATGCATCCTAATAGTGGGGTAGACGGAGTTAGAAACAGGTGCTCTAGAGGTCAACAGTTAAACTCTACTCCCTGTGATCCATTTTGGTTTGGCGACTCTTTTATGAGAACAAGAAAGAGTCAATGTATAGGCTTGTCCCAGATATATAGGGACAGAATTAGAAATGGGCCTGAACACCTCTCAACTCTGGAATAACTGCCAGGGCTAACACTTTATAATCTTACAAGGTGACACGGGGTCAGATCCTCCAGTGCATCATGGCTCATATGTGCTGAGAAGCTGGCATAATCTGGTCACAAACCCTGCTTAACTGGCCCAAGGAGAATCATCCCATTTTAAGGATGAATCTTCAGAGAAGCAGATTCAAAGAAGGGGCTCTTAAGCCACCACTCTCCTAGTTGCCAGTGTAGCAGGCCAAAATGGGTGTGGCATGAGAAAAGGGGGCATTGTCAGGATGCTCCTATGACACACTGATCCTAGGCTGAATTTTCAGCCCTTCGTGTAGGTTAGAAGAGCCCTTAAGCTGCAGTAACATAGCAAATGAGGAAACAACCATGTACAGAACACCAGAATTGGCACAGTGCAAAGAAAAGTGGTAAGCCACCTTTGCATACTATCCTTCCAAGCTATACTCCCTTGGGTACAGATTTCACTACCCGTATTCATGCTACAGTGTGTACAGCTTACAAGAGGAGTGAGGTGTGACATTGCACCCCATAATGCTTTATAGAAATATGCTTATGAGTGTAAATATGACATAACTGGAATATGTTTTTATGCAAGATCTGCCATGTAACATATCTTTGCAAAGGTTATGTTCTACTGAATGTATTCATCCTATTTGTATGCATGTATTATTTTTATATCTGAAGTTATGAGCATTGGCTCTATGCTTGTATTTAAAGTGTTTGCTGTAGGAAGCACATAAGGCAGATTTGGTCAACATAGTGTGAAGGGGTTATTCAAGTAATTGGAAGTACTTAGCTAACAATGGACCTTGAGAGATGCAAATCCACATCTGAGCTTTCCTGGGAACATTCAAACTAACATATAAACAATGGTGGTTGCCTGTAAAGAACTGAGTCATGAATGGATATGTGACTTGCCCATGTAAGGCCCTGGGAAACCCCTCCGTTTTGTCTTCAGCTGGCTCAGGAGATAGCCTCTCCACCCTAAAGAGATGCCTGGAAGAAACTGGAACAAAGGACAGTAACTACGGGGGTGTGAGTGCTTGCTGGAAGTAAGGAGACTAGTCTGTCAAAGAAGCTTATTGGAACATCTCTGAGGGTGAGATTTACCTGGATTTGGTTTCCTACTGTATTAGGCTTATACTTGCGTGTTTTTGTTTTATTTTGCTTGGTAATTTACTTTGTTCTGTCTGTTATTACTTGGAACCACTTAAATACTACTTTTTATATTTAATAAAATCACTTTTTATGTATTAATTAACCCAAAGTAAGTAATTAGTTCCTGGGGGAGCAAACAGCTGTGCATATCTCTCTATCAGTGTTATAGAGGGCGAACAGTTTATGAGTTTACCTTGTGATTCATGAGTAACACATAAAGAACTGCCTTCTGAAATTCAAAATTCTGTTATATCCTTCTGAGGTTGTCATAAATATAAAGGGAAGGGTAACAACCTTTATGTATGCAGTAACATAAAATCCTTCCTGGCCAGAGGTACAGAATCACTTTACCTATAAGGGGTTAAGAAGATCAAATAACCTGGTTGGCACATGACCAAAAGGACCAATAAGGAAAGAAGATACTTTGAAATCGGGGGAGGGGTTTGTTTGTGCTCTCTTTGTTTGTTCCCTCTCTGAACAGAGAGAGAGAGATCAAGCAGGTAAACCATCTCCTGAAAAGATACCTGAAATGATACATATAAAATTACAGAAATTGTAAGTAAAGGCAAGGAAATGCTTTAGATTATCTTTTGTTTTAGCTTGTGAATTTTCCCTATTCTAAAAGGGTTTTATTCCTGTTTTTTTGTAACTTTGAAGCTGAGCCTAGAGGGGAATCCTCTGTGTTTTAAATTTTTTTATTTACCCTGTAAAGTTACCTTCCATCCTGATTTTGCAGGTGTAATTCTTTCACCTTTTTTAAAATAAAATTCTTCTTTTAAGAACCTGATTAATTTTCAGTGTCCTAAAAAAACAGGGGTTTGGTCTGTGCTCACTTTGTAACCAATTGGTTAGTATATTATTCTCAAACCTCCCCAGGAAAGGGGGTGAAGGGACTTGGGGGAATATTTTGGGGAAACAGGGACTCCAAGTGGCCCTTTTTCCTGGATTTTTGTCTAAATCACTTGGTGGTGGCAGCAATACTGTCCAAGGACAAGGAAAGGATTTGTGCCTTGGGGAAGTTTTAACCTAAGCTGGTAAAAATAAGCTTAAGGGGTCTTTCATGTGGGTCCCCACATCTGTACCCCAGAGTTCAGAGTGGGGAGGGAACCCTGACAGAGGTAGACCCAAACTGGTATTTATTATAATATTTTGAAAACAGACTTTTCTGACTTATAGACTGCAGTGTCCCAAATTTCAATTTCAAACCACACCAAGAACATCAATCAAATTTCATGGTAAATTGGTCTTCTGCTGTGATATTGAAAATTCTGCCATTCTGTTTCCAAGGCAATAAGCTCTTAAGAGACCTAATATTATTTTCTTCTGTGTAAAACTGATTTTTTTAAACATGCATTGTACTGTACATGAAACTGGATATAATTTAACATTTAGAGTTACTTAAAATGTATGTTGAAAAAATATTCTGTCATTTGTCCTTTTACACTGTGATTATTTTAAATATTTAGCTAAATTAAAAGTCTTTTGAATCAAACCTTCTATAAAATGCATAATTTTTATGCTACTTTAGCATGGATACCTGTCTTGTGCTGACATCATCCTGTAAACCTGATCAAAGGACTCCTTTTTCAACTGGGAAGGAGAAAAGAGTTCAAGGCTTATTGGGAGGAATATATTTGTATGATATAGCTACATTCTGGAGCATTACTGCCTTTTTTGTTTATATTACAGAGCAATCAGCTAATTGGAGCTTCTTGTGGACATTGAGGCCTGAAGCTTAGCAAGAATCCAAAAAAGACTTATATGGATAATGAGAATATCTGGAGTTACATTGAATAGGATAATATATATATATAAAAAGTATGTAAGCCCTCATGCTTCCAGTCATAAGCAAAGCACTGGATGAAAGGGTTAGGAAGAAAATTCCCCAGTGGACAGGTTACTTCATAATTGTCTACTGCAATACAGCTTTTTTTTTTTTTTTTTGTATCTTCCTCCCAAGCATCAGGCACTGGCCACTGTCAGAGGTGGCATTCCAGACAAAATGACCCTCTGGTCTGGTCTGGCCTGGAAATTCTTATTTAAGGCTGACATTTGCTGTAGTGCTTTTTTTTTTTTTTTTTTTTTTTTAAATTGTTGCATAGCCATACAGCCACATGAAACTGCTGTGATTTTAATGATAATTGGAGTAGCTTGGATACTATTTGCCAGTAAAATTGAGTGGATAGCTTGAAGAGTTTGCTAATCCCTATGGCACTATTTGCTTGAAGGCCAGTGGAGTAGAGAGTAGCTATCCATAAATATTATCTGAGTATCTGTGAGACTTACAAACATCAAAGTGACCTTTCTGTACTGTCTGTATTCATTGTGCATCTGCAGCACAAGTTGCACGTGGGTTTGGCCTTTCTGAGCAGATGTATTTTGTCTAAAATGTGCAGAAATTCTGCAGTTTGCTTTTTAAAAAGCCATCTTGCTCTATCCTTAATTGAACTAACTCGAGAAGGGTAACCTCTGAATATTACAGCGACAATCCATAGCAACAATCCAGATCAATTTCTTTTTGGGAGCAGTAGGGAGGCTCAGCTCACTGGCTGTTTGAATTTTATTTCAAGATACTTATTTCTTTGGAGTGCTTTACAAGATTAAACTATTTATTCTTTTTTTTTTTTGGTCACTCTACACACAGTGATACATAGTTCCTAATTCCCAAAGGCAAACATACAGCCCAATTCTGTGTGTGTTATTTTGAAGGCTTTACATCTTAAGAGGGTTTTGCTCTCTCTTTTTTTTCCCAACCAGCATAAAACAATAGGCCATAATTATCTGAGGTGAAGGACATTCGCCTTGTTTTAAAAGGGCATTCATAAAGCTGATGATTGTCAGCCAAGAGGCAATGGTCGCCAATTCAGGGAGCATATAAGGAATATAAATCATTTATGAATCAGAATGTGGCTCAAGTATGCCATCTCTGAATTGACCTTGCACACGTCAAAGCCTCAAAGGGCTCTGGATTTGTAACAAGAACTTTAATCAGCCTGCAGTTACTCACTAAAAAGCATCAAGAGCCCTAAATCAACAGTGTTGTGCTTCATTGTTATTGTACACAGCCAATTGCTGCTCCTGATGCTTCACTAATATATAACCTTGTGATTAGGTCCTGTTTAGAAAGTTTTCGAGAAGGTATTTTGCCTGCTTTCAATGCTTTGCATGCCCTTACAGAATGAGAAAAGTGGACACTATGAGAACAGGATTTTGATAGTGTCAGTTAGTTCTACTGCCTATTGTTTATTGCTGGTGGATTTGTTTTGTTTTGGGTTGTTGTTTTTTTGTTTGTTTTGTTTTTTTTTGCTGATAAAGTCCCTGACCATTAGATTTGTTCAGTGGTTAATGAAAGGGGGCGGACTGTGTGTTCTTGCTCTAGTGACTTTTTTTTTATAAAGTTGCATGCATTATGCACTATGTCTATTGTACCTGGATTCAAGTGGTTTGCTTTATACCATTGCTCTGGAAACTTTGCCAAAACATGTGTGTTCGGTTTTGAGGCTGTTTGCAAAATGTGCTGTTGCCCTCTATAGATGTCAGGAAGTCATTTTGAAGAGCATGGGTAGTCAAAATACACTCATTAAATACATGTTGTACTAGTCCTTATATCTCTGGTTATTTTCAGGGACTTGGGAGAAAAGCTAGTGCATGACATGGTATGATTCTGTCTATTCCCTGTCAGAGAAGCATGATACTGCATGAATACTCTTTCTGGTAACTACTAAAAGACGAACAATTTGGGGGAAGATCACAGAAGGCACAGAGTTCAATTGTTGAGCTGTTCCATGAGTTGCTCTAATGCCAATTGAGGGTCCAGTTTTGAAACTTGTCTAAGATCAAGCATCTAAATCCACATTTGGGCATACCTGTACTGTATGTATTTTAAGCGCCTACAATCAGTGCTGATGTAGGTGTGCACCCCAACTATGTCGGTGCTTTAAAATGGATTAAGGTTATCTTTAGTAGAATTATAGCAGTTCTTAGTGGCCCAGCTAAAAATAGGGCCTGTTATTAGTTCTGTACAAACACATAGTAAGAGAAAGTCCCTTCCCCAAAGAGCTTACCAACTAAGTAGACCTGACAGAAGAAGTGTAGGAGAAAAAAAGCATTATTATCCCCATTTTGTAGGTAGGGAACTGAGGCACTCGCAGGGTCTCAGAGCCCGGGCTCCAGCCCAATCCTACATGTCTACACTGCAAGTTTATAGCCCCACAGCCTAAGCCCCACAAACCTGAGTTAGCTGACTCCAGGCCAGCTGTGGCTGTGCCACAGGTCTTTTATGTTAGTGTATATGTACCCGATTTGTCTTAACTGATTATTAAAAAGCTGCCATATGGAAGAAATGGCTTTCTTTTCATTTCTTATCAGTCTGGGAAAGAGAAAGAGAGTCACAGTTCTGTGAGGGTACTGTAGGCATGTACAATAGCCTGCCTGAGAATAAGTGTCAATGATATTTCAGCAACAGCAGTACATCTTGTTCCCCAGCAAAAAGTCAGAAAAAAATTCTACATGTTTTTTTTTTCCCTCCCTGTAATGAGGTCACTCAAAGTTGCACCTCACATGCAGCATCTGATTTTCTTAATGTGATGCTTTTTTTCCCTACTGACTTTAATAATTGTTTGACTAAGGTACAAACAACTCACTCAAGGTTAAAAGCAGTGAGGGGCACAGTATGCATTCTCACAAAAAAGTAAGAGGGACAAAACTGGCTTTGGCAACTGTGTCAAACAAAGCCATACATCTTGAAGGCTTCAATAAGATCTGAGTAAGTTTTGGGTTCAACTCCTCTCTTTTTGTGTGATTAGTGGCCATTTGAGTTTGGGTTCTGCACTTTTCACCCTCTTGTTACAATAACCAGAGGGTGAGATCTGCCCTGAGTGAATGGCTGAGCTGAATTAAACCACGCTACCCCTTAATCTTTTGAATATCTGAAGTACACCTTTTGTATCCTATGCAGAGAGTCCCTGGACAACTGGTACCACCAGAGTGCCCTGAAAGTCAATAGATAGAAAACCCAGTCAGTGACTTTGGAGAGAACCTTGGGCAAGGAAGGTAATGTGTTGAGAATTAGTAAATATTGTCGTGTCCTGCTTTACCTGCTATTCACAGAATATCTTCACATCCAGATGACATAGGGAACTTTAAGGCATAGGGAACTTTATCTTTGGATTTTCACCTCTCATTTGTGTAAGAAGCTTCAGGTCATGCCCTTTCAAGTTGTTTATAGCATAATCCATTGTTGTCTCCACAACATGGGGAACTCTATCTTTCAAAAAAACAGGAACTAAAAGCTTACAAGAATTGGTGTACAAGTTTAACCAGTGATCAAATGGAGGAGAAAAAAATCATAGGTTATAAGTGGGTTGCGCCATGGGGTTGAGACCTGCTCTGAGGCCAGGAGGCTGGTGGACATGCTTGATACACATGGACGGGGAGCAGCTGAGTCTCGCTGAAAGACTGGGGAGAGGTCATTGTCCAAAGTGTGAACCCAGTTGCATAGTCCAGGGTGCAGACAGGTTTAGTCAGCCCAGGGAGGGAAAGGCAGTGGATGAATAGGCAAGGCGTAGAGTTGGTCAATGTATGCAGCAGGTGGACACAGGGATAGGCTTGGCAGGATGGGATTCAGGCAGGTCAGAAGATTGTCTTGTGTGAGCAGGAGTTTTGTTCCAGCTGTGGTCTGGATGGCCACAGGCCCAAGAGACTAGTTGCTCAGACAAGCGGGGTGGGCAGGAAGAGGAAGTATTATACTAAGTGGTGTCCAATCAGCAGTCAGTTGATCCCACTGAGTCGATGGCTGTACCCTGTTTGTGGTTATCAACTTCAGTTTCCTAGTCTGACCTTGAAATGTGGTGGTGAAGAGGGTAAGGTTCTTGTTTAGCAACTTGTAGGCCTGAGTTTGAGGTCTGTGGTGCCTAACAGGTTTAAAGTAAAGCTCAACAACTTTCAAATAGTTCAGTAATGCACAATGGTTCCATCACTGCTGCAGGAATTTATCCTGTCTATACTGGATTACTTGTCACTGATTGGTAAATTCTTTTCATGAAATGTCCCTTGAGCTGGCAGGAAGGTGTACTGAACATGAAAAGTATCTCCACTGCACAGCAGTAGAAGAGGTTATTAAAGGTAATACTGTCTAGGGACCAATTGCTGCCTATTCTGTCTGTGCCCTGTGGCCAAAGAGGTCTGTGGAGTCACAAGGAGGTAACCTCCATCATCAGGGTGCCTGCATAGTTCTTAAACAGCTGCCTGTTTCTTCCTCTGCTTTCCAGGTCCATAGTCCTTCTAGGTGCTGGAGAGGAAATAGCCTGTGCTGTGCTTCCAGGAGGTGGGGTGGGGTGGGATGCTGCTGGCTGAGTGAGCATCTGGGAAAAAGCTGAAAGGTCCCACTTAACCTTATTTTAGCTGGCTCTTAAAGTGAGCTGGTGGCAGGGAGAGGAAATGGGTCTCCATTCGGTTGCTGAATCCCTGCTTTCCCCACAGAGATTAATAATTTTATCTTTGATTTAAAAACTGAAGCTATTGGTTCCTCCCTTTCCATATTGAAGGAACTGTGTGGAGATACTTGCTACCCTAGGTGTGATGGGGTCTTCACCCCACAGAAGGCAGAGCAGGTTGGTAGGACAATTAACTTGATAGGCTGCACCTGGGGGGAGGGGCAGGGACTGAAAATCTAATTGATGATGAAGCCCAGCTGGGCAGGGGAAGGCTGAGCAAGCTGGGAAGAGAAGGGGGCTGTAGAAGAACTAATCTGCCATCACTCTCTGGGAGAATGGAGGTGTGTTTGGGGTTACAGAGTCTGGCAAGAAGTACTCTATAGTTACTCCCTGGTAGGAGGGAGTTTGGGCTAGTAAGACATAGGGGGGTTAGAAGATAGAGCAGGAAGGTAGGGAGGAATCCAGGAAAATAGCAACATGGTCTGGGAACAAGCAGACCATAAATGCTAGACATAGGGTCCCTGGACTGGAACCCAGAGTAGTGGCCTGGCTTGGTTTTCTCTGCCAGCCTCTAGGAAAGTGGCACAGAACCTGGCCTTGGATGGGTAGACTGTCTGGGATGGCATGTGGACAGCTGATCCAGAGGGACTTTGATACCCAGGAAAGGGAGGACAGTACAGTGACTGGCCGGAGGGCTGAGTCACAAAGAAGGAGCACTGCGAGTCCTGGAGAGCAAGGAGAAATGCAGTGTGAGCAACCACTGGAAGAGGGGGCATCAGACCAAATGGAGCTAATCCCCAGATGTACCCAATAGCACTCTGAGGTGCCCAATGGTGAGTGACGTAACAGGAACGTAAGAGGGACAGGGATACATAGAGGGCTGTTTGTGGGTGAAGCAATTAACATAAGCGCTCCCACTTTCCTAAGGTGCTCTATTTAGTAAGTGCAGGCTGTGCACTGATCCCAAAATATATTGGGCCTTACCATCTGCCCCCAGAATCAATCAGTCCTATGTAGATTCAGTTAATGTGACAGCAAGATGCTATCACACCCCTTTCTAATGTATAAGCGGGCCAGAGGTCTTGACTCAAGATGAGCTGTAAGGAGTTGCTTTTGCCTCCAGCAACTTGGGCCAAGGTCAAATCTCAAGTACATTTGTGTATCTACAGTAACTCTACTGGAGTTACTGTAGAATTATACTGGTGTAACTGGGAGAAAGAATCAGTCCCCTCCAATTTGTATATACTCCTAGTGCAGAAAGGCATACAGAAACGTCAATTAAATGTAACTGTGAGCTGTTAATAATGGAACTGCCAAGCAACTGAATGCTTCAATCAATAGAAAACTATTGTATATTGAATCAAATTAACAAGCATGCTGGCTCCATCATGTGATAAAAGTTACAGTACATTAAAGGCAAATCACTGTCTGCACGTGTGGGTGGTCGACTTAAAATTCTTCAATCAGTATTACTGTTATGCTGGAGGCAGCATACTAAATATAGCAAACAACTTCATTGTTCTTGAACTGGGAGACTGGATAAAATTGTGAAGGATTAATTGGAAGTGGCAGAATCCCGAATGGGAGCCTCTAGGCTTCCTATAGCAATATGACCCCAACATATAACGGCCATATAATCAAGTGAGCAAACTATTTAGATTCTTTGTTTCTAGCTTCTATTTATTTTACTGCTTAACCCTCTGCTTCATATAAGATCTATGTATCTGATTTTAAAAGTTGAAGAATATATTTTGGTAGTCTTCTGAAATGTACAGCTCAAGAAAAGATTTTTTTTGGTAAATATAATACCAAAATTAAAAAAGAAGTATTGAAATATTAATTCAAATTGACTCTTATAAGTACCGTCACCTACTATAAGGATAGTGTTGTCTACTACTTTGATCTTTCCTATTTTTTTGTTCTTCTAATTAATTAGCCTTTTGATACTATCTTCATAATCTCGCACCATAGTACCAACAAATTAGCTTAATTGTTTTTAGAAATGAAGTCTACAGTAGTGAAATCCAACTCCCTTGTAAAATGATTATTAGATTTCAAAATGCAGTCTGTTACACTAGCTTAACTTCGATATGAGATACAGCTCAATATAGCAAACCACATTTACCTCTACTACAAAGAATGATATTCTATCCCACAATTTCTCCTCTGTTATATCTTAGTGAAAAATAGATTTGTAGTTTTTACAGCAAACAAAACAAAAGATACATATTATGTTGGGAGCTGAACTATTGAAGTGTGACTGAAAAATGGCTTTGGAACGAGCATCACAGCATCCCATGTTTATTGTCTCTCATGGGTTTGCATATGTAATGTGACCAGTTTACATGTAAAAAGATTATTTTCCAATTGTCAACTTGGGATTTGAGAGTCAAGCTATGATCTTTCCTTCTCATGCAGCATCTGTAATAAAGGTTCTGGGGATAGCAACTCTTACCTATGGCACAGGGGTTTTTTGACAGTTAAGTAGTAAATGTTTGCAAAAGGTTTTTGACATGCTAAAATTCACTGGAATGCAAACAATCTTCCAGAAGCCGAGGACCAACTAACCTCTAGCTCCCCAGCATACATGGAAAATTCTTATCTAAAGGTTGGCAAGTAAGCACAAACACCAAGGACCTAGGCTCCCTTTCTGCAGCACAAGTTTTATATAAAATGAATCTGCCTGAAAGAACCATTTCTTTGAACCATCATGAAATCGTAAGATGGGCCCTGTACATAGTTGTGTTACCATACTGGAATGGGGTAAGCTACCAAGAGAGGGAAGGGTGTCAAAAGTTGTTTTGTGTAAACCTAGAATTCTGAGCAGTGCTGCTTGGGCAATACCCAGCTGACTGGCCAGATCAGGGAGAAGAGAGTGTGCTGCACTCAGTAAAAGGGTTGACGTTCTGGTCTGTGTTCCCTCCATAACATACTGGTTAGTGTGGATTATGAATTCTCTTTCTGTGTCCAGTCCACAGAGGATGCGTCTGTTACCGCCCCAAGCTTCAGAACTTGGCTTTTGAGTTCAAGCTGTAGAGACTAACATTTTTAACTCTGGAGATTCTCAGGTCAATCCTCAATGTGTCAGCCCAGATGGCAGCTATATCACCTCCATGCTACTGGAGTTAGTGAACCCCAATAAAGCTGCTTTGTGCTGCTCTAGTGGTGCAACACAGCATTAAAACTTGAATAAGTGGTCAGGTAAGGAATCTCCCAGACTAAGTACAGATTAAGGTCAATGGGATTTTTACCCTGGTCTTCAAATTGAGTAGAACGAGACTCTATGCTGGGCTATAACTAAACCTTGTTTTGTTAGCAAAACTCACTTGATAGCTGTTCAGACTATTTATCCCCCTCCCTCCCCCATAGTTCTATTTTTTCCTGGCACTGAAGTCTGAAATTAAATTCCATTTAATAGATGACTGCATGTGTGGATTTGTTTAATGTTTATGCAGTTTGAAGATGATTTTATTTTTACATATAGACCCGTTTAGTGTGTTATTCTGAAATGTATGTATTTCAATATCATGCGTAATAGCTGCTGGCTATCTATTCTGGATAAGAATAATAAAGAGTACTTATGGATGCTTGGAATAAATCTATATAAATTATCCCTGGAAGTAACAGGATATGATAGCAGCCAGAGGCAAGAAGGAAACAAAATTAATTGGCAAGGCAAGCAAAGGAGGGTGGGAAAAGTTTACCCTTTCCCTCAGGCCTTGAACACTGCTGCATCTTTGTCACAAGTGGTGTATGTTTAACAAGGGCAGTGGTAAAATACTTAGTGCTGGAAGAACTATGAAATGAATCATGGACTTTCATGGAAGGCATTACCTAGATTAAGTAAAATTGAATCGCTGCTTGGTTCCTGGGAAAATAAAAATTGCCCTTATGTGTGCAGTAACTTGTCCTGTTAATAATATTTATTATATAGTCTTGCTTTTCTCATCACAAAAGCAAGTGAATAATTTAATTTGTTCAACAAATTTAGCCTCTTTTTCATTTCTTAATCTCCAGTTACAGATTATGATTTCTGTGAATTTACATGTTTGAAATTATACAGGTTTTTTTTTCAGAATTATTTTTTTAACTTTGTAGACAGATAGCATACTCTTTGCTACAAATATTCAGTACTCAGTGTTTGAAATTCTCGCTGTTAGTTGTGGCTGGTCATATAAACCACACTGCATTGTTTCTGTTAAGTAGCTGAGCATAATTCCCATAATCATAAACACAAGAAGCCACTGGGGATTTGACTCTCTCAATAACTGGTAAAAAGTTTAGGGAGAAGTAGCAGATAAATGGGATTAGGAAATTTTAGAAAATGTTAAATTTCTAACTTCCAACACAACTTTTAATACATTCAATTGATTATAATAAAAACAATGGAGAACTAATGAGTTATATGTAACTAGAAGTTTATCTCATTTTCTTTCACTGTTGTAACTATAAATCCCCTGTATTTCCCCCTTTCGCCCTTTGTTCAGAGGCATCCCTTGCTCTGCTCTGCTTTCATTCAAATTGTAAACTCCTCAAGGAAGGGACCTGTCGGTTTTACTTGCCTCTAAAGTACCATGTATATCTCTGGCATTATATTCAAAATAAAACTGTTGATGGTGAATTCTTTGTTAGAGTTTCCTGTACATTTTTAATGAGGCTAATCTGCATAGCCGCATATTTCAGATTGCCCCGAAAGGCTTTTATCATCAATTGCTTGCACTGACTTCCCCCAAGGGCAATAGGCTGGAGTGAGAGGTGGAGATCAGAAGCCAATACAGAAAATAGCTAGAGGACTGAGGACAGAAGGTGGTACCACAGGAAAGCAGCTGCCAGCTGAAGCTTCAAGAAAACTCTAAAGAACTAGCAGACATGTTATACTTGCCTGAATCCAGAGGCCCTCTGTGGACTATCTATAGCACTTGCCTATTTAATAAAGTCAGACTGCCAGTCTGGGAGTCTGTTTTTCGATAAGACTCAAGACACCCTGATCTTCCCCTGAGCTCTTGGAGTCATCACAATATCAACTCCTGGCTGGAATTAAATCCTCACTGGTGGATAAAAATAAGGGACAGCGTATGCATAGTTGTATAATTCAAAATCCTGCATTCAGTGTACTGGTTTTCATTTTGCTGTGTACAGTAAGTTTTAAGGGGCACTCTATTTGGCTGGTATCAATATGATGAACAATGGGCTTTTATTGTATTGTATAAAATGGAGGTGCCCTGAAGTAAACCCAATTGTGAGAAAGTAATTTCAGCAATGGGGGTTTATATCTTAGCAATGTGTGTACTGTTTTGAATTCTGATATACTTCAGTAAGACCTTCCATAACTATCTTAACCCACAAAAAAAATGGGGTTGTTTTTGTGCCTACCAACATAGGTATTTCAACATCAGTTTTAATAACTATTGGATGGTTATATACTTGGTCTCATAGATTAGAAGTGGTTAATTTTTGTTCAAGAGAATTGGTAAACTAGACAATGGGATCTCTGCTTGAAACTTAAAGGGCAAAATAGTGATAACTACACAGGAAAATCTATTACTATGAGTATAGCATTAACACCCCCTTGAGCACTGGACTAGGACTCTGACGACTGGGTTAAGTCCTGCCACTGGTTGGCTGGGTGAGCTTGGGCAAGTCACATCCCCTGTCTGTGCCTCAGTTTCACTATCTATAAAGGAGGATAATGATACTGATCTCCTTTGTACAATGCTTTGAGATCTCCTGACAAGTGCTAAATAGGAGCTAGGTATTTTATTTTATCTTTTTATGTGACTTTTCATGTGTTATATCATGCTGTGTGTAACCAAGTTCTATTTCAAAGTGATCTCACCTGAATGGATATATATTTGAAAATTGAATGGGGGAAATAATTACAAGAATTAGGAGGAATGGCCCTGCGGGCTTACAAAAATGATACTGAATTAGTGTTCAAATAGAAATTTTTCCTTTTGTCAGATTGCTCTCTCAAAAGATGACTTCCTATTAGAGTAAGGAAATGTTATTGCTCCTTTGATAAAATTGCACCATTATGCCTTGATCCTGCAGTTCCTTGCATACAGAAGGAGTGTTGCTTCCACGTGGAGCCCCATTGACTTCAATGGGGCAGTAAGGGGACAGTAAGATGCTCCACTAAAAAGGGCAAAATACCTTCTGCCCTCCACAGAGCGAGCAGGAGAAGAACTTTCACCCTTTGAGTTTCTTCCTTCCTTTCACAGTCTTCATTCTCTGGTGCTGGGGTACTGCAGTGAGTCACTTCACCTTTATTCAGACCACATTGTAAAGTAGTTGTAACCTAGCTCTTCACAGGGATATCTCTGGGTCCTCATAGAACCTCCTTCTTCAATCTTACTTACCATGTATGTCAGTTCTTTAGAGCTCCCCTTGACGCTTCAGTTGACAGCTGCTTTCCCTTGGGCCCATGTTTCATTCTCAATCCTTCCATACCCCTGTTTCTCATTTGCCCCAGTTTCTGGTTTCATCCCCTCAACATAGATAGTTGCTCTTGGGAAAACAGACGAAGTTGTCTGACTTCAGTATACTAGAGCGTGGACAGTAAGGGCCAGATTCTCCCTTGGACAGGCACGTGGAACTCCTATTCCCTTCACATGTATGTGAAGACAGAGTTTTGCCCTAAGTATTTACTGTATGATTTTAACACACTTGCATATGAAAACTGGTTCCTTTTATAACCCATATTCACTCCGCATGTATACATAGTCAATAACGTGCCCACTCAACTAGAAATAAAGTAAAATAGAACCAGGACAGTGATGCGAAGGTAGAAGTTACAATAATTTCGTTATCAATTCTATGTTGTCTATTTCTTCAGCATAAACACAATTATTGCCACAACAATTTAGTTGCTCAGGAACCATTGCATGTTGGAGCATAAGCTGATTATAAGGTTCCAGTACATAGTGATGCTCTGCTAAGATTATATATAATATTTTTTTTCAATCAAGAAGAAATGAGATTTAAATAAAACCAAAACCCTTTTCCAGGATAAATACTGCTTTTTGTCCATTTTTGTTAGTACTTTTACAAAGATGTGCTGAACCAATTGAGTTATCGCTCTGAACACAGGTGTACCAAAGGATAGTTTGCTAACTGGCAGTCTGGAGAGGGATTGAAACAGACTTCTTAAATTTGGGGGGAAACATTGCAGTGTAAATCTTAATAAAGCTTTCTATGTTTACTGATGTCAAGTACATTTCTTAAAATATCCAGTTAATTTGTCCCTCTCGTGGTCTCATAGGTATAGATGCCCTCTTAACTTCACTGTCTCTGAAATTGTATCATCATAAAAGCTATCTAAGTACTGTATATAATGGATGTGTACACATACAAAAACTAGAGATGGTGGTAGTATTGATGCTAAGGTACAGTGGTTCATCCTTGGATCACAGTGCCAACAAATGAACACATTACTTCAATTTTTGGAAAGGAAATATCTTACCTGATTTTTTTTTATCCAAATTTCTCCTTAAGCCCCATTTACTTTGCCTTGATTTAATTCACTGTTAACTAAGGTTCTGTCTGCTCCCACCTCACATACAATAGTTTGTAGGTGCTTCTGGACAAAGAGCTCTCCTAAACAAGTGTCAGATTTTGCTCCCGGTTATACCAATGTAAATCTGAAGTAACTGCATTAAACTCAGTGGAGTTAATCCAGATGTATACTGGTGTAACTAAATGCAGAATTTATAGCGTAAGTATTTTGTAATGTTAGTTGTAACTATGGTGCTCTTATTCCAGTATATAAGTAAAAGAGAATATATGGAATGATTATCAGTTATATTAAATTGTATTAGCATTTTTATAGTGGTAGTTTGCCTAATTTTTCATGAAATATTACAGATATTGCAATTGTGCAGGTAGATATCCTAAAACTGACATAAGAAAAGGACATAAGAAAAGGACATAATGAAACAAAAATGTGATCACTACATGAAAAATTATGGTGTGAGGTATTGTGGTTTTGGCAATAAAAACCTGATAAAGTTGCTTGTAGTATCATGTGCTTGCAACATAGAACCATCAATCAGTGCAAGTTCACTCAAAACTGGGCAAAGATTTGTGAATTTTACAGGATCCAATTCAATGCCTATTAAAGTCAATGGAAAGACTCCCGTTGACCTCATTGGGCATAAGATCAATGAACCTGGACTGAGTAACAAGTTTTGTAACTAAACTCAAAGCCAGGCAAGTTATCAATGGCAATGAAAGTATATTGCAGCTTTAATCAATACCTGTCCTCTTCCAGAGGAAAACAGTCAGTATGATTCTTTTAAGTTGCTACTAATACATGTGAATGGTGAGCAGAGGCAGAGTTCAGCTATTATTCCATTTCCTTCTGAGTTCCAAAACAACCTTGATCATTAAAATAGATTGTCATTTCTCTAATCTTATATTGTTTTAAATAATGATATGTTGCATAAGGTTGTTTATACCTGAGCATGCTTTTGTTTCTATTGTTTCTATTTTTGGATGCCGTGTTTTATTTTCCTGCCCTTTCCCAGAAATTGAATCCAAATGAGGGAATAAAACTGACACTTTTAGAAAGAAAGTGAACTTTTTATTTCACGTACCCTGTGGCCTGTCAACATTGTTAATTTCCTGCATGTTGCTGTTATACTATATATCAGGCAGGAGTGTGATTGCAACTGGCAAAAGTGCTTTTCAATGCCATACTTTACTTATCTACTTGATTTGACTACCCAACTGACTTCAATCAAGACATGCCATCACACTTGGTCTTATTAAATCATAGCTATTAATTATTGTTTGTATTGGCATATATGTGTAATATGTGATCACATAATTATACTGAATGATATATTGTCTAGTATATTAGATTAGATTAGATTTTGTATAGTGGTAGTTTCCTAATTTTTCCTGAAATATTTCATGTATTGCTCCTATTAATTATATTACACACATTGCTGGTGGTGTTTTTCTGACACCATTTATTTGTTTGAATTTATAATATAAACCTTTAAATCAGTTCTCATTCTGTGGATCTGTTGCAATCATATCTGCAGAAATAAAATCTGAATAAGATTAGGGATGTGAATTAGTCCTGACTTTGTTTATTGCAGTCAGTGATCACTTTAAGATTGGTCCATCACTTGGACTACAAACTGGACTTGGGCCGGTTATTGTATTGCCAGCCTTGGGGAATGAGAATTCAATGGAATCCTTTTCAATAATAGAGGGTCCTGTGGCACCTTTAAGACTAACAGAAGTATTGGGAGCATAAGCTTTCGTGGGTAAGAACCTCACTTCTTCATATGCACTTGCACTTGCATCTGAAGAAGTGAGGTTCTTACCCACGAAAGCTTATGCTCCCAATACTTCTGTTAGTCTTAAAGGTGCTACAGGACCCTCTGTTGCTTTTTACAGATTCAGACTAACACGACTACCCCTCTGATACTTTTCAATAATGTTATAAAAATGGGCTTTGAAGTTGCTAGTGTTTAAATCTGTTATCCTTATAAAATAGCTATGTAACTTGTTTTGTCACCCCTTCCCGAACAATCTGTCATGTAAGTCTATGGTAATTTAACTTGTCTTTCTGATCCAGTTCATCCACTCATCCCACAGTTTATAAATTCCTCTGGTGCAGTTGCTGAATATTTGGATAGCCTTGTATTGGGTTCAGAGGTTGACTTTTGCCACTGGTGAAGGCTTCAGTTCCTATTAACTAGTCCTGCCTGTTCTTCTAAGATCGTTTGAAGGGGAAAAGGTAACAAAGTATGGGATTTTCTTATCTGGGTATTTTGAACTCTGCTTAACTTCTATAACTTCATGTGACTAGATGTGGAGGAAAAGGTTCTCTTTAGTAACCATTTGTAAGGGCTTGTATCTTCCCTGGATCCCTATGAGCCACTGACAGCAGCATGGTGCTGCTTCCTGCTGCAGTTTGGGTGGGGTTATGGCTTTCATTGCCCACCTTCAATGATCAACATTGGCAATGGTGGCCATGGTACCTCCCTGTGAAGACCTCAGAGGGAATAATAGACTTTTCTGAAGTTGCCAAACAGAATGAGCAGGCCTAACGGCAGGGTCTTTAGGTAAAATGATACAAATTTATGAGTGGATGTTTACATTAGTTTAACCAGGGCTTATATTAGTTTAGCTTGCACCTAAAATTACAGGAGGAAGTGGAAGATTTCATAATCAGATAGTATCTTGCTTCTTTATTTTTCTCTTTCTCTATTTGAAAAGTGGTGTTAAGCATAAGAAAGCCAAAGGACTTCCAAAGCTACTGTAGGGTAAATTCAGTTATTGTTTCTGACAGTATTTAAACACTGTTAAATTAACTAACTAAAAATAAACAAATATCAGAATTTATCCTGCCACAACTTTGAAAGATCCTAGTTGATCCCACTCTTTCCTATGTTTCAGTCTATTTCCTGTGACTCAAATTATAGTCTTGATACTACAATTGAAGCTGACATTATGAACCCCAGTGCTTGTGTGGAGTCCTGTTGACAGGTGTCTGGGTTCATGCTAGGAGGACCCAATCTTGCAATCCAGTATGTCAACAGAACAATCTTCTTACTGACTAATATCGGCAAAATTACATCTCTTGCTAGAAGACATAAATGGAATTCTGTTTATTGAGCTATTGAAACATGACAGGAACTTCTAAAATAGTTTTGAGAATGTATATTGTATAGATGGAGAAACATATGATAGTAACAGACTCTTCCTACGTAATAAATATTCATTTTGCTTAGATTTTAGAAGTAAAGAGCACCATTTTCACAAACCTTTGCATAAGTATCTGTAATCCATTTGCAAATTATGCAGATTATTCATGTAATATCATATCAGAACTGTGGTGTAACAATGATGACAAATACTGTATTCTCCTCTCCATGAAAATACAAAACTCTTATTAGCATTCAGTGGTCATTATATCCAAAGGAAAAATATTTCCCCGGGTTTTAAATCTCCATCCTTCTGTCACAAAAGGGGGGGGGGAATCCCCAAGTATTACACATGATAATGGATTATCCTTTTAAATATGTTCTGTTAAAGGCAGAGAATCAACTTAGAAAGAATAATTCAAATGTTCTGTTAAAATTCTCATGTTTTCCGTATTCAAACCCAATAGCATCTGTTGTATTGTTTTCATTACTTTTTTAAATGTCATCCAAGATGATTGCCACCTTCCTTCTATAATCAACAAAAAATAACCCTATCTTGGCAATTTAAAAAAATCAAGATGTGATAGGACAACAGCTAATGTGTCCTACTTTAAATTTAAAAATATTGTAATAGTTCAGGAATTGCATATAACATTAATATGTTTTGAGTATCTACATTTAGGGAGAACACATGGCTGGGGAAATGCCAAAATACAATAGAACAGACGTAGTCTCATTACTGGGGATAGAAATCCCAGGAAAGTTGTTCAGGGGAAGTCTACAGGCCCTTGTCCAGCTCTGTGCTGTCCCACACCATAAGAAGATACTGGAGAGGATTTCTGAATGGTTTAGAGCAGTGGTCCCCAACTTTTTGACGAGCCACGGAGGACTGTGGCGGCGGATGAGCATCCGCCAAAATGCCGCCGACAAGTGGCAATGTCAATAGGCATCGCTGCTGAAATGCCGCTGACAAGCAGCATCATCCAGAGGCGGCGGCGCCGCTGAAATGCCACCGAAAATCGGCGGCATTTCAGCAGCGACGCCTCTGGACGCTGCTGCTTGTCGGCAGCATTTTGGCGGGTGCTCGTCCGCCGGCCAGTACGCGGGCGCACTTAGACGCTCCAGCGGGCGCCATGGTGCCCACGGACACCACGTTGGGGACCCCTGGGTTAGAGTAGTGGTGTAGACACGGTCCATAAACATAGCGAGCACCATGGGCTGCTCCTGCAATCCATTGGACATAGTAACAGTTGCAAACCAGCCGCACTTGGGCTGCACCATGTTCTGCTTCTGGGCTGTACTGAGAATTCTTATTTGCTCTGATGTAAGTCCCCCCTACACAGCTCATTCACCCCGACTTTGTTCGGGGAACAAGAATATCACCCACATTGAGTTGTTGCTTCATAGCATTGAGTCTCATCCTTGACAAACATCATCTGCCACAGAACTCTAGTCTACTGTTTTTGCATAAATGTAAAATTGAAATTAGCTAGTCAGAGAACATTTTGCTTGGTAGTATTTCCTGTGTTCACTGAAGGAAAAAAGAAAAAAAATCCATTTTTATAAGTGTCATTGGAGGGAAGACAGTGAGCATTGTAAATCACTAACTAAACTACTTTTAGGAAGTGGAATTCTAGTTTTTCTTGGTATATAATAAATACTTAACCTGAACTCCTCCTTATTGTGAAATGCTTCAGAGAAAATCATTCTAGTCATGCCAATATTCTTTACTGTATCACATTGTCTCAAAGCTCTTGCCTTCTCAGCTGAGCAAGAGCTACTCATTTGAATCTCCAGATGAAGAAGTGGGGAAGATCAGGGGCTGCTCATCTAAAGAGGCACTGCTGTGCACTAGCTGTTGAGGAGAGACAGGGCGTGAGAAAAGCCTTCTCTCTGGTACTCTACTTGCTGGTCAAAATGTGGGGGGAGAATAAGCATTACTCCCCCATACCTGTGTGTTCAAAGTAATGTCATCGGTATAATCAAATTTCTGTGATGATCTTTGGGGAAGATCACTGGTATAGATATTAAACAGGACTTATCCCCATGGTAGGCCATGTTTGAGAGTACATGGCCTGCTAACCTGGTCACCAAGGAAAACAGAAAACCTACATTTCATCAGGACTTCTCAGAAGAATTTTTTCATGGCATTGCATGGGATAATTTTTCTGGCTTTCAGGATGAGGCTGTTCTTCCAGATGGTGTTATGGGCAGCTTTCTTAGACTTTCCTGCTGCCTCAGTCTGAAGGTTTTCACTGGAATCCCACCTCTGTGTGTGACATCAGGGCTAATATTTGGTTCAGCGTGGCTGCACCCTGGTCAGAAATCCTTTTGTTCATTCGGTAACATTACTTCTACAAATGTCATAATCCTTGCCATAAATATTCTGTCTATGAACTCTACGGCATGTAGAGGAGTGATATAGGCTGCCATGATGAGGGATTACTTGTTGGCTTCCCAGGTTTGGCAATGGCAGTAATAATATCTTCATGCCAGGTCTGGAGCTTTTCCAGCTTTTGTGAGTGAGTAGGTCTTATTTACCTCCTCGACAGTGAAGGGTAATGATGGGGGAGAAAAAGGCGAGTAGCAAGCTGATTGGTTGGATCTCTCTGTACATTTTGTGCTCAGTAGTCTTGTCCCCTGGTGCTTTTGATTTCGTAAACATTTTTGTGATTGCATCAGCTGAGACCTCTGGAGCACCTCTGTGTGGTATCATCATCCTTTCTTGCCATTGGTGCCTCCTGTATGTTACCAGCTGACCTTATTAGGTCTTCAGTGACTTGCTTGAACCCCCCAAGGTATTAAAGAATCCAATAGTCTACTTGCCCTTGCTAGGGTCTTCATCCCTGGCTCTGGGACCTATAAATTCAGCCCTTTGTTCAGGCTTCCAAATAAGCTTCATCCCCTTCTTGGGGTTTATGCCACCTGTAGCCGGCATGGGAACCTGGACCCACTGACTACTCTGGGTTCCAACCCAAGGACCCTATTCACAACAGCCCCGTACTGCTGACTTCAATCTCCCACTGCTTGGACTCTTCCTACTGGGCCTGGTTTTCTTGGACTCTTCCTTGGACTCTTGGACTCTTCCTACTGGGCCTGCCCTCAGGTCCTTCTCCCTCTGCAATTTCAGTGTAAGTTCAGCCCACCATAAACTCTAGCTACCTGTTGAGCATCTTTGGCAAGAGAGGAGCACCCTTCTTCACTCCTCTAGTCCCAGCCAGGAACTTTTATCTGAGCCTCCTGAGCTCTGATCATCTGCTTCCATTACACCTTTCTAGGCAGACCTGGAGATTCCACCTTTGCTGCTTCCTGGGGTGGCATGCAGTAGGACAGCAGGGTCTCCTGTAGGGAGCCACAAAGGCCATGTACACCCAGTTACAGTTTCAATGATTCACTGGGTTTGCAGCCCCAGGCTGTTGCAACAAAAGCCAGGCTTTGCAGCTGGAGTGAGCAAAGTCCAGAGCTTAAATTGTCTTCATCTTCTTTGACAACAAGCTAAATTCTATGACTCTGGTAGAGATGTTGCTGTGTTCAGGTCATGAGATATTTGGTTTTCTTTAATAGGCTTTTTGTTTCTGGTTTTCAGCCTGGGGTGTATCCTTTTTGAAAGCCACAAGAGATGTTTTTTCTTGCAACTCTTTGGATGAGCCAGATGAAACAATTTTAATTTTCAGGCTTCAGTGGAATCATGTTGATTGTGGTCTCAACTATCACAATGAATCCTGGCCAACTTGCCTTTCAAAAGTTCCATCACGGTTTGGGCAATGACATGATTACTGGACATTCAGTCACAATGTGGATTATCACTGATAGATTCTGACTGTGCAGAAAGTTGTCAAGAATAGTTCTGGACCTGTTCTGAGGGATTCAGAATGAGTCTTTGAAGATCTGGGTTGCAGTCTCTGTTCCAGCAGACTGCATGAAAGGTGCCTCTGTCTTTTTCATCGAAAGGAGGTGTATCTTCATTTGTTGATCATTCTGCAAGTGCCTTGCCCACAGTATTATTACAATTTCTTGCCCATATTATGTGGTGGCTATTGAAATCACTGACATACAGCTGGGTGATAGATTGTGGGTAATGGGGGGAAAGACAATCTGTATTTGGTGGTTTGTACATGTTAATCACTGTTACCCTACTGATTCTTGTTGAGATAGATGCCAGGAATAACTCTAGAACCTTCACTATCATGTCATAATCCTTCATGTCCTGCTTGATGTATGTGGCAAGACCATGTTTTGGATGACAGCGTGAGACTGTAACCAGCAATATGGCAGCATGATTCTTGGGCATCATCTTTGATATGGGATTTTTGCAGGGTGATTGCAAGACAACATGATTGATGTATAATGCAGGCTGGGCCGTCACTTTTAAATCAGAACATGTCTTTGATGTTCAACTGGCAAATTTGTAGAGCCAGGCCTATGATTCTCTTGAAGTGGCTCTGGGAGCAGGGTGGGGAATCACTTTTTGCAGAGTACTTACTTCCATTACTTCCAGGATTTCACTTAGCAATGTCTGAATGCCAATTTGAAGACATCAGTTATGCCTTAGCATGTAACAGGTCAGACCATGAGACAGCGCTCATCGCTGGCCCATGGAGCAGGGAAGAGGCAGAATTCCTTCTTGCAGCCCCTCATTAGGTGGCAGAAGTATGGCACTGTTACTTTGGGCTAAACCTAATGGCTCAATGTATCTCTAACAGAGAACAAGGGGTATCCTGCATTGGAATACTCACTTCAAGATAGGCTTATTAACAAACAAACCCTGAAGAGCGAAAAAGAGAGACAGAGAATTTGGGACAGGGGATGGAGTGTGTAGTAGGTAGAGGGAAAAGTGGTAGATGAAGAGGGAGAAGGAAATAAACTAAAAAAACAAACAAAAATCCCCAAATTTTGCCCAGCTGGCTCAGGTGAAAAAGTGAGGAAAGTTCTTCACTAAAACCTTCTTTAGTCCATATTAATGGATTTAAAAAAAATTTTTTTTTTTTTAAGGAAAATCACCATGTTTGTTATACTTTGCTGGGAAAATATCAGTTATTTTAAACAATACAGGTGCAGATAGAAACTTTAACTTACCAAATGTAGAGTAAATCTTAACATTACAAAGATATTCCATTACTATATGCGTGCAGGCAATCCTCATGCAATAATTAGCATATCAAATAATATGTATCCATTACAGAATTTAATTCTTTCCTTTTTTTGGCATTCACTTATGGTGACACCCGCTTGTGCATGATCTTGCTTAGTTCCCTTGCCTTTAGCATTGTATGCTAAGTTGGAGTTACTTAGCATGTCATCACTTTTTCTTGATTACATTTTAATTGCAAAAAGAAAATTACACATACATTTACATATTAAAAATCCCACTTTCCTGTTGAAACTGTATATTTATGCATGTACAGTAACAATAATTACTGTACTGGTTCTTAATACCAAAATATCACAAAACTGTCTGGGATTTATTCATGTCTAAGTAATCCTTTTAGACACAGTGCATGAAAACAGAATTCCATGTGACAACATAGTACTCCCTGCAGCAGGAGCAAGCACAGCTGGCTCTTTTGAGTCCTACTCAGCTAGGTTTCCTTAGAAACCATTTGCTATTGAATGTAATTTCATTACTAACAGATTCTGCATGTGTTTTGCCTTGCAGTTTGGGGTCAGTTGTGCAAATGCCAACCATTTTTGAGCTTCCCAGTTAAAGTGAGAGTAGTTCTATTAGTGATTTCCTTTTTACATATTTGCTGCCTGAAAAAATTGGCTGTGGTTCTCCCTAAACTCCCCAATAAGAGCTAAAATGTTAGCTCATAAGAATGACTTATCATTTGAAACATTGCTACCAACACTAGGAATGGAACCACATTTATTATGCAAGTGGAGAGCTCTGTTTACTAGTTTACTGATGCTTTATGACACTCTTATTGAAATAAATACAGATATAGGGATTAGCAGATACACACTGAATATACTAACTCAGGATACTGCAATTAAAAACATGAACTGGAGTTTATAACAGTGATTGGGGGGAAGCAAATCTTACTGTGCAAAATCATGGGGTTTGTCCATAAAATGCACAATGCAGATTATTAGCAGTGAGGGATACTAGGGTGGCCATATATCCAGTTTTGGCTGGGACAGTTCCCTTTTTAAGTGTAACCCTTGTGCCAAATGGAGCCAGCAGCAACCAGGGTCAGGTTCAATATCTAGGGGTTCCTTTTCAACATTACAACACAGAACTGGCTCGAGCCCCCACCCAGTAACCTGAGAAAATTACACACCACCCCTGGGCACCTCTGAGAGGTAATACTTCCCCACTCACAAGCACAGAGTCTGCGTGTAGAAAAGAAACTTTTAATGAAAGGAGAGAAGTCACCTGACATTAATTGGGGAAAATGCCACAAGCAGGATTCATAAACATAAAACTGTGAGCAGGAGGACACCCACCCAGAGTGCGTGGGGCAGTGTCTTCTGCCTCATGTTCTTGAGCTCTACAACCAAAAGTTCCTTTTACTGTGTCCCCCTCTGCTCCTTCACCATACCCCACTCACAGTGGTTGTCCTTAGTCAGTGAGGACCAAGGGTTCAGAGGTGCATCTGTGTGAGTTCACCTCCCACCCAGGGAAGAAGGCACCTGGCTTGCTCCACCATCTGAGCAGTTGCTCTAGCTGGCCTCCTCACCCGCTGTTGTTCCTCTCTGCTGGCCACGCCCACTGTCTGACTCCTTGCCACTTTCGCTGGCCGCCCATCAGTTACCTTCTGCTGCCACCTGCCTCTCTGCTGTGACCTTTATAGGTCAGTCTCTTAGTGATTTTTAGCTCTCAGCAGTCTGGGCATAAAAACTGCCCCACCACAAGTGATTTCAGCTCTTATTGAGTACTTGAAATAACAAAAGGCTCTGAATGAAGCCTAATTAGCTCTATCTTTGATCAGTGGGGAGGAACAGGTTAAACCAGACCAGGGACCTTTAGGGAGATTTCACACCTCCTGGCTGGGATACCTGTCCCCACCCCTTACTTTCACAGGGGTCTGGCATTCGAGTCCCTGGCTTAACGAGGTCCTTTCAGCTCAGGGTGACCCCTCATTTGGGACAGGTTAAGCACAGTTCTGCTCCCCTTTATTCACATAATAAAGACAACATTGATAATAACATTCCACTACCCCTGCATTCAGCACTAAAGTGTTTTGTAACCCAACACCAGCCAAAGTTGATCACTTTGACAAAAACAACTCTACTTGCTGGATATCTTGGCAGAGTAGGTATGTTCTTGTAAATACAGTTTGCTCCTGAAGTCTCTCCCCCTCCCCAACTAGCTGTCAGAGGAGAGTTCATTCAGACCCTGCTTACATAAGCTCTGTTCTGGACATCACAACTTTTTTGGCAAAACTGGGCATTTGTCCTGTTTGTCTTCTAGGGGGCATGGAGAAATGTTCGGGCAAAAGCAAATGGGACAAATGCTCAGTTTTGCCAAAAAAATCATGACATTTGTGATGTCAGCTTGGGCCAATGGCAATGCCAAGCGGGTCGGGCCATCCAGTGCTTAATTTGTAATTAAAGAGGTGCCAGGGCTGAGTCCAGGATAAATTAAGCACTGGGTGGGTGGCCAGTGAGTGGCAGCTTCTGGCCGGGCACCCAGCTCTGAAGGGAGTGCTGCCACCAGCAGCAGCTCAGAAGAAAAGGTGGCATGGTATTGCCACACTTACTTCAACACTACTGCTGGTGGTGGCGCTGCCTTCAGAGCTCGGTGCCCGGAGAGTGGCAGCTGCTGGCTGAGAGGCCAGAGGTGCCAGAGCAATGAACTGCCAAGCCTAGAGGTGCTGGGGCTGAGCACAAATTAAGCACTGGGGCCATCCCCGGGGGGCTTGGATGAGCCTTGTTGCCAGGCGGCTCAGGCAGCCCCATGTGGGGCTGGCCTGAACCGACTGGCATCTCCGATTACCCAGTGTCCTGTTTTCAATTTCGGAAAATATGGTCACCTTACTTAAAGCTCATCTTTCCATTCGCCTGCTCCTGCGTCCACTGGTTTTAGGGCCTTTCCCTTCATGTCAGTTAGAGCAAACTGAGGATTTCTCTCAATTTACACAGACTATCAACAGTTCACAAAGGGCCAAAACTATATCTAGCGATCAACACAGGGTTGAGGTATCCTGTCCTGCCCTCCTCCTTTTGGGCCATGCTACTATCAGCCCTATGCTACTTGGTTGTCTTGTAGGATTGGTTGTGGTGTAGGAGACTCTACTTGGCTTTAAACCACTGAAGGAGCCCGCTTGCAGTGGGGTGATCTCTTGGAGCTGGATATGCTAGGTTTGCAACCCAAATGTCCTGGACTTGCAGCACAAAATGGCTGCACGTGCTGTCCCAGGATCTGGCCTTTTGTATTAACTGACCCTCCCTGATTATGTGGTTTTGATACAACTATTCAATAATAGCTGGATTGAGAAAATACGCATGCATAATTTTGATATGTGGCTTCAATTTTCTATGGCTAATTCAAAAGATTTACTTTTAACTTTTTCTGCAGATGGAATGGTTTCTTAGTGCTTGAATTCATAATATTATAAGAAGTTTCACTCTTTGGTTCTTCCAATTCCTAATTTGAGCTGGAAAATCTAGTACAGTATGTGAAATGAAAGTGGCATTCCTTTATAAAAATAGATATAGTCCATGCTAGGTTCTTGATGGGTAGCTGGCATTTACTACATCCATTAGTTGCACATTGTTTCTTAGCATACCAGTGTGCCATGGTGAAATGACAAATGCCAGCATTCTTCTTTCTTCCATGCACTCTATCAAAAAAAAAAAAAAAAAGGTGGTTTGCTTTTAAGGAATATGATGAACCAAAATACCAATAAGTGTTGTTGGTATACAGGAAAAACTTCTGATGGCTAAAATTTGTTGTCCTACTCTTTCAGTTCAGTGCAAATATGCAGCAGGTCTTACTATAGCTCTTAATCTTTGAATCATTTCTCTTTATATCTGCCTACTGAGTTCCAGGGAATAGTTTGACAATATACAGAGAAGCTGTCATCTTCTGGATGACCTCCAGGTCTTATGATTACTGTGCAAACCCTCAGAATATTCAGAGGATGAGTTCAGATAATCATCCAAACTATGTGAACCGCTTATCAAACCTTTTAAGGCTTACGCTGGACCCTCTTTGAGAATCTCCTTTTCTCTCCCCATGTTCTTTTGTCTCTCCGTTCATTTTGTTCTCTCTCTGTGTATGTGTGTGTGACACTAGATCTTGTTCTCAACTATATTTTTTTTAATCAACATGAACTGTTCTTAGAAACTTCCTCTTTCCCCTCTCCCCTTTCCTCCAAATGGTGGCATGCCTATGCAAAAAGGTTGTCCTCTTCTACTGTTCACAAGTTAGTTTTGAAGGAAAGGACCAAGTTTGTTTCATTTTTGTGTCCCTCCCCCCCCCCCAAGGCACGACTACAACATACACTGCACAAAATAGAGCCTTGAGAGTGCTGTCAATGGCAGTTTTCTCACAGCGTCCTTTGTTCCCAATGTGGATGGTTTACTTTTACTTTGGGCTTATTTCTATTGTGCCTTTAGCTTCTCTCCCAATCAGTTCTGGATTGGTCCTGGGAAGATGATGATACCAGTAGAAAGGCCTTACTAAAAAGATGGTCTTGCATTTAGACCTGTGCCTATTCAGATACAGTTCAGTCATGTCCTTTAGTAAGATGTTCTGTAGCTGGGATTCCACTGTTGAAAACATTCTGCACCCAAGATTTTTATCCTGGTGTGACGGGTTGGATCACAGAAACCCCCTTGGGAGCTGCCACCCGATGTGCCAAGACTACCCCTGCTTCTGTTTTCCCTGCCAGCTCCGGACTCCAGCACCCTGTCTTGCTGAATCAGACACTCCTGTCCGGCTCCAACACAGACCAAGGGTCTGAATCACTTGTCCCCAAAGCTGCAAGTGTACCCAAAAACAGCTCACAGGAGTGTGCTTGTCTTTAACACTCAGATGCCCAACTCCCAATGGGGTCTAAACCCAGATAAATCCGTTTTACCCTGCATAAAGCTTATGCAGGGCAAACTCATAAATTGTTCGCCCTCTATAACACTGAGAGAGAGATATGCACAGCTGTTTGCTCCCCCAGGTATTAATACATACTCTGAGTAAATTACTAAATAAAAAGTGATTTTATTAAATACAGACAGTAGGATTTAAGTGGTTCAAAGTAGTAAGAGACAGAACAAAGTAAGTCACAAGCAAAATAAAATAAAATGCGCAAATCTATGCCTAATCAAACTAAATACAGATAAGTTCCTCACCAGTTCCAGAATGCTCCCTTTTACAGGCTAATCTCCCTTTAGCCTGGGTCCAGCAATCTCTCACAACCCCTGTAGTTACTGTCTTTTGTTTCAGTTTCCTTCAAGCATCCTGGGGGGGTGGAGAGACTCCTTCTTTAGCCAGCTGAAGACAAAATGGAGGGGTCTCCCCCAGGGTTAAATAGACTCTCTCTTGTGGGAGGAGACCCCCCTCCTCCCTCCTATGCAAAGTCCAGCTCCAAGATGGAGTTCTGGAGTCACCTGGGCAAGTCACATGTCCCTGCATGACTCAGTCTTTACAGGCTGAAGCCATTGCCCACATGGAATCTTGCATGTCTCCAGGAAGACTTCTTATGTGGATTGGAGCATTCCAAGCTGCATTGTTCCCCAAGTGTTTCCTGATCAGGTACTTAACCTGACGAATTCCTTCCTAAAGAAGCTGACCAAATGCCTCCCAAAGCTTACTTAGAAACCAAGCAAGCATACAGCCCATATTCTTAACCTCAAGTAGAAAATGATATATATATGTACAAATAGGATGAATAGATATAGTAGACCATAACCTTTACGGAGATATGTTACCTGGCACAGGCAGCACCAAACATATTCCAGTTATGTCATACATACATTTATAAGCACCCCCTCCCCATAAAGCCTTATGGGGTACACTGTCACACCTGGGCCCATCTAGTTGTAGCATCCTTGTGTATTGTGGCTGTTTTGGAGGGTCTAGAAAATATAGGCAGTGGCTGAGGCCTAGATGCTAAAGACTAGAAACTTTTCACTCTGGAGATGGATAGGCAGCAAGCAGAGCTCACAGAATATTAGTGTGACTTGCTCAGGCTGACCTTTGGGTAGATGTAATACATACACTCCATTTTCATGATGGTGCTCACTTTTTGTTCTGAAACAGGGAGAGTTGCAGGAATTGCTGTCTATAACAGCTTTCTTTGTGTGCAAGGACAACCCAAATACCACATTCAGAGTCAGGAAGATAAGAAAGGCGTACCTTTAAAAAAAAACCTCTCCTCTGGATGCCTTTCTGTAAATTAACAGTTAGGTGTTTCAGCCTCAGAATTTCTTCATTACCCTATAGTTATTATCAATGGATTAGGATCATAGTTTAAATGTAAATGGTAATTAGAATTGTAAAGGATTCTTGTGCAATTGAGTATAGATTGTGCCATCCAGGCATGAAACAGCAGTGACCTGGAGGAGTCGGAATACTTCCTGAAGCACCCTAGTGCATGAGGAGTGTACACACTTTAAAGGGTGTAGCTTGACTCATCTTAGTTTCTGCCCTGCCCCTCCCTGCATCTAAGAGGGCACCATTTGCTCCCGGGGGTGTAATTAAGGATTAGCTTGGGATCCTGTACAATCCACTGGAGTCCAGCTCCCTCAGTTTATTCAGAAAAACTTCATCAACTCCCATTGTCTGTGGGGCCTTCCTAACTTGTGGTGAGGGCTGGATTTGAATTATTCATCCTTAGAAACACCTCTGATGTAGGTAGGTATCAATATCTCAGGTGGGGAAAAGGAATCAGCAGCCTGTCCAATGCAAGGCTACCCAGTGAAGTGAGTTAAAACACAGGCCTACCACACTCTAGTTCTGTCCATAGACTTTAGACCATGCTGTCTCTTCGTTAATTATGTTAACAGCTTGGCGGTTGCAGTCAAATGCTTATCCAAACTTCTTTGAGATAAATATCACAAAAGAACAGGATTCTAATGAAGTTTCTGGTACCTTTCTCTTGGTACTTCTGTATTTCTGTTTTCAGTCCTAGTCAAATCAGGAAGCAGAATGGTGGAAAAATTAATTGAACAAATAGTCTTGTTCCAGGTTCTTTTGAACATTTGGATTAATCAGATTGTAACAGAAGTGGTTTGGTTTTTGTTCCCTAGAACTGCCAATATTACTGCTGAGATTCCGAATGAATACAGGACTTATGCTGCTGTATCCTCTAAAATATTAGTGCTGTATTGTTAGTTACTCAAAATAGTGTCATCTCCTTGCATTTCCATTATCTTAATAAAACCAATCTATATGTTTACAGTGGAGAATTGGCATGACCTTGAAAGATGATTGTGCTTTTGCCGCAAAGGATAGCATGCCCCCATCCACTCATCAATCAATCCACCCAAACACAGTCACAGCCACTGCACTGAATGCTTCCAATAAACTATTTCTCATGTATTCACTCTCTCCATCAATTAATTATTTGAAGTTGATTTTGAATCCTTTTTAAAATTCGCTGGTAACTATGTACCCAATTTCCTGAACTAACATTAATGCAGACGCTTAAATTCTGAAGATTTAGAAACCACAAGGATTTCTGTTATCATTCAAATCCATCTGCTGACTTTCAACCAAGCTGTCACGTGTAAATATTTTTCGGAACAAATCTGGAGTTCTGCTCTTAATTGCCATGGATCCAATCCTGCCCTCTGGTGCATGCTTGGTGTTAGGCCTCTGCAGATGAGTCCCTTGGAGTTGCATAGCCTATGTTTATGCCATCTAATCTCTCTAGATGTTCCTATCAAAGTGATATATATGAGTGTGGCATTCTAAGCAGGGCTCCGTAGCACTGATGCAGTCACCTGATGCCAGTGCCACGTGAGTCTGATTCCAGTTGTGGGGCTGCAGAGAGGAATCAAAACCCTCAGAAGAGGGACAGGAGTTTTCTATACCTCTCTTTCCATTCAGACACCCTGGCACCCACAAGTCCCCATCCACCTGCCTACCCCTGCAAGAGCTGCCAAGTTTTTTGTGCAGCTCCTTGCCCTGCTCCACCATGGATTAGAGCAGGGTGTGTTGACCATAGACTTGTTTAGTCTATGCAAAATATTTGCAAACATGTAAATCTGTATAAAATATCACACTTGAAGTACAACAATATTTGCCAGCTTTGCAATGACTAATTCAGTCAGCACAAATTGTGGGTCCCCTCTAGCATACCAGGCCTCAAGATCATTCAGACCCAGCTGTCTCGAAACAATGACCTGCCATGAAATGCTTGCAAATCTGGTTGGCTGTTTTGTAGACTCCTCACCCACACCGAAGAATAGACATACTATGCTGAAATTCCTTCTCAAATCCTCTGAGTGAGAACATCCCACGCGTACAGTTTTAGCTTTGGCTTTTAAAGACTTTCTATATTTATTTTTTTTAAAGGGATGAAGTTTTGCATCATACTGCCCTGTTAACTTAGCATTCCCATAGCTGGCAATATGTTAAATCAACATATTTAACTGCTATATAGGAAAAGACATTTGAAGGATGGTTCTTTCTACAAACAAAATAAGACAAGAATTAGAAAACCACTTTTATTCTACCCCTCCCTCATCCCATTTCCCCTGAGATAGACTGCTACTGTATTTGAAGGCCTACTGTGCCTTATATGCATTTTATAGTATATCACAAGAGAGACAGGGCTGGCAGAGGAGACAGAGCAAAGTGAAGCAATCAGCCCACAACAGTTTAAAGGTTGCAGTTTTACATATACGAACAATCTGTACCACACTGGCCAGTATTATAGAGTTGTCATGTGTCAGCTCTGCTGATTCTTTCCGGCATGGTTTGACAAAAGACACACTTAAGCTCTTATCAGTGTGCCTTTTCTTATTCATGTTAAAGACTTCAAAACGCTACCAGGGCCTTTTACTTGCTTCTTAATGTTAGTTAGAGGCTTAAAATGGAAAACCCCCTCCATCATAAGCCTCAGAGATTTATTATCTAGGATACCCATTCTCCTGCGTCAGAGTTTTTTCCTTGGTGGCAGGGAATTGAATATCTTGCTCCAAACTCCAGTATCGGAGGCGGTGATTAAAAATGAATGTCTGTGGGAAGGAGAGCTGTGGTAGCAGCTCTCCCATTTGCTGGGAGAACAGAATCCGCTGATAGAATGATGAGAAGCTTATGGTTTGAGTGAAATGTCAAGAAAGGCTAATGAGCTCAGAAGTGCTAGTCTAATCAATGGGAATTACTAGGATGCACACATCCAGAGGCTTATTTGGCCAACTGAAAAGGCTTTTAACACACTGAGTATATGGGAGGCAAATTTACATCATATGAGAATTGTTCAGGTTCTAGCAAAACTATATGATCAGATTGTACAGCTTTTCCACTCTGCCATTCTGCAAAGAAGAGATCAAGAACTTGAATTCCTGAAAGGAAGAAATCCTACATTTCTCTCTCAGCATTTTTGTCTTTTTTGTCTTCTTTGTCCTCTATGAAGGAGAGAGACTCCATACTTGTGACTCCTTTGTTGTGTATTATATGTTATTTAGGGACTGATAACTTTATTACACCAACACCATATTTAGTCAGAAAGGCTTCTACTCCGTAATACTCTGGGCAAATAATTTCTTTCATAAACGACATTTTAAAAGAAAACATAGCCTTTCTTGGCTATATCTGCAATAGCAACCTGATCTGGACACTAGCTAAATGTCAGAAAACCTGAGGCAGTGATGAATTCTGGCTGGCTGCCAGTACTGCTGACTCAACTTGCTGCAATGTTAAGTCTTATGTAGAAGCCTATGGCGCAGTGACAGAATTGCTTTCAGCTTGGCAAGAGCAGTATAAACAGACCTATCACATGGATTGGGCTGGGACTACAAGTGCACAAGAGAACTGTAAACAACTTGACTTCAAGAATCCCAGCTGAACAACCGATCATGTTCTACTACAATTACAATGCTAGATCTTATGAATGTAACCTTCAGAAAAGATAAAAGCCACAGATCAAGTTGTGTGGTACACATTTTCTTGTGTAACAAGCATACAGAAGGCCAAAAAATCTTCTGTTTTATTTCTAGGACAAAT
Organism: Terrapene triunguis; assembly: GCF_002925995.2. Lineage (NCBI taxonomy): Eukaryota > Metazoa > Chordata > Testudines > Emydidae > Terrapene > Terrapene triunguis. The sequence goes on along the minus strand of NW_020664419.1, from coordinate 32,215,028 downwards.
AAAAAAAATTATCCCTCACACCAAAAAAGGTTAGTTATTTCTTGTACTGTATTATTATGTATTGTGCCAGGCCAGGTCTTCAGCCTCCTCAACACTTTGCCCCTTTGCGTTGCAAGGAACAACCTGTTAGTGCTGCCCTAACCCCAATCCTATACATCCCCCACCCCCTTAATTTCTCACAAATGTAAAAATAAAAGTTAACAATTGAAATTAAAAAAAAAAAAAGATGTCAAAATTGCAAACAAAAAATAATTCTGCCAAGCCTACCTGTGCCCTAGCAGGTTATAAACAATGCTGACATTAAATTACTAAGTATAATGTGTTCTGTTATAACGGTAACAAGTCTTATAAAAATGAAAACATCTTTATTAAAAGCAAGAAAATTACTAGTTACCTGTAATTCTTGGTCTCTAAAGATGTGTATCTCAGTGGATTCCTACTCTTGTGCTCACTATACAAGACCAGATGGGAACTCCCACACTCTTGACGCTTTCTGAGACTCTCTGAAGCACTGATAGGTAAGCCTCAAGCAGTTATCGAGTTAATCTGGGTGTAGCTAAATGAAGATTCTCCTCTGGAGTCTGTAACCAGATCTGAGCAAGTATTATAAGTAAGGCTATGATTTAGTCACGGAGGTCGTGGAATACGTGACTTCATCCTGCATTGGTTGGGAGCTGCAGGGTCCCCCGCCGCCCGCGGAGATGCGGGCTGCCCCCACTGCCTCTGGTGTCCCTAGAGCTCCTAGCCACCGGAGGCAGCGGGGACCCCTGGAACTGCAGGCAGCTCCTAGCCTCTGCACAGCTGCCTGCTTCAGGTGATGTGGCGACCCACAGATCCCCATTTTGTGACAGATATTTTTAGTAAAAGTCATGTACAGGTCACGGCTTCCATGAATTTTTCTTTTTTGCCCATAACCTGTCCCTGACTTTTACTAAAAATATCCGTGACAAAATCTTAGCCTTAATTCTAAGAAATGACTGTGTTCACGTCCCTTTTATTGTTTGCTTTCTTTGAGTACTATAATGAACAAGTTCACTGGCAAGAACATTCTCCTGGGGCCTGATCCCAGACAAAGTGAAGTCCAAGGCCCCAAAATATTAATTATTAGACAAATATTTCAGGATATTTGTGGGAAACAAATTTCAAATATGTATTGCAAGTATGGAAACCTGATTCCAAGAGTGACATTCAGGGAATAGAAATATACTACATGGTCTGTGTGCATCATTAAAACTGCTGAAATTTGGAGTAGTTAATATTGCAAGTTTTGCTTTGAGTAATCAATAAACAGTTTGCCAGTAATCCACAGGTTGCAGTAACTTTCAACAGAGAGCACATTTGTGACAATTGTTGTCACTTAATTGATAACAGTAATCTGGAAACAGAAAAATGGGATAAAACTCATTGACTAAATTGATTGCCTTGAATAGTGTACACACTGGTGATTATCGTATATTTGTTACAGTAGCACCTAAATGCCTTGATCAGTACTGGGGCTCTGTTTTGCTAAGTGCTTATTAGAAAAAAGGGTACAGTCAATAGAAAAAAAACTACAATGCAAGAACACAAGCAGCATATGAAAGGTAGGGGAAGGATGTTCAAACAAATATATATACATATATAAACATATATTTGAGACTTTTATTTTTTGCTTATTTTATAATTTTTGTAATTACATAGATAAATATCAGCTTTCTCCAATTATCCCTTAACCACCAGCCTCAACTTGTGCCTCAGCCCAGTCAATCAAGGTTGGCTGATTTCTTGTGTGCATCACAGTGGAAGTGAGTCTTAAGGAGGAAAGGGTATTAGCCTTAAAGATCTATTCAGGGTGGTCATTCTGTATAAAGGCATTACTCTACCTGTAACCAGCTTTACCAGAAGATGAATAATTAATGTTCAGCTAAAACTCAAGGGTCCCAAAAGCTAATCCTAAAGTATGTTACTGGAAGAAAAATCCTGGATAAAAGTTACAGTAAATCTCAATTTTTTGGAATAAGGCAGAGATCATATTATTCAGTATTCTTTATACAGTAGTGCAAGTTCAATATTCTTTAGATTGTAATGCTATTTAGTATTAGCTGTTGGGGCCCAAGTGTTCAAGCAAAATATTGCTGGTTCTTTTGACTATGCTGGTCCAATTAATAATTGTTCTTTACAACTTCAGATTGCAACTGCAAATATTTCACCTGTTCAGCAACAACAACAAATGATGTCCAACAAATCAGTATTTTTTGTTTGGCATATTAAAATTAGATTAGAAACCCCCCCCCCACTGTTAACCGAACATTGATTGCAAAATTCAGCAGATAGAAGTTCGTATACGTCAGAATTGAGGCTGCTTGTGCAACCTTAACTTGCCCCCCTTGTATGTGTACATTATGATGCGACTTTTAATTATCTTATCATATACTGTTTATTTCCTAGGGCCTGGCTTTCAATGTCAGTATTTTTCCCCCGGGTCCTCATCCCCTTTAAATCCCTCTTTCTTCTGTGACAATTAATGATGGCAAGGTCGAAGACCAAATGAAACTGCAAACTTTTAAATCATTTGGAACAGTAAAGTTGGGCATGTAGCCTATATAACCGTGATTTACATTTATTCACTCCCGCTTTTCCTCCTCCTGTGTTTTCTCAAATCTCTTGGTATGTCTTGTTATAAATTGGATTGAAAGCCCTTCTCTGTGGTTGTAAAACAGCTAGCACAATGGGATCCCAGTTCAGATTCATGTTTTTGTAGTATATCGGAATGCGTAATATTCCTTTGAATAGTTTGTGAGCTTTTTAGTAGTTCTCACTGTGTTCTATATTCAAGAAACTAGTCAGAATAAGAGAATATGTATGTATAGTTAGGCCTTGTGTGTTGTGTATATTTAGCAGGACTGTTAATTAATCACAGTTAACTTATGCAATTAACTGGAAAAAATCATGATTAAAAATTAATTGTGATTAATCGTAATTAAACAATCATAGAATACCAATTGAAATGTACTAATTCTACTATTACTATGAAATTACATATTTGTTGTTTGTCTACATTTTCAAATATGTTGATTTTAATTACAACACAAAATACAAAGTGTACAGTGCTCACTTTATATAGTAAACATGGGTATTTGGACCACTCGGTTCCTTTGTGGTTTCTTCATATTTTTATCACTGTGTAAAACACAACAGCTTTTATTTTCATTCCAGTAGCAGCCAACAACAATAATAAGAGAAGTAAATGGGAGTTATGACAGGAATTAATTTGGCCCAATAAGGTGTAAGAGGTCAGAATTAGGTTTTCAGTTGTGAAATCAGAGCAGTGTATTGAGAGAGTAAGTATGGTCCAGTGGTTAGACCACTAGCCTACAACTTGGGAATTCCCTGCTCTGCCTCAGACTGCCTCTGTGACCTTGGACAAGTCAGTTAATCGCTCTGTAATTCAGTTGCCCATCTGTAAAATGAGGCTAATACCCCTCCCTACCTCAGAGGGATGGTGTTAGGATTAATACATTAATGATTGTGAGGTGCTCAGGTACAGTGGTGATAGAGGCCCTATAATTATCTAAAATAGACTGATTGCAGAATTGGCCTTTAGGATAAGTTACAATTCTATAGCACAAAATGCTTCTCAAAAATCTCATTTTTTCTTTTTTTGCAACATAATGCAAATAGGTTTTACCTAAATTATGAGAATTATTTAAAGAAGCTAATCTAATAAACACATTTTGAATCAAAAATGAAAAAGAACCACATTTCCCTACATAATATACACTGTAGCAATACTAATAATTTAAAATGGCAAACGTGACGTTATGAAAAAATAATTGATTTTAAGAAAGTATCTGAGCTGTTATAATTCATAGTGATATGTATAACAAATTCTTGAAAAATACAATATAGGACAACTGTCCTAAAAGGGAAGTTTCCTTTATAGTTTCTGTAGATCTTATTGACAACTACCTTTTTTCTGATGATAAATATATTGTACTCTCTATATGTAAAATGCACTGGGAAGTTAGGAGAAACATGTGAGTGTATATAGTGCTTTATGTTTGTAAGAAATGTTATATAATTATAAAATTTTATACACCTTCCAACGGATTTGCAGTGCTCTTCATAAATTTTAAACAAGGAAGCATTACAGCACTGGACTACTCTGCTTTCCCGCAGAATTGCCAATACATGCAGTGTTTTGCATATAAACATTACAAGTTTGCAATCAGAAAAGTGGAATTTGTCCGTAAAACCAAAAACTATAGAGCAAACTCCACTGATAATCCTTCTGGTACCCATTTATAAAAATCTTGGCCAAATATAAAATGCTCTGGGATGGTGTGTTTTAGAAGCACTACAAGGACTTACCTACACTAACTCAATGGGGCTTCTAGCTTCTGTTTGGTAACACTTATGCCCCAAAATATACCGATCTGAAACATAGGACAGGCTGTATTCAGTTTTGAAGCTGTACAGGAATAAGATGTAAAATCTTATGACCATTTCTAGTAGTGTAAAGTGAATCTAGCTCTGCTGCGGTCAGGAGATATTGCAGCCTGATTCTGTTCCTGTTTACATTTTTTTTAATGGACTTCAGTGGGAAAAGGAAGGGAAGTCTGACATTTTATTTATTTGAAGCCACTCTGAGATTAAAAAAGTGTGCAAAGAGATTAGGGTCACAGGTCCCATTGAAAGTCATTGGGACTTGTGCTCCTAAATCTGTTAGGTGCTTTTGAAAATCTTCCTCCTTACAATGTTACAAATAGTCCCATTAATGGACAAAGTATAAGTGAGGTGGTCAAAGGTGTGTGCTAAGTGCAGTTTATCACAGGGCTCTTCAATTTATCTACCTAACCTATCAGCCTTCCAGCAAACATTCCATCCACCCACTTGCCAAGGGCATGTGACATTTTATTCCCTAGGGCAGAATGAAGTATGGTAATTTAGATATAAAACAATATATAGAGAAAATATTTTGCCTGATTTTAATCATAATTTCAAAGGATGGCAAGTAACTTTTATACATGGGTCAGCACATTTTCATTAAAATATTGCAAAGCTAATTTTAGAAATTTGTGCACCACAGCTATATCTAGGCAGTGTTAGCCAGTCCTTAAAACAGGGTCTGAGAGTCAAGATACCTGACTTTTATTTTTACCTCTACCACTCACACGCTATTTGTGACCGTAAGTCCCTTTAACATCTCTGTGACTGTTTATCTATCTGTCAAATTGGTAGAAAGAAACTATGTACCCCAGAGGGGTGTTGTAAGCCTTAATTTAATGAATATTTATAAAAGATTTTGAGAATTTGAATTAAAGACACTACATAACTGCAAATTATGTATTATATTTCAAACTGAAAAACTATTTTTTTAAAATAATGTTAAAGTTGCAAAGTAAGCACTCAGAAGACAGGAAATATCATAATTAACGTTGCACATAAAGCCTTCCATTCAGCCCCTTTGTGTGTATACAATATCATACTGTTTTATGTCCTGTGCAGCTCCTGAACCCTGGGATGGAGCATGCTCAATGCAGACAGAATCTTTAGAAAATTTAGCTGCTAGCATCAGACAAATCTCTTCTAAGCATATGCAAATCATGACTTTCAGACAAATTTGAATGGATTTTCACGGAGATGGCAAGAGATGCATCCTCATCCAAGTGAAACTACCTTGCCACATATCAAGTCCTTGCTCCAAAGCATAGTCATGCTACAGCTTTCAAAGAAACCATTATAAAAAATTTTAACATCAGCAAAACAAAATAGTTTTCCCTAATCTCATTCTCAGAAACAGTCAACTTGTTTTTGCTGAAACTTTCCATAGAAATTTCAACTTGTCAGACATCTGGCGTGGAAAATTTCAGCCCCAACGGTTAAAGTTTGGAAAATTATAAGCAACTGAAAAGCAGGGTCTTATAGTGGAAAGTGTCAGGCAACCTTAACTACAATTGTTACTGCCACCTCTGCCTATGATATCATAAATCTGAGACAGTGGAGACTCCCATTTTTGTTTCTCCAGATGTTGGTTGCATGAATCCAAACTTATAGAGAAAAGTAAATGGCAATCCAATATGTCGGCTGAACAATTCTGTTATATGTTCTTAAATCTTCTCTTTGAGCATATATGATGTAACTCTGGTAACCTCAGTGAATGAAAATGTGAATAGTTTATTCAGAAACATGATAGGAAACAGTGAAATTAAATGAAAATGAGTTTTGAGTAAGGTGATGTGGGGGTTCAGGTTCTGTTACCCAGATCCAAACCCACTTGTTTGGTTCCAGATTGATCTTGACTGTTAAAACCAGAAGGAGCCCGTTTTCCTTGTCCAGTTTGGATATAGCCACAATCTCCTGAGACCAGCTGTTTTCTGCTTATTATAATGGAAATCTTTTGGGTGCTATCTAAACCATGGGTTGGCAACCTTCAGCATGCCGCCCATCAGAGTAATCCACTGGTGGGCTGCAAGACATTTTGTTTACATTGACCGTCCGCAGGCACGGCCCCTCACAGCTCCCAGTGGCCGCGGTTCACCGTTCCCGGCCAATGGGAGCTGCGGGACCCGGCACGGGCCAAAGGGACGTGCTGGCCGCTGCTTCTAGCAGCTCCAGTGAACCACAGCCACTGGGAGCTGCGGGTCGCCAGCAGATTACCTTGATGGGCCGCGTGCCAGAGATTGACCCCTGAGCTAAACTAAACCCTATTCTAAATTTAATCCAGATATACACAATGCTTCTTTTGTCCATCTTTGCATAAAGTATTTCTATCTTAAGAAGATACCATAAAATTATTTTATAAAAAGTTGCCCTACAATGCCAATACACACATCCATGAAAAACAATCACATGCACATTCCCTGCTATGCTTGGATTCACATGAAATTCTATTTGCATGTTTATAAACAAAGTATTCTGCACAAGCATGAGTTTGTTTGTATGTGTGTTTTGTTTGTCTTCTATGGTATTGCAGGAGCTGGGGCAAAATGCTGTTAGGATTAGGGTAACTGAGTGGAAAACTCATTCGTACCTATACCAACTTCCCACACTAAGGCAGATATATGATCTCAAATCACACACCCCGTTTGGTTCTGCAGTTGGCTGAAACATAAAGGAGACAATCAGAAAAAGCTAATCTGATTTAATTCACTTTTATTTTAAATTCTTCTTCATGTCGGTTTTTCTGCAAAAGTAGAAACAGACACAACAAAATGGCATATTACCAATCAATGACAGCATAAACCATCTGAAATTCACTGCCGAAAGCAGAGCAGACAGACAATTTTTATTTTCTTAGCTGACAAGTGACAGACAATATGGAAAAACCTTCTTTTTTACATGGGACAGAATTGTTAGGGTAAGCTGAATACAGCAAATAGATCCCTTTTGTTTATCCTGAAAAATAATCATTTTCTAGTACTACTTGCCTGATCATGTAAAGTTGCCTTAATATAGTTTATCTAATAATATATTTGTTAAGGAAACCGAACTGATTTGTTATCTTAATGGGGAACGTGATGGTATTTTAGAGTATAAAAGTATTAATTTTGTTAATTGCACAGTTATTGTAAATTAAACATTTCATACCATGTCTATAAAATTCCAAAATTGAATATCCTTAGGTACACTTCAACTATTTTAGGATGCAGTTACAGTAACTCCTCACTTAACATTGTAGTTATGTTCCTGAAAAATGCGACTTTAAGCGAACCGATGTTAAGCGAATCCAATTTCCCCATAAGAATTAATGTAAATGAGGGGGGTTAGGTTCCAGGGAAATTTTTTTCACCAAACAAAAAACTATATAATATATATATATTGTTGTGGAAAAATTAACCACGCATTGTGTTTGGATCAGAACAGCCTGAGGCTCCTTTATTGTACGAGCATGCCTGGGGCCACTATCAAACGGATAGTGCCCCCGAATTACAGACAGACAGAGGCTTATAAAGCTTAAAACCGCAATTAGTCAAACACTCTTTTCATTTGTAATATCCTCTTAAACAGAAAAAACAATCCCGTATTAGGAATACAGAAGCAACAAGCTTTTCTGTTTATCATCAGGTTGTACTTTCGCAGTTGAGGCTTTTCCTAATTTCTAGCTATTACAGCTATATTTCGCAAGACTGGCTATTGCAAAAGTTCTGCTGACAATTTCCATTCTTTCTTCCCCTTCAGCCCAATGATCATTGACACAGTCATGTCAACCAAAGGTTTTGGGCCTACTAACTTTTCTTCCACAATTCCCCCCTTTGGTGCCTTTTTGGCACCACCTTGGATCGAATTTCCTTATCTATAAGCCTGAGAAATATTCTACTTAAGCAGAGCAATATAGCAATAGTTTCAAACAACAACTATTCTGAGTCGAGAGAGCATGTATTACAGATGTTATAATCTTTATATCTCTATGTTTATTAAATCTTGCAACTCCAAGTCCAAATTACATAATTCAGTGTTTCGTGTTTTGGTGGAACGCAACAGCAATGTTTGGTTGGTATGAACATGGAGGGTGCTGGTATTATTGCGTCCCCTATAACAGCAATAACATGCTCCCAAACAAACCAGAGATGCTAAAAATATTAAAAATGCTAACATTCCCATAGGAACAGTGTTATGGGGTTTTTGTATGGCATTAGTTACAAAACACAGCACATCAGTCTTAGTACACAAAGTAGACACCCTATGGGCAGTTTGGAACGCATGCTTTTCAATTTGATACAGGTTTTTGAGCACCTGCATTGTCCCTTGCAGTTCAGAGATCCTTTGGACCTGTGGTAAAAGTGTGAACAAATTATGGAATTGATCAGGCACTAGGGCTGTCCAATTAAAGGGTATTTTGAACTTAAGGGTTATTTGCAGAGTTTTGTCTGCAGGCCAATAAATGATATGGCTGCCTGCAGTGGTGGTGAGATTAAAATGTATATTCAACAAAGTGGAGGCCTTAAGATACACAAAACTATTATTAGCTTGGAAAAGCAATTGTCCTGCCAGGGTAGTTCCTTGTCCCTTACCCTCCCAACAAACATTGTCATGAACAATGACAACTTCCCCTGGCTTCAGTTTTTGTGTACACTGAAGCTGTAGGGGTTCCAAGAGTGTCCATTGGTTTTCTATTCCTATCCAGATATTGGGTGTTATTTCAGGAGCACTGACTACAAATCGGTTAGGCATACCAGGTGGTTTAATCTCCCAAACATCCTGATGAATTACCCAATCCCACATGCATCCTCCCCATTGGCCTGGTAAGATTTGGTAGGCGGGAGCCCCAGCTCCTCTAATTGGTTCATATGCTTGGAAGGAGCACTGTGAAAGCCCGCACTTTCACCCAGAAAATCTCCAAGCGAGTTTCCAGGGCCACAAATCAGGTGGTACTCCTGAAGTGTCTGTAAGGGCAGTGGGCCAGGCCTGATGCTCAAGATCATTCCGAATGCCCATTAGCTGGTCATTCAGGAAATCCTGAACCTCTGAACTTGCCAGATCCCACTGCAATGCCTTTCCAGCTCCAGTGATATCTAGTACCATTGTTGTCAACAATTTCTGAGTTGTTGAACTAAGGGCAGAAATAACATGTAATTTACCAACTCCAGCCTGTGCCTGAGCTAGCTGTGCTCCAGTAATAAGACCCGTGGCTTTTTCCAATCTTCCCAATTTTTTTTCATGTTGTTGACCTTTGTAAATGTTCCAAACAGCAGCTGTGCTGTTGGCACCATCCCATAGGTGTTTGGCCAAGTCTCTTTTATTTCTAGGGGAAGCCCAGGCCCTTTGCTGTGCTAGCCTAATAGCAGCTCCCTTTGAGCAATTTGGGTATATAGAGGTAACCTGAAAGCCAGATAAGGGCAGTGTGAATTTGACAGTTTCTAGAGTAGCATTGACTAGGGTCCATTGAAATTCTAACACATCCTCTCTTTGAGAAGGATTGTACTATATTTGTTGGCTAAATAATTGCACATTTTCCTGGAAGGTAGCAGCATCAAATGCATAGGAAGGGGAATGTTGCAATATGGTGCAAGTTAAATTATCAGTTACTGGGAGCAATCCAGTACAGACATACATTCCCATGGTGGAGCAAGCCCTTCGGGTATACATTTGCTTATTTACTAATTGGGTGATCAAATAACAGTAAGGGCCTATTTCATCCGTCACGCTGCAGAGTCCAGGGGCGGCCACCATATTCACCCCATCATTAAATCTTATAGAACCATACAGTCGTGCATCACGGGGTACATTTGGAGAGATAGCCTCTGGCGCTATTATTGCTGCCCCATTCGTCTTCCACTTAACCACCTGCCAATATGAAATATTTTGGATCTTAAAATATATGTATTTTGAACAATAATTTAGTAGGTTACTAAGATGTGAAGGTCTTGGACATTGGGTTTCATCAGAATATGGGGTCAAGAACAGGGATGGGGCGGTAACAGGGATAGGGGCAGGGGTGGATGGGATGGTAGGGGAAATACTTGTGGTAGTAAGGTGTTTCTGGTATTCATCATCGAGAAGCCAATTAGGGAGGGCAGTACATCCTGATGGTACTTGCCCAAAAACACAGGGCACAGCCTGTGGAATAAACCCCAAAGCCCAATCAATACCACAATCCCAAGAATGGCTTCCACAATTCCCTCCGTGCAACTTTACAATACTCCGTTTCTTCCACCAGGGCCAATTTTTAATGTCCTTTGTTGTTAGAAAGTCCTGAACTTTAGGGGTTACAGCAGCACGAGCGTTCTTTTTTTTCTCTCAGAATGGCCATGGCTTAGCATTGTACTGGGGAGAGATCACTGGCACATAGCCCAGATCCGGGTCTAGTGACCTTATGGGATCTTTACCTTTGGGCTTCACTGTAGAATTTCTGGTAGGTTTGGGCATCCAAAAAAATACAAAGGTATCATGGAGGTTTAACAGTAACTTACACACATGAACCAGATAGAGGGCATGAGCCACTTTCGTACCATGGCTGATTCTTTTATTCTAGAAGCAGGATTGGTCATAGCAACTGGGTGCCAGTGGGCGCTAGGCTCTCCACTGGACTTTTAAAGGCAGTATTCTGGCCTTTTGTCTTCTTATTTCTTTTGTTAGTGAACCGAAGTTCCAGCTGACCAGTGTGGAGGGGGGTGCAATGACTTCGATTGTTGCTGACGGATGGGTCCGGGCGCTGAGGTCTATTTCTGTTTCCTGGGGTTATATCTGGGTTCTTTTTGGGGGCCTGGAGAGGGGTCACAGTTGCTGTCGCTCGGGTCCCTTCTTAGGGTAGGGTCCACCGGATGGAATTTTTTAGCGTCCAGGTCCAAGGGCGACGTTATCTGTTTACAATGAGAAGCGTGGATCCAGCTGGTGAGTCCCTTGCATTTGACCGCTGTGTGGGGGGTCAACAGAACATGGTAAGGGCCTTTCCAGCGAGGCTCCAGGGAAGTCTTTCTCTGGTGCACCTTGATGTAGACCCAATCTCCAGGCTGCAATGGGTGGCATGGTGCATCGGCTGGTTTAGGCAGGGCACTTTGAACCTGTGAGTGAATAGACCTAATGCACCAAATTAGTGTCCTGCAGTATGCCATAACAGTATCATCATTTAGTTACAAATTCAGTTGGTGAGAGAGCAGGGTAGGGGACACTGGCATCCTCATGGGTCTGGCCATAAAGATTTCATGTGGGGATAGGCCATGTTTGCGTGAGGAAGTGCTTCTCATGTGCATGAGGGCAAGAGGAAGGGCATCAGGCCATTTTAAGTTGGTCTCAGCACAGATCTTTGAGATTTTGTTTTTTAGTTCCTCATTTTTCCGCTCCATGGCCCCCGCACTTTGGGGGTGGTGGGCACAGTGCAGATGCTGAGTAACGTTGAGGACCTTGCAAAGCTGTTGCATGATCTGGCCTGTGAAATGGGTGCCTCAGTCACTATTAATAGAGGCAGGCAGGCCAAATCGTGGGATAAAGTCCTTTAACAATTTTTTTGCTACTGTAAGGGAATCGGCCTTGGCACAAGGATAGGCCTCTATCCATCCAGAATACATACAAACACAAACAAGAACATATTCATAAGAACAACATTTTGGCATATTGATAAAATCAATCTGGATATTTACAAAGGGTCCCCTCAGGGTGGGATGTCCAGTGAGTTTGGTTTTTACCGGTCTGCCACTGTTGTGGGCTAGGCAGATAGGACAGGAGTTACAGTACTGCTGTGCTATTATGGAAAAATTTGGGGCATACCAATGTTGCAGTACGGATGCTATCATCCCCCCTTTGCTCACGTGTACCATTCCATGGGACATGCGAGCAAGGTAGGGGAGTAAGGCTTTGGGCGCCACCATGCGACTGTCTGGAGAGCGCCACAAGGCATCCGGATATAGAGAACATTCATCCCGCCTCCATCAGTTTTTCTCGGACTCTGGGACCGAATCTTGCATGAGAGCTAAATCCTGATGGGTAGCAGCTATGGAGGGGGATTGTAAAATAAAAACAGGCTCAATTTCAGCCAGAGACCTGGAAAGGGCCGCCTGTTTGGCTGTGGCATCTGCCAAAGCATTTCCTCGGGTAACATCATCATAAGGCTTTTGATGAGCAATACATTTAACAACAGCAATGGCAGAAGGAAGTTGAAGATCAGAGAGGAGGGCATCAACATAAGGCCCATTGCTAATTTTAGCCCCCCCCCGCCCCGACGTGTTTCCATAGTTGTCCATAATTATGGACCACTCCGAATGCGTAATGGGAGTCGGTGTAAATGATAACGGATTTATCTTTGGCTAATATACAGGCACGGGTAAGGACAACAAGTTCTGCGACTTGGGCTGAGCGGGCTTCTGGGAGGGAACGGGCCTCTACAGGCTTGTGTTGGGAAGAAACAGCATAACCAGCCACAAGCAAGCCAGCCGGATTCCTAAAACAGGATTGATCAACATAAAACAGTAAATCGGGATTATGAAGCGGGGTATCCTTTAAATCAATTCTATGGGTGGAGAGTTCTGTTGTCACTTCAAGACAGTCATGAGGCTCTCCATTGGTTGCAGTGGGGAGTAAGGAAGCTGGGTTAAGGACAGGGCAGCGAGAAACGGTAACATTAGATGCATTTAAGGGCAGCATCTTGTACTTAGTGAGTCTGGAGTTAGAGAGGTGTTGGGTTTGGCCTTTCAAAAGCAGTGCAGTTACAGCATGCGGGACAGCAACGCACAAGGGGAAACCCAGAACGAGAGTAGCAGAAGTCTCAACAAAGGCAGCGGCTACTGCGACTGCTCGGAGGCAAGGAGGGAGTCCAGCCGCTACCGGGTCCAAAGATGAGCTATAATAGGCAATTAGTTGTTGTGCATTGCCATGCATTTGGATAAGGATCCCCGAGGCTATTCCCTCTTTCTCATGACAATAAGGAGTAAAAGGTTTCTGATAGTCCGGCAGGCCTGAAGCGGGGGTCCTGGTAAGCGCTTTTTTAATTTGGGTAAATGCTGTCTCGGCTTCAGGGGACCACTGGAGGGGTTCTGGGATTTTATCAAGAGTCATTGCCTGCAAAGGCTTAACAATAGCGGCATACCCGAGGATCCATTGCCTGCAATACCCGGCCATCCCCAAGAAGCCTCGCATTTGCTTCTTGGTGATCGGCTTAGGAACCTGGAGAATGGCTTGCACTCGCAAAGAGGACAGGTGCCTTTTCCCAGCTGAAATATCATGTCCCAAATAATGGACCCTGGGTAAACAGAGCTGCAATTTAGTTTTGGAGGCTTTGTGGCCCTTTTGGGCCAGAGCCTGCAGAAGCACTAGGGAATCGGTTCTAGATGCCTCCAATGAGGGCGAGGCTAGGAGAAGGTCATCTACATACTGGACCAGAGTGGATCCCATGGGGAACCTGATGTCGTCCAGGTCCTTTTTAAGGATCTGGGAGAACAAAGTAGGTGACTAAGGGCACATCATCCGGCGGGTAGCAATCGGTCTATCGGGGATCGACTTACCGCGTCTAGTGAAGACGCGATAAAATCGATCCCTGATGGCTCTACCGTCGACTCCGGAAATCCACCGCGGCAAGAGGCGGGAGCGGAGTAGACGCCGGCGCGGCAGCGGTCGACTTGCCGCCGTCCTCACAACCAGGTAAGTCGACCTAAAATAAGCCACTTCAGCTACGCTATTCACGTAGCTGAAGTTGCGTATCTTAGGTCGACCCCCCGCTGTAGTGTAGACCTTGCCTCAGTATAACCCTGGGGTAATCTGGTCCAGGTATATTGAAGCCCCTGATAAGTAAAAGCAAACAGATACCGGCTATCTTTATGAATAGGGTGAGAGAAGAAAGCTGAATAAAGGTCAACAACAGTAAAATAAATGGCGGAAGGGGGAATACAGGAAAGGATAGTGGCAGGATTAGGGACTACGGGGAAGGTAGGGAGAACAGCAGCATTAATGGCATGGAGGTTCTGGACAAATCGCCAAGCCTGTTTGCCAGGTTTTCCCACAAATAAAATGGAGAATTACATACACTGACAATGGGAATAATGACTCCTTGCTTGATTAGGGAGGTGATTACTGATTGGATTCCCTCTTCAGACTGCCTAGAGAGTGGGTACTGTTGTGTTCTGGGAAGGGGTTTTGCTGGGTTTAGGCGAATCTTAACCGGTTGGGCAGACCCAATACACCCTACCTGGTTGGCATGATCAGCTCACAGAGAAGGGGGGACTTGAGCCAGCAATTCCTGTTGCAACAAGGAAGGGCTGGGGTCGGTCTCCCCTTTCTCAGCGTCCGCTTTTAAGACTGTCAGGACCTCCTTGTGACTAGGACCAGGCACGTCTAAATACACACTGTCTGGGGTGCAGTAAATGGTACAATTTAATTTGCAGAGCAAGTCCTTTCCCAAAAGGTTGACCGGTGAGCAAGGACTGAGGAGGAAGGCATGTTGGCCAGACAGGGGACCGATAGAGACAGACAAAGGTGAAGAAACGGGGTGGGGAATAGGAGTATTGCTCACCCCCACTGCATTTACTATTTCAGATGTTCTAGGGAGGGAAGGGAAGTCGCCGGCACGGAGTGTAGATTACGAAGTGTCAGTATCTAGCAGACAAGAAGTAGGGGTGCCATCAATTACACAGGTTACATATGGTCCTTCTTGGTTTAAGGGTATGAGCGAAGCAATGATGTTGCTCATCTCCTGGCTATCCTAATAGTTTTGAGAGATCATAGGAGTTGCTGATTGTACAGGGTCTGGGCAAGTGAGTTGCATAGGACGGGAGGGACATTCATATTTCCAGTGGCCCTCACATTTGCAATAGTGACATATACCAATTCTTTGTGGCAAGGGAGGTTGTCCATGTAGAGGTTGACGATAAAGACCATGATTTTGTTTCCCCCCTTTTCTAGTTTCGGGCGGCTGTTATGGGGTCCCTGCATGTTCTGAATCTGGAGGGTCATTAACTTAGTTTCAGTGTCATCCTTTTTCTTTTCTAACTGGTGATTGTAATGTTGGGCAGCTGCGAGAATTTCATTTAGGTTCTTTCCTTCCCAATCTATGATCCCTATTTTCAACTGGTCTCCCAGTTTTGGAATAAGTCCCTGAACAAAAGCCGCTACGACCGCTTGTTCGGCATCCCATTCTGCATGATTTATGCCGGAATGCCTTTTGAAAACCTGCTTAAGATGCTGCATATAATCTGCAGGATTTTCCCCTTTGTTTTGTTTACAGGCATTAATTTTGGTCCAGTCAGCTTTCTTCGGGCAAACTGTAAGGACTGCATTTAATAGCCGATCTCTTATTTGATCCAATTCTCGTGATTCCTGACCCGGGTCATACGCAGGCCACTTGGCTGCTTCATAAAGGTGACCTAATGTCTCCCTGGGCAGGACCCCTCTCAAAAGTTGGTTTAGGTCCGCCCAGGTGGGATTATAACAATTTATGACAGTTCTCAATTCCTCTTGGAATTGAACGGGGTCTTCCCTTATTTTTGGAAACTTTTCAATTAAATTGTACAAATCTGTGGGAGACCAAGGCGCATGCACAGACACCATGGTTGCCTGGCCCGAAGTGCCTATACCCGGGAGTTGGCATAAAGGGAATGTTAGCTCAAGGTGAGGGTTAGATGTAAAGGGCCTTTTGGATCGAGTATTTTGTGCCGGTCCAGATAAATTAAAAGCTTCCACATTTCTTGAGGGACTAGCTTTTAAGCCGTAATGAGTTGTTCCTGTGCAAAACGTTCTACCAGGTTATCCACCCCTCTAAACAGGTCTCGGCACTTTCTTTGAAAGTCACTATCTGGGCTTTGTGAGGTCTCTTGTGAGGAATGTAAAGGTGAGTCAGAAGGGGACCGCGAGTTTTCTACTCAGGGCGAGTTTTCTGGGAAGTAGAGTCCACTTCTGGGCTCCCCTGGGTGTATGGAGGAGGGCTTCCGCGGGTCCCTAGACCAAACTCGACCTGACTGGATGATTCCTCATCATCCCTCAAGGGCCTGGCCTGACTTAACAGTTCGTCAGCGGCCTGCATTGGTGAGGGGACAACCAGTCGTCTGGATTCCAAATATAGGTCTATAATATCTTTAGGTGGGGCTGAGAGGATACTCCGAAGGGGCCTAGAAGGATAGAGAGGTATCTGCTGGCCAGCGGGAACTTGGAACAAAGTAAATTTCTCTTGAACTTCCTTCAGTTTTGTCTGGAGTTTCTCCTGGGAGTCCTTGAGACTCCTCATTTGAGACTTATGGCGCCGTTTTTCTGTTTCCTCATACCAGTTAAAATATGCATTAAACTGACCTTGTCCAACTTTGTTGGCAAGAAGTGCACCCCTAAGTGCACAATTATGTAAAGGTCAAAACTTCCCTCTAGGGGAAACTGCAATTTAGGGTCATCCCTGGTATACCAATTCCATTTCGTTAAAAACTGGCAAGAGGAGGGGCCATATTTTTATACATATCAGAAGCAAGTGTGCCTTTTGGCAGGACGGTGGTTCTTTTTGACTCACCGGCCCCCATTTTCCAGCTCCTGACATCCCAGGAAAACAGTTCCTAACAAGGCGGGGGTCCACTTCGGGTTCCCTTGCCTTCCAGTATACAGAACAGAACAGTCTCACTCGGGTCTTACACATAGGGAAGGCTTTTTGAGGATATAAATTAATGGAGATATCCTATCTCCTAGAACTGGAAGGGACCTTGAAAGGTCATCGAGTCCAGCCCCCTGCCTTCACTAGCAGGACCAAGTACTGATTTTTGCCCCAGATCCCTAAGTGGTCCTCTCAAGGATTGAACGCACAACCCTGGGTTTAGCAGGCCAATGCTCAAACCACTGAGCTATGTGTGTCCACAACTTTTCCTACAGACCCCCCTTCAACAAAGAGCGTCGGCTAGTCTCAGAGAGAACAGCACCACATACTCTGTTGTTTTCAGGCAAGGTGATTGGATTGGTCAATGGCTCATCAGGCCACCTTCAGGCGGAATACAAGGACATAGAGAGGAAAGAGGGTGCGGAAAACCAGACCACCCAAAGATGGTAGAGGATAGGGTCACACAGTCCTAGACCTAAGTAGGCCCCTCACCGGTCATGCCATGCAGAGCGGCACTGCCTTGGTCAGAGCCTTTTACTGGCCCACTAGGTGTGGTCACAGGGCTTGCTTTAGAGACATTGCTGTCACGAGCCCGGAGGCTTCGCAGAGAGCTCTGGGCGACTTCCTGTGACTCTCAATCACACCTTCATTCACACTGGCACACAAAACAGAGGCTTACAGTAGCCACACTTAGGGCTCTTCCTGGGGCAATCAGAACAGAAAGGCGTCAGGCGTGTCTGGCAGCAAAAGGCATGCGTGCAACTCACCCAAACCCTGAATTCTCCACCGAAACCCAAAACAGAGATTTAAAGGTCTTTTACCTTTTCTGATGGGTGCCCTGGGTTCGGTGGGAAATGGTCCGTGGTCCTCCGGTCACGTGGGATGCTGTGGATCCGAGTCACAGCACAAGGAATTGTTGTGGAAAAATTAACCACGCATTGTGTTTGGATCAGAACAGCCTGAGGCTCCTTTATTGTATGAGCATATCAAACGGATAGTGCCCCCGAATTACAGACAGACAGAGGCTTATAAAGCTTAAAACCGCAATTAGTCAAACACTCTTTTCATTTGTAATATCCTCTTAAACAGAAAAAACAATCCCGTATTAGGAATACAGAAGCAACAAGCTTTCCTGTTTATCATCAGGTTGTACTTTTGCGGTTGGGGCTTTTCCTAATTTCTAGCTATTACAGCTATATTTCGCAAGACTGGCTATTGCAAAAGTTCTGCTGGCAATTTCCATTCTTTCTTCCCCTTCAGCCTAATAATCATTAACACAGTCATGTCAACTAAAGGTTTTGGGCCTACTAACATTTCTTCCATAATATACACGCACTATACGTTTTAAACAAACAACTTAATACTGTTCACAGCTATGATGATTGTGAAGCTTGGTTGAGGTGGTGAAGTTAGAGGGTGGAAGAGGGTGGGATATTTCCGAGGGAATGCCTTGCTGCTAAATGATGAACTAGCACTCGGCTGAGCCCTCAAGGGTTAACACATTGTTGTTAATGTAGGCTTTCACACTCTACAAGGCAGCAGGAATGGAGGGGAGGGGAGACAGCATAGCAGACAGAGACAGATACACACCTTGTGTGTGGGAGAGAGAGAGAAATGCACACTGCCCCTTTAAGTAAGCTGACCCACTCTTAAGTGCATTGTCTTTTTAAGTGGATTAGGAAGTTGAGACAGCAGCTGCTGCCCAAGCTCTCTCTGTCTCTCTCCATCTGTGTCCCCACCCTGCTCTGTATGGAGAAGGGGTAAGCAGGGTGCAGGAGCAGGGGAGAGGGGGACACTCTGATATTAGCCCCACCCCCCTTTTCCCTCTCCTGCACAGCAAGCAGGAGGCTCGGGGAGCAGCTCCAAGGCAGAGGACAGGAGCAGCACATGGCAGTGGGGGAAGGGACAGCTGAACTGCCCAGCAATTAATAGCCTGCTGGGCAGCTGCTGCATGGGGAACTTAGGGGAGCGGGGAGCTGATAGGGGGGCTGCCGGTCCACCCTGGTTCCAAGTCCCCACCAGCTAGCTCCAATGGGCTGCTCTTCCTGCAAGCAGTGGACAAAGCAGGCTGCTGCCAAACGACATTAGAAGGGAGCATTGCACAACTTTAAATGAACATGTTCCCTAATTGATCAGCAACGTAACAACGAAACAACGTTAACCGGGATTACTTTAAGTGATGAGTTACTGTAAATGTAAATTTTAAAATGGATTATAGCTGGGATTTTCAAAGAGACCTAAAACCATTCAACCTTGGGCCCTCGTTTGGTGTACAGGAAGGGCTCTGCTGTGGGGATAAATCAGGGTTGTGTGCAATGAAGGAGACTGTTGTCTGTAGGACCCTGTGATGGGCTATACAAACCACACACTGGCTGGGAAAAGTTTAATGAGATGCTGTGGGCTCATTCAGCTCCACACCACTACACCTGCAACAGAGGTTAGGCTTGGAAGGAGGCTTTAAAAGGGGAGAGCACAGCTCCGTTGGAGGCCAGCCAAGGAGAAGAAACCTTCAGCTCTCACCTAGCGAGAGGGGCTTGAGTGGGAACAGGAACTCCTTGAGAGATGGTTGCCTGTCAGAGCCTCCCTGAGGGAAGGTAGGCCTGAAGTGAGACGACAGCTGACATCCTACCAGACTTGCCTGAGAGATTGCCATCTACCAAAGCCTTTCTGAAGGAAGGTAGACTGGATGCAAGATTATTGTTTGTGACCCGTGCCTTTCTTGTTGCTGCTGGGTAAGACTGCAGCAAATGGTGTGACAGCCGAATAAAATACCCTTTTGTTTCATTACACCCAACCAAAGTCTCAGTAGTAGTGTGTTCTGAGCCCAGAAGCAAATCAGGTCACAGACCCTTGCTTGGGGGGTTAGACTAGATGGCAC
This sequence comes from Terrapene triunguis, assembly GCF_002925995.2. Lineage (NCBI taxonomy): Eukaryota > Metazoa > Chordata > Testudines > Emydidae > Terrapene > Terrapene triunguis. Next base: position 32,195,175 of record NW_020664419.1, on the reverse strand, counting down.
GTGTGGTCCCTTCTAATTCTATGATTCATTTGTTGTAGCAGTTGGAAGGTGGGTACCTATTGAGTTCCTGGGGGTGGGTGGGCACAAACCCAGCCTAAGGGGAGGAGCCTCTGAAGCCAGGGCTCAAGCAAATCCAGGGGACAATAAATTAAAAAACAGGGATGTGAATGAGGGTCACAGGGTCAAAAGCAGGGAGCCAGAGGGGGACATCCAGCAGAGAGCCCCAGACAGCACCCACTGCTCCTTGAAGGCATCCAGGGAGCCAGTGGACATGGCCCAGAAGAGCTCTGCCTGGATATATGACCTAGGAAATAGGTCCTACAGTTGCAGAGCACCTGCCCATCCAGCTTCCTCCTCCTGGTATGCTGGACAGCCACCTTAGCCAGCTCCAGGAGGAGGTTGATGAAGAGGACTTGTGACTTTGTGGGTCCACAGATGGGGTGTGCGAAGATCAGGAAGTGCAGGGAAAAGTGCAGCCAGAATCTAAGGAGAAGGTTCTGGAGGAGCCAGAAAAGCGGCTGCAACCTGGTGCACTCAATGTAAATGTGCGCTAGATTTTCCCTCACACTGCAGAAGGAGCAAGTGTTGGGGAGAGAGGGGTGAACTGTGCCAGGAACACTCCCATGCTTATGGCTCCGTGAAGGAGTCACCAGCTAATATTCCCGGTCGGCCAAGGGACCAGGGTGGAATACAGACTGGCCCACTGGGGTTCCTCACCCTGCACAGGTGGCAGCAGGTCCTGCCAGTTGGTGTCAAGGCGGGACATGAGAGTGAGGAAATAAAGGGAACGAACCACGAGTTCATACAACTGTTTCCAAGATGCAGTTCAGAAATGGACTGGCTGAGGTCACGCAGCTGTCTTGGGTGGTGTAGAAGGGATGGATGGGGGAGCTCACAGGGCAGGGGCCTAATGGTGAATTTTGGAGGGTTGAGGGGCAGGAGAGGAGCACCCTTCTGCAGGGTTTGCTCAAGGAAAGCCTGAGAGGTGGGTGGTAAGGCTGCCCTAAATTGCTGTAGTAAACACCGGAAGACATGAGGGGCGAAGAGCCCCATGCACTAGCCAAGCACCAGGAGGTCCACCCAGTCCCTCTGGTCATAGTTCAGGAGGTCTCTGATCCTGGTGGTGCCTGCCAGGACCAACCTCTGGCACACAGAGGGAGACTCTGCCACCTGCATACCAAACTGGGGGTTGTGTAGCAGGTGCTCTGTGAGGAGATTTTCCCCCTCGGCCACCGCCATGGACCTGGTGGCAGAGTTGGAAGGTGGGTAGCGGATCAGGCAGAGGACAGTCTGAAGAGTAAGGATGGACTCACAGTTAAGGCATCTGATTGCTGTCCTAGAGGATTAGATTCTATCCCTTCCTCTGCCATTGGGTTCTTATGTGAAGCGAGACAAGTCACTTAAATCAAACTTTCACAGGTGAGCACTAATTGCGTCTTATGCTGGGTGCTTGACTTGAGACTCTAGGTCTTATTTACAGAAGTTCTGAGCACTCTCAGCTGCAACTGAAGCCAATGGGAGCTGTGCTCTGATCCTAAAAGTGCTATATAATGCTAAATTATCTGAAAAATCAGGTCCTAGGTGTCTCAAATTGGGCCCCCCCCCAAAATTAGTGGATGCATTTTACCTTAATCACTCTGTGCCTTGGTTACTCATCTGTAAAATAGGGATAATACTCTGCCATCTCATAGGAGTATTGTGAAAATTAATTAATTAATTAATGCTTGTGAAGCAGTCTCAAAATGTAGTAATGAGTACCATAGAAGAGCTTAGAAGGAAATTAATAATTTTGACTTCAGAGCAGCATTTGAATAGTGTGAAGTAAATAAGAGATGGGACCACACGTTGAACAACGAGGTGAAAACAAAATATTGAATAGCTGCTTATTAAGTGAGCACCATCCATTCTGTGCACTGAGTGAGGGGTGGGGGAGTCCTGTGGAAAAAATAGAATGTGATCATGTAATTAAAGACTTTATCAATCTGACCTTATTATAATGCTCTTTTAATGTAGTTTGTGTGTATGTGATGTATATAGATGCATAGACTGTAACTTGACTGTATGGCATATGTGGTGTAGTATTTTAGAGAGAAATAGAGGGAATGTAGTAGACAAAATAAATTGACATGAGATTTTATTTTAGGGAGTAAGGTATTGGGATTATTTCTCACACATTTTTAAGATAGGAACCAAGTGTAACAAGGTGATAGTGTTCTTCTGTTGACCCATCCAGTTAGCAGGCATTGGACCCCTTCAATATTGATGGATTCTTGTTGTCTTGCTTGCAGCAGGTATGGAAAATTAGTTCCATCCTGTATATAAGGAGATGGGAATGGTTTTCTGGGCGGAATGAGTCTAGCTTTAGGAGAAACCCTGTAAGTGAAATCCTGACCCTAATGAAGCCAGTGGGCTAGAATTTCATCTTAGGAGATATTAAACCGGAGGAATGTTTTTATATATTGACGAGTTTCTTTGTAAATAAAGCTGTGTGTGTGTGTGTTTGTGTTTTGGAGAAGGTTGGGGAAATCACCTGCTCACTCCAATTTAAAACAAAATCAAAGAGCAATATGTAATTATAATGCAACTCACTAGAAATGCGTAATGTCCGTACTGAAAGAACATTGTACTTTCAATGTAAGTGCTAGGTGTTAATTTGTTAATGTGAGTAAAGAGTTTTGAAGCGTTACATAAGTGCTAATTAATAATAATTACACATATAATGTTTTACTACATACCAAAATACAAATATAGTTACATAGTTGAATCAAAAACTTGTCAAACATGTAACTGCAGTTAAAGAGGTAAAAATCCCAGGAGCCCAGCCGATTTTCAAGGCCTAGTTTAGTACAGTCATAGTTCCAAGAATTAAGATCTACTCTGAGCTAGCAGAAGAGGTCTGAACATTTTCATTTAGCATTCAGTTCAGAAAAACTGTTGAAAGTTCATTTAATTTTATTCGACTGTACTCATATTCCTGGTGAGGAAGGCAAAGGAAGGGTGTAATAAAAATACACAAAGATAGCATTCTACAGAGATGGTAGATAGGGAACTTCTATTCATTGTTTCTCATAATACAAGAATGAGGAGATGTTCAATAAAATTGAAGGGAAGCAAATTAAAAACTGATAAAAGGAATAAATGACCAGAGCACAATTAGATGGTGGAAATCATTGACACAAGATATCAACAAGCCCAACAGCTTAGCAGGATTCCAAAAAATATTAGACACACATAAATAACAAGAATATTCAGGGCTATAAAAATATTAAAAAATAAACAAAAGCATTGAAACCATATAAATCCTTAAATTTCAGGGCATAAACCAATTTATAACTATGGAGGGACTGGTAGGAGTATTTTCTTTGAAGAGGTATACTTCATAGCTGCTTACTGTAGTGTGTCGTCCTCTAAATCAGATGATAGCGTTGGAGACAAGATAGTGGCCTGGGTGGATCACTGGTATGATCCATTATGGCTAAACTTATGAAATGTACCAGCAACAACATTTATTTGTTTGATCATGTGGCTATTTATTTTTAGAATATGGCCCAATAACTGAACAAGTTGGTATTTTTCTTTAAAATGTACTTCATTGTCTCATATTTGTGGTGCTTTCTGTTTGGTCTTGTCAGTACAAGTCTCAGCTTCAGAGCACTTAGTCATTCATCATAGTTGTTTGATCTTGTCATAATGCTCTCTTAAGGTTTTACTGTTTGATTATTTGAGGTCATTAACCGTTGGTATAACTTAGACAACAAATGTAATACAGTTGATCGTGTTGAAGCTATTACAAATAGCAATGTTTAATATTGGATGTGGGTTTTGAATGGAAATCACATACAATTGATTTGGTATAGACTGGTAGCAGACAATGTTATCAGTATCCCTAATGACGACATGCAAGCAGATCCATGTAAATACTATCTATTTTGACAATCACAATAAAATTGTTAAATCATCATGGAATGACTTATAAAACTGTTAAACCATTATGGATTGTTGTTTGGATGAGAGATAATTTAATGCTATTGGTTGGCACATACAAACTGTTTAAAAGATACAGTTTGTACTACACTGCATCTGTATGCCATGTCTGCAGGCATAAAATATTGAACTATTAAGGACAGGGCCGGCTCTAGGATTTCTGCCGCCCCAAGCAGAAACAATTTTGGCCGCCTCCCCCCCCGTTTTTTTCTTACCCCACCCCTGGCCCCGCCTCAGCTCCGCCCCTTCTCCAAATCCCCAGCCCTGCCTCCTCCCCCCAGGCTCTCAAGCCTAGGAGGGAGAGGGAGAAGTGGCGCGTGCGCCGCGGCCACTCGGAGTCTCTCCCTCCCTCCCAGGCTCTCAAACCTGGGAGGGAGGGTGAGCAGCGGCGCGCGAATCAGCTGTTTCGCGCGCTGCGGCCGCTCGGGATCTCCCCCTCCCTCCCAGGTTTGAGAGCCTGGGAGGGAGGGCGAGCAGCGGCGCGCGAGTGGCAGCAGCGGAGGTGAGCTAGGGCGGTCGGGGCACATTTTTAGGGGCGGCATTCTGGCGCCGGCCATGCCGCCCCTAAAAATGTGCCGCCCCAAGCACCAGCTTGTTTTGCTGGTGCCTAGAGCCGGCCCTGTAAGGAAGGAAAAGGAGCTATGCAGCAGAATGGGGTTTCATTTGTCTGATCTCCAGCAGCTGAACTATAAACACTTCATCATTACTGCAAATCTAAATTATTTTTTTAAAAAATCAGTGAATTGGCCAAGAAAGTCATTTTATAAAACATACAACATAGATGTAATTTTTTAATCATTTTTGCTGCTTTTGTTTATCAACTGTTATGAAAATGTGTTTTTTTTTTCATTTTAGGTGAAATATTAAATTCTTCTCTGGACCAGGGTGAGGTTGGAATAAAATATCCATGTAAACAGCATTATTAAATGATTCTCTCTACTGAAAGAAACAATATGATGTGGAAAAAATGTTTGTTTTGCATTATCATTTTGGCAGTCAATTAAGCACAGCTAGCTCTATGTTGTAGATGATACATAAATATTAGTACTAATATTTACTACAGTTGCCTAAAATAAGGCAGAGGTATTATTTAGTGGGCACAAGTAGTCTAAATAATAATAATAAAAATAATGCTCTGCTTTTCATCCTAGACTATTAAGACACTTGCAAAGTTTTTAGTTAAATATATCCCCAAACAACTTTTAATTAGATAAAGTTGAACAATAAAGGCAAAATATTTGTTTTGCTTTTATTATTTCTGATGTATGAATACTATTCCAGAGAAAAGACCGACTACTTTTTATTGCTTGTTTATTACATTAGAAATATGGATGTATCTTCTTTCTTTCTCTGGGTGAACCTTGTAAGATCTTTGGAGGAACTGCATAGTAGTGTCACATAAGGTTGCCAGGTGATCTGCCCATCCTCTGCCTGAAGAGGTGAAGAAGATAGCAGTTGTGGTTATGTAAATTTTAGCCTTGACACTGGAGTTCACATCCTCACTCCTCTGAAAAATATAATGGGGTCCCATGTCACAATCAAAACGTGCCTGAACATCATGCTGGAGCTTTTGTTTTGAACCTGTTTCTACTGAAGCCAATTGCAAAACTCTCATTGATGTGAGGAAAATGAGGCCCAGTCAGTAGTGAAAGGGAAAAAAATGAAATGTGGCAGCTCTTGGTTCGCCAGCACCTCTTTCTGCTATACTTATGTTTTTTGGAGGTCTCTTATCCAAGTATATATATATATCCCCTAACATGCCATCATCATCAAAGGTTAAAAGGATGTAAAAGTACTGAAGTGAGAGAATTTCAAGCATTCGTGGGTAAGGGAGGTAATCAGATTGTTGGAAGTCTGAGAAATTACTTTATAGAAGATGAAGAGGAGTGAAAATGAGAAGAAACTTCAGAGAGGCTGAGGATTTAGGAACTAATAACAAGAATTTCTCTTGTGAGCTGGTGGCTGATCAGTTGGAAAGGCTACAGGATTTGGGTCTGTTAGTGGATCACAGGATGATTATGTGTGATATGGCATGAAAAAGGCAAATGCAATTCTAGGATGTATTTCCAGTAGACAGAGGGAAGTATTAATGCCATTAAGGCACGGATAAGACCTGTATTAAGGCACAGGTAAGACCTGATCTGGGTTTCTATGTACAATTCTGGTCACCTTGTTCAGGAAAGAGGAATTCAGAGTGGAAAAGGAGCAGAGAAGGGCTACTAGAGGAGAATGAAGGGCCTAGTTTACGAGAGGGAACTAAAACAGCTTGGCTTTGTTTAGCCTAGCAAAATAAAGACTTAGAAGGGGATTTCATTGCTTTCCATAAATACATCAGGGAGGTAAACACACAGAAAGTCTGCTACTCACAGTTCTCTTTATTGTACTAATTATTTTTATTCTGCGTGGCAGTAAAAAGCTGGTTATTGATTGATTGTTCACTCCTACAGCAAATCAATTTTTTACAATATATCAGAAGAAAGTGTGTTGTGATGCACTTAATACAATGAAATTCTTACATCATCATGAATTAATGGAGGCACATAATAGTTAATTTACTCTATCTTTTGAATGTGAAGGCCTTCTTTTAATTCTCTAGAACATTCAAATGAATTAGCTTCAGATAGGAAAACCTGGCATTATATTTATATATCAATACTGACCCACGTTCCCTGGCTGTTTAAATGCTGTGTAAGTTCCTTATTCTACAGTTTGATCTGCACAGGCAGATCCCTGCACTTGTATGGAGCCCCATTGGAAACAGTGAGGGTGGGTCATACGGCGCATATCCAGTTGGAGAATTGGGGCCTTCATCAGTACATGCTACAGGATAACTACCACAACAGGGAGGCTTTTTGCCTTGCCAGAAAGGATAACTTCAGAGAAGCTACTAATCCAGCTGGTTGACCTGGTCGACCAGCTGGATAACTCTTGTTTCATTTCATATCTCATTCTGTTTTGTTTTGTTTTGTTTGCTTTGTGAAGTGAGTCTTATTGGGACAAACTGCTGATGTTTTGAGAGCACCATCCTGTTTGAGACACAATGGATGCAGTAGAAACTATGGCTAGTAGTTTGAAAGCCAGGAGCAAAAAAGTGTTTGTTTAGTCAGCAATAGTTTTAGCTTGATGTCTATAGTGCACCAAATTACCCCTTGCTAGTACTGTATAAAAGCAGTGCTGCCTTAAAATAAAATATTATCATGAGTTTAGGAAGTGTCAGCTTGGTCCTTTTAATTTAAGCTGCCCAAGCCTAGAAGTGCTCAAGGGAAGCACTTTCATGTTGTGCTGAGTGATTACATACTTATCCATTTAATTATCTTCACTCATAATAAACCCTGCTTCGTAGCAGTAGGTAGCCCTCTACCTTGTACTAATTAATGAATCAGTTAATGGACAACCTGCAGAGTCAGAATATGCTAATTTAGATTGATTCTCTTTAATTTTGTAAAATCTACTGAGGCAGTTTAAGCTGTCCACTCTTTAGACTGTTGAAGTACAGAAGCTATTTCAGTGGACACAACTGGTCGCTGGCAATACAGCTAGGGACTGTTAATTGTGAAATTCTTCACCTTAAATTTCTTAGTTAACTTATAGAACAAGGAACTGTCTCTTTAAACCTAAGGCAGCACTGAAGCTGCATCACCAAAAAACTTTTGAAATACCAATTTATGTATAATACATTAGAGACATGCTGGCATAAAAATGATACCTGTGTTGTTGTATTAGTATTGAAGGCATAGTGACATTTTATGGCTTTTCACTGTTGAACCTCTTTGTGTATAATGAGCACTGATCCCCCTGGATTTGTAAAGGATAATCAGTTCATTTTGCATATATTATTAGTACATATAGTGAACTGTGTATAGGTTTGTACCAGTTTTGACAACCATCCAAAAGCTTGGATATTTATGTGGATGCCTGTACTAGAAATAAAACTGGCAGCTTTAGGCACTGTAAATTGCATTAACTGGCCAGGTTTTCTTTAATTAAGGTTATTTTTGAAAGGTTTGCATCAGTTGTCTACTGTGGCTTCCTGGATAGTCAATGTATCATGGACATACTTCCTGAATTGCTGAAATCCCGCTCAATAATGTGTTGCCAGTACTTCAACAGAGTCACCAAAGCCGGAATCCATATAACTAAACAAAAAGAATATAGGGAGGGAGTGGGAAGTGTACTTACAGAGCAAGGGTCAAAAGTTTATTCCAGCCAAACTGGTATCTTATAGAAAAAGGAAGTCCAGTTCTAGTGATGGCAGTATAAACAAGCATAAACTACGGCAGGTAAAATACAACATGGAAAGTAGGAGGGTTAAGACGGATTTTGAAGAGCAGATAGCTAAAGATATGAAAAATAAGATTTTGTTTTCAGTGTACTAGAAGCGAGAAACCTGCAAGGGAATTAATTGGTGGGTTCACTGGACTACCAGGGAGTAGCAATTAAGGAGGACAAGAACATTGCAGAGGAGATACATTATTTCTATGCTTGATCACCACCAGGGAGGAGCTCTCTTTCAAATAATAAAGAGGAGGTACTATCAGAGGTTGTTCAGATGAATGATACACTGAAGAGCAGCAACTTACCAGAACTGGATGGTACGCAGTCCATAGCTCTGGAGGAGTTTAAGAATAAAGTAGCTAACAAAAGTATACAAACTCTCATTAAAATCTGTGACAATTCATGAGTCTTTCTTGAGTAGCAGGTAAATTGGTTGAAACAGTAATTAAAAAAAGTTATAAAACACCTGGTATGACGGACAAACAAGCATTGCATCTGTAAAGGAAAAAGATGTCTTTCACTATAGTCTACTAGAATTCTTAGAGCATGTCAACAAAGTAGTAGCTAAAGGAGGATTGGTGGCATAATTTATTTAGACTTTTAAAAAGCATTCAATAAAGTCCCTTGCAAGAGGCTGTTAAAGAAACTAAGTGGCAATTGGATGAAAGCTAAAGTGTTGTCAAGGATTAGACATTAGCTAACAGGCAGAAAATGAAGTGGGATATAAATGGTCAAATTTCAGCATAGAAAAGGTTAAGAGTAGGATACTCAGACGATCCGTATTGATACAGATTTGCTTTATTATACCTATAAATGATCAAGGAAAGGTGGTCAGCAATAGAACTTAGCAGGAAATGGTTTTCCCATGCAATGAAAATTTAATATTTTTTTCACATTCCGCATGAGGCTGAATCTGAGACCTTTCAATGTTTTTCAAAGAGATACCCTAGGATAGCCAAAATCCCCATAGTTATGGCACTCAACTGGAATGAAGAACATCTAGGTTCAAGTCTATCCATCTCCCACATCCTGGATCAGTGCCCTAACCTCCAGGCTACAGAATCAATCTTTCTCTGTCCCAATGAATATATATCTATACAAAGTGGAACAGCTATTTAGAGAGCCCCACCCCAGAAAAGCCAATAGCCTGGTGTGGTTAGGGCCCTCACCTGGGATGTGGGACGCCCTGAATCAAATCCCTGCTCCAAATCATGCAAATCAAGAGGATGCTGTGAGAAAATTCATAGGGTTTTAACAAGCTAGGTGAATGCGCAGTATGATGGCAGATGGAATTCACTATTGATAAATACAAAGTAGTGTACATTTGAGTAAATAATTTGAACTGCTTATGCACATGGTAACTTCTAAATTAACTCTAATCACTCAGGGAAAAGACATGGGCACTAATGTGGACAGTTTATTTTTTTAAATCTATTTGCTATTTTATTAACAATTTGTATTGCAGTAAAGCTTGGTCATGGACCATAACCTTGCTAGCTTGTGCTAGGTGCTGTACAAACACAAAGACAGTCTCTGCCCCAAAGAGCTTGCAATCCAAGTATAAGGCAACAGATGGATACAGACAAACAGATGGGGAGCACAAGGAAACAATGAGATAATATTCGTCAGCCAGATATAGGCAGTGGTTTCACCTTCATGGAGCCCTTTTGCTCAATGTGCATTGGCAGTCAAAAAGAGAACAAAATGTTAGGAAGTATAATGCCATTATATAAATGAATCAGTTCTTATCTTCCTTTCTCAAAAGGTTACAGAGGGAACAGAAGGGGTTCAGAGTCAGGTGATGAAAATGATTAGAAGCAAGTAAAACCTATCAGAGGAGGAAAGCATGAAAAAGACTGGGACTGATTAATTTAGATAGGAGATACATGACATTAAATAAGGGATATGAGAAAGATATATATAATTATGATAGACGATAAACTGGGTGCCCCTAATTATCCTTTATTAAAATACAAAGGAAAGGGAATGTAGAATGTAAATAACACATTTGAAAACAACGCTTTTTTTGCGCAGTGCATAATTAACTGTGGAATTCATTGCAACTGGTTTCATTGTGGCCAAGATCTTAGTGGGGTTCAAAAAGGAACTGCACATTTATCTGGATAATAATATTCACGGCTAGATATGATTTTTGTTTTGCATTGTTGAAAGGATATAAATTCTCATGCTTTAGTGAATAATCCAGCTGCTAACTCACGGTGGTTAGTAAAATAACTTCCCTTATAGGCAGATTATTCCATAATTGTCCTCCCCTGGGTTTCTTGTACCTGCCTCAGAAGCACTTGGTGCTACCCACTGTAAGAGACAGGATACTGGATTAGGTGTATCACTGGTCTGGTTCGGAGTAGCAATTGCTATATTCCCATGCCCCTAAATGAGAAACCCTATTAACTATTAGAATATAGATTATAATATACGGCTATAAATAATTGGAGGCAATTGGGATTTAACGTGTATTTGGTTCGCTGTTCTGGCTCCTTGCACAGAGGGAGCTGCAGCAATGCGGATATGAGAATTGCAGTAAGGTGTTTCTTTCTTTCTCCCTCTCTTCCCAATCCTGAAGGGAGGGGAAAAAACGCAGCAACACTGAGCTGATTTAGCTACAAATGGCACCGTTAACTTCAAGAACAATTAGAAGCTGCACAATGAATAATTCAGTGTTTTGTCACTTCAGGGGCTTCCCGCTCTCTCTTTACAATTCAGAACTGTTTCCTCCCCTCCCCCTTTTTGTTGAAGAGAAAACCCAGCTTCGAATGGCAGACTCTCCAGAGATGGTCTGCCTGCTTAACATTCAGGTGGCATTGCTGGAGGATTTTCTGGAACACCCCATCCGGAGGTGTGTTGATGCATGTACGCAAGCAGGATCTATAAGGTATATTATATACCGTCCATGCCTACATGATCATAGTACATTAGGTGGGATCTCCTATTTAATAAATTGTTTTTATTCCCTTGAGTGGGGAATAGGATTTATTATAACGTTAAAGGGGAGAGGTATTATCTGAGGGCCCAGGCCATCATTCATTTATAAGAAAGCTGCTCTTTTTTGCAGCAGAGGAAGTTCCTCCTCAGTGACCAACTGTCTGACTAAAGGCAGTGAGGGAGTGAGTCAGAAAAGAGTGGGCAAGCAGGCACATACTGTGACTACAAGCATGATACAATGAATGGCAATTTTCTAGCACTTCATTTGTGGGAAGAGCAAGAGACTTTGTTTTATCCTTCAAAAGAGATTGCAGGCATTCAACTGATGTTTATATATATAAAAATTATGTGCAAACTTTCCCTCTCCCCCCCTCCCCCCCCAGCCCATCAGAAACCCTTTACTGTTCTTGCTGCCACTTAGAAACGTTATATTCAGGGAACAAAACAATGAGTAAAGAAAACCTGCATGAAAAGAAAAGGTTCCATGGACAACCTATTGTTTCAGCTTAGAGTGGAGCTATGCTTTTATCATGTCAGGGAGCACAAGTCAGAGTATTTTTAGCCCAGGGATTTTTTATTTTTGTACTAGAATTCATATGCACAGCACTAAATGTGAACATATTTGAGAATAGTCTGAGCAAGCAGGTGAGTGTTAATATTTTTGAGGCAACTGAGGGCTTTGTGGGTTTTGGGTTTTTTTTTTTTAAACTTTGTGAGAGTGAATTTAGTACACCTGTTGGTGAAGGACTGACACCTCTTGTTTTAGGGAGTATTTGGTCCAAATTCTGGTCCGCCACAAAATGGCTTCAAAATGACTGCACGTATATGCTGACATGGCAGTGTTAACGTGCACCTATATTCTGTAGTTGTCTCACTCGCAGATTATTTCTGCCTAGAGAAGGATTAATCCTGCTGCATCATCCTCTTCCTCATCCCCCACTGGGCTATTGTCTCTTAGGGCAGATCTACACTACAGCCAGGATGACGCTCTGAGATCGATCCACCGGTGTTCGATTTAGCGGGTCTAGTGAAGACCCGCCAAATCAACAGCAGATCACTCTCCAGTTGACCCCTGTACCCCCGAAGAGAAGAATAAGGTAAGTCAACGGGAGAGTTTCTCCCGTCAACCCCCTGCAGTGTAGACCCTACGGTAACTCGACCTAAGGTACGTCGACTCCAGTTATTCAGACTTGCATCTGAAGAAGTGAGGTTCTTACCCACGAAAGCTTATGCTCCCAATACTTCTGTTAGTCTTAAAGGTGCCACAGGACCCTCTGTTGCTGACTCCAGTTATGTTATTCACGTAGCTGGAGTTGCGTAGCATAGGTCAACTTTCTGTAGTAGTATAGACATACCCTCAGTCTGGGATGCTCCTTCATGGCTCCTGTTGCATAGGGAATGCAATATGGATTTTAGGATAAGCCAGAATCAGGGTAGAAATCTACTTCATTCACACTCTGTTCTTAGGTTTTCTGATGTGTACCTTTTGCAAAGCATCCTGTCAAAAGTTTGCCAATAGCATGGGCAAGCTGTGTAAAAGCATCCCTTCAACATTTGGCCAATGCACCTCAGTCCCAGTCTCCAGGACCTTTATTTGTCCATCCTGCAGAGGCTTTCTATCACATTGAGTTTTTTCACATTGTACTCTAGTACCTGTAAGCATTTTATAAATGGTCCAGAAATGAAGTATCCGCATCCAGGAAGCCCTTCTGATGTATCTTCTCTTTCAGTGCTGGATTAAAGCAATATGTTTGGTAGCTACACTTCTTAAGCTCTCACAGGCTGTAAAATCTCCTTTGTGGCTTTACATGGGTTTCTGTATTGCAGAAGTTGGACATACACTTATAGAATCTTATCTAGTGTTGAATGAGGAGGTGGGCATGATACCTGACTACTATTCAGTCTTGTCAATATGGAGTTCAATCTGAATTGCACAAGTTCTGCTTTTAAAGTAACAGAGCATGTTTTGAGTCAAAAAACCTTTTGGATAAGAGAGCTTCACAATACAGTAAAATAATTGCCTAATGTTGCATGTCTAATGTTACATGCTGTATTTGGACATAAAATCTCTTGTCTTCCTCCCCCGTTCCCACCCAAACTCCCTCACCTCAAATACTGAACAGTCACAAGGGGTCAAGGAAGAGAGATGACAACCTATTTGCATAACACAATTTGAATGCATTATTTGATGAAAAATTCATAAAGATGCAGTCATAATTTCAATATATTTCTTTGGCCTTTCAGTCCTATATTTTGTAACATATCTGATGTAATATGACTCATACTGTGTACGAGTTATTGTATGTGCAGAAGCCTATATGTAATATGAAGCCACTTTAGCCAGAGATGAGAGGGAAAGCATATATCCAAAACACCTGCACCCTGGCAAGTGCATAGAATGCCAAACTTCTATAATGTAACATCACTGCAGAAAACACTTAAGAAAAAATGCTGCTGTGTCAGAACCTTTCCCCTCTCACGTCAGCTTAATTCTGTTTGTAAGGTGCTGATGTGTAACATCACGATGGTGTTTAGATACCCGGTTGATAACCTACTTAGAGATGCTGAAGGTAGACCAGTGAAAAAATCCAGCTTTGATAGGATGTTTTATGTCATTTGCGCAGTTTTATAGCTTTCATATCTGTATTATACACTTAGTACAATTGAGGATGAGATGTCCTCTTGTACTTATGTAGGTGTAACGTCTTTCATTATATGATCACATAATGCTAGGCAATGATGCGTACTATTATGCTATTATTTTAAAAAAATATGTTATTAATCTGAGGTATATAAATAATTCATGCAGTAATTGTATGAAATTCAGGTGCAGTAACAATCCCATATGAGAGATTCCATGGAAATAGGGACAGTGCAGTCAATTCTCTCAGGGCAGTAGGTGTGCTGTGACCACCATCTATCATACTGATCAATATTGTCTCATTGGTTCTTTGTACTCCCCCATATGTCTTTTTTCTGATTTCACACTTTTACTGTAAGCTCTTTGGGGCAGGGACCATCTTCTTCTGTGTTTGTACACTCCCTAGCACAATGGGGTCTGGTCCATGATTGGGTCTCCTAGGGTCTATTGCAGTATAAATAATAAAAGATCTTGAATACAGTACCATGACAGAATGGTCACTGATGAAACTGATGCTGCATGTTGTCTCTTTTGAGTAATTTTATTAATAAATCATATTAAATTGTACATAAACACCTAAAACCCTCTAATTTTAATTTAAAAATTAAGATGTTAATTCCCCTCCCCCACTCCCAAATTATGAGTACATTATTTCTCCTATTTTTAATGCAAATTCCAAAATAATTAAACCTGAAAATCCTGCTTCTCTCCATGAGGCTGTTCCAGTCTCATCCATGTGCACCAAGTGGCTAAATTAAGAGTGATTCACAAAGGGTGGGGACAAAGGCCCAGAGAATGTGTCGCAAAGAGCATGAACACTTCAGAATTTTATTGTGTTAATATACTTAAATCCTAATTTTAACAATCTATTAATTTGGGGAGGGTTTCTTATTGCACTGAAGTATGGAGAAACAGCAGCTTCTCCATAATTAAGGTTGCAACTGGGTTTTAATCAAAACCTGATCTTAGTTGTCTCATTAACATTTTTTTTAAAGTAGTGGTTCTCAGACTTTTGTTTTGTTGACCCTTTCACACAGCAAGCCTCTGAGTGTGACCCCCCTCACCTTATAAATTAAAAACACAATAGTAGGTTTGAACTGGGGCTGAGGTCTTAAGGAATGCCTGCACCGCTGCGGCTAGCCCATGTCAGCTGACTTGGGCTCACAGGGCTCAGGCCATAGGGCTATAAAACTGCAGTGTAGATGTCCAAGCTCGGGCCAGACTCGGGCTTTGGAACCACATGACAGAGGAGGGTCTCAGAGCCCAGGCTCCAGTCCAAGCCCAAATGTCTGTACAGCAATTTTTATCCCCACACCTGAGTAAGCTGACCTGGGCCAGCAGTGGTATTTTTTTTTAATCCCTGTGTAGACATACCCATAAAGGGGAGAGAGCGGCATGTGGTTGTTGGTAGATATCTGCAGACACTGCAGGGAATAAGAAGGCTCCTGTAGGCCTCTGAATCAGCATGGGGAAGACCTGCTCCTTTCCCAGCAGCAGGGAGAAGGCCAAATTCCAGGCAAAGAGATATTGAGGGAACAGGAGGACAATCCTTCTAGGAAAAGGGGCTGTGCCTAACTTGGGACTGGGGTGAATGAAATGAACTTTAAAGAAAGGATAGACCCTCAAGGAAGAGTGGCTGTGCCCAGCTAATACTAGGATAAAGACTTTATAAGTTTGTTTTCTTTTGAAAGATTTTGTGCAGGACTTAATAAATTGAACCCCAGAAGAAGGAATGTTCTGAATATCTGGCCTGTATGGACTTTTTAAGAGGCCCTGAGTGCAGGGCAAATGGGCTCAGCAGTGCCCTCTCTCACTCTTAGCCAGATGGGGGTGCTGTAGGGCAGGCATGCCCATTGCCAGCCCAGTACTTGCTTCATACACCATATCACTACCATCAACTTGGAGGATCAGCTTTGAAGGATTAAGTAGAAATCCCTCTTGAGTCCACCCATACCACTTAATTGACTGAAGGGGTGTTGTTGTTAAGCAACTTGAGTAATACCCTCACTAGCAGAGCCTAAGGGCCTGATTTGTCTTTACAATAACATTCCTTTTCATCACTGGAACATGCTGTAAATGGTCCTTGATATAAAGGAGAATCCAGCCCCGAATGGGCTCCTCTCCCAGTGCTGCCAGTCTAAGCCAGAAACCTGTGAATTCATATGTGCCCATGCAAAGTATTATTAGTCAGTCACTTGTCGGGCTTGTAACTGATTGTCTTTGCTTGGAAGAACTAAGACAGTTGTGGTTTTTTTAAAAATTATCTAAGCATATGAGAGGGCTCTTAGATATTGTATAATCCTATTGCTGGTGTGCTGAAATTACAGTAGCTAGCTAGAAATAACCTTGCTCTAAGAACAGAATGAGCAGCAGAACAGCATGAATTATTTAACTCCAGTCTGCACTTCCTGTTTTCTAATCACAGAAATAACACAGGCTCTACAGAGAGCATTTATCCCAAATTAAGAGAAGAAATGGTTAACGGATCCTGCCTTTTAAATCAATATTATGAATTCAAAGAAAGAAACAGCATGTACTAGACGCCTCTGGAGTTCTGATCTGGGTTTGATGTCACACTGAAGTAAGTGGTTGCCATGGTGATTTCAGCATATGTCTGAGTATTTCTCCATTTGAATTGTAAGGAGTGTTCTTAGGGAGGAAGTGCCCATCTGTAGTCAGTCTATTGTTCTTGCTGTACCAAATGCCAGTCTCGCTGCAGCCTGCAGAACTGCGTCATAACACAGCAGCTCAGCCCTTCTGAATAAAGACTCCCTGTAGAACCAGATTTATCCACCCTGCCATTTTATTGTCATTTGATTATCTGTTTGTGTTTTCTGACTGCATTAATGCAGCCTCTTAGGGATTCTATGATAACAGGGAGAAGGTTTGTTATCTCACAAAACTGGACAAATCTCCCTGTGCTCACTAGGCTTGTCCCCCATTTTCTCCTTTTCATAGAGGATGGGCACCCTTCAAATGCCAGCTTCTCTGCACATTTTTTCTTCCCATGTTATGGAATTGGAAGTCCTTGAAAACTTGAGTGTGTTTCATACCCTATACAAATTTAGCTAGGCTGCTTGAAATAGATCCTTGTATTAAATAATCATTATTAATTGTCTAGCATATGCTCCCAGAGCAAGAATTGGCAGCTTGGAACAGTCCACCATGATTATTTAATATATCTGTTTATTTACCAATTAAGTAATGAGCCAGCATGCCAGAGCTGTACAAGAATGGTATACAACACCAAGACATTATTAGTAACTGAAAGTCATCAGAAAGATTCCTGCAGCTACCTTTGGAGGTTTGGGGTTTTTCTTCTTATTTTGCCTAGTAACATATGCTACAGTAATGCATGTTACACATCAGTCTGAGATATCATGGGGTTGTTATCTTGAATGTGATATGCGCTTAAAAAGCATTGACTTTGGAAAAAGGACTGGTCGTAACCAGCCCTCCTCTACTTCTGATTGTCTGATCTAATAAGAATAAAAATAAAACAATAGAGGCATTAGAGCTAGTTAGAACTGCTCAATGAAATAGTTGTAATTTTTTTAACGTGGGAAGACGGATATCTTCTCCTAACCTCATTCTCAGAAATGACTGAATCATTATTGCTGAAGCTTAAATAAAACAAACAAACAAAGAAAAAAACCTCACCCCCACACAGGTTGAGGCAGATTTTTGGCGAGGAAAACTTCTGCCCAAACAGTTGAAGCTTGGCAAAGTTACAAGCATCTACAATAGTGTCTTATAATGGAAAGCATTGGGCAACTTTAATCATAGGTGTTGCTAACAGCTCTGCTTACATATACTGGAGCTGCTAGTAGTGACCTGCAGCAGCATCATGAAGGGCATGCAGGTTTCGTATCCAGGCCTGGCCTAGAGAATATTGTGAAAGTAACATAACCACCGAGGACTTGTAACAGCACCCGCCATGTGGCATAATTTCATTTCACAGAGGATTTTGATATTTCCAATTAGGGACAAAAATTTAAAAAAAATCAAAAATCTCCGCAAAAGGGAATAGAGTCCTCAGGCCATTCACTCTGGATGGCTGCCATAGGGCCACTGATCCTGAAAGCCCTGGGCTTCCTGGTTCCATAGATTCATGGATTCCAAGGCTGGAAGGAACCAGTGTGGTAATCTAGTCTGATTTCCTAAAACACAGATAGTAGAACTTCCCCAAAATAATTCTTACAGCATATCTGTTATAAAAACATCCAAGTTTGATTTAAAGACTGCCAGTGATGAGGGCCGGCTCCAGGCACCAGCCCAGCAAGCAGGTGCTTGGGGCGGCCAACGGAGAGGGGCGGCACGTCCGGCTCTTCGGTGGCAATTCGGCAGCGGGTCCCTCACTCTCTCTCGGAGTGAAGGACCAGCTGCCGAATTGCCGCCGAAGGCTGAAGCGGCGGCAGTAGAGCTGATCGCGATCGCGGCTTTTTTTTTTTTTTTTTTTGCTGCTTGGGGCAGCAAAAACCCTGGAGCCGGCCCTGCCAGTGATGGAGAATCCACCATGACCCTTGGTAAATTTTTTCCACTGGTTAACTATACTCACTGCTAAAAATGTATGCCTTATTTCCAGTCTGAATTTGTATAGTTCTGGGACAGTCTGCATGGTTGGTTGCCCCAGTACCATGGACCCTGGACACCTAGATCAGGGATCAGCAACCTTTGGCATGCAGCCCGTCAGGGAAATCCGCTGGCAGACTGGGACGGTTTGTTTGCCTGCAGTGTCCGCAGGTTCGGCCGATCACAGCTCCCACTTCCTTTTTAGCAAGTGCATCGCATTGCTGACTCTCATAACATTTGTGATCCACTATGACCTCCAAGACCTTTTCAGCAATACTTTTACCTAGCCAGTTATTCACCATTTTATATTTGTGCAGTTGATTTGTTCCTTCCTAAGTGTAGTACTTTGCACTTACCTATATTGAATTTCATCTTACTGATTTCAGACGAATTCTGCAATTTGTCAAGGTAATTTTGAATTCTAATTCTAATTCCACCATACTTGCAATGCTGACTACCAGCTTGGTGTCACCCACAAAATTTATAAGCAGTCTCTCCTCCATTATCCAAGTCATTATTGACAGGACAGACCCCTCTGGGACCTCACTAGATAGACTTTTCCTCTTCAACAGTGAACCATTGATAACTTTGAGTACAGTCTTTCAACCAGATTTGCAATCACTTTATAGTAATTTAATCTAGAACACGTCTGCCTGGTTTACTTATGAGAATGTCATGTAGGACTGTGTATAAAGCCTTATTAAAATCAAGTCTACTGCTTCCTTCCTTGTCACTAGGCCAGTAATCCAGTCAAAGAAAGAAATTAGGTTGGTTTGTTATGATTTGTTCTTAAGATATTCATGCTGGCTATCACTTATAACCCTACTATGCTCTAGCTGCTTAGAAATTGATTGTTTAATAATTTAGTCCAGTATCTTTCCAGGTATCGAAATTAGGCTGGCTGGCCTATAATTCCCCTGGTCCTCTTTGTTCCCCATTTTGAAGATAGGTACTCTTTGCCCTTCTGCAGTTCTCTAGGACCTCTCCCATCCTCCATGATCAAAGATAATTGCTAATGGTTTCAAGATCATTTCAGCTAGTTCCTTTTGCATCATAGGGTGCATTTAATCAGGCCCTACTGACTTAAATATATTCAACTTATTCAAATATTTTAACCTATGTTCTTTCCCTATGTTGGCTTGCATTCCTCTCCCCTTGTTAATATTAATTATTTTAAGTATCTGCTCATAATTGAAGTGAAAACTAAAGCAAAGTAGGCATTAAACATCTCAGCCTTCTTTATGTCCATTATTAGCTCTCCTTCCCTGCTGAGTAGAGGACCTGTACTTTTCTGTGACTTTATCTTGCCCTTAATGTATGTAAAGAGCCTCCTTACATGGATATGCTATTCGTTTGTACTCATCTTCAGCCATTTGTCCAATTTTCTATTTTTTATAGGATTTCTTTTTCTTTTTCAAATAATTAAAGAGCTATTGATGGAGCCATATTGGCCTCTTACTATTCTTCTAATCTTTCCTTTGCATTGATATAGTTTGCTGGTGCACCTTTAAAATTGTCTCTTTGAGAAACTGCCAGCTCTTCTGAACACCTTTATCTTCCTATGGAACCTTAGGCCTGGTCTACACTACGAGTTTAGGTCGACTTTAGCAGCGTTAAATCGAATTAAGCCTGGACACGTCCACACGATGAAGCCCTTTTTTTTGACTTAAAGGGCCCTTTAAACTGGTTTCTTTACTCCACCTCCGACAAGGGGATTAGCGCTAAAATCGGCCTTTGCGGGTCGGATTTGGGGTAGAGTGGACGGAATTCGACGTTATTGGCATCCGGGAGCTATCCCACAGTGCTTCATTGTGACCGCTCTGGACAGCACTCTCAACTCAGATGCACTGGCCAGGTAGACAGGAAAAGCCCCGCGAACTTTTGAATTTCATTTCCTGTTTGCCCAGCGTGGAGAGCACAGGTGACCACGCAGAGTTCATCAGCACAGGTAACCATGATGGAGTCCCAGGATCGCAAAAGAGCTCCAGCATGGACCAAACGGGAGGTACGGGATCTGCTCGCCATATGGGGAGATGAATCAGTGCGAGCTGAACTCCGTAGCAGTAAACGAAATGGCAAAATATTAGAAAAAGTCTCAAAGGCCATGAAGGACAGAGGCCATAACAGGGACGCACAGCAGTGCCACGTGAAAATTAAGGAGCTAAGGCAAGCCTACCACAAAGCCAGAGAGGCAAACGGAAGGTCTGGGGCAGAGCCGCAAACATGCCGCTTCTACGCGGAGCTGCATGCCATTCTAGGGAGTGCAGCCACCACTACCCCAACCGTGTGCTTTGACTCCGTCAATGGAGAAACACGCAACAGGGAAACGGGTTCGGGGTATGAGGAAGATGATAATGAAGATAGCTCACAGCAAGGAAGCGGAGAAACGGGTTTCCCCAACAGCCAGGATATGTTTGTCACCCTGGACCTGGAACCAGTAACCCCCGAACTCACCCAAGGCGTGCTCCCAGACCCTGAGGGCACACAAGAGTCCTCTGGTGAGTGTACCTTTGTAAATATTACACATGGTTTAAAAGCAAGCGTCTTTAATGATTAATGATTAATTTGCCCTGGCAATTGCGGCCAGTACAGCTACTGGAAAAGTCTGTTAACGTGCATGGGGATGGAGCGGAAATCCTCCAGGCACATCTCCAGAAAGCTCTCCCTCATGTACTCCCAAAGCCTTTGCAAAAGGTTTCTGGGGAGGGCTGCCTTATCCCATCCGCCATGGTAGGACACTTTACCACTCCAGGCCAATAGCACGTAGTCTGGAATCATTGCATAACAAAGCATGGCAGCGTATGGTCCCGGGGTTTGCTGGCATGCAGACAACATCCATTCCTTATCTCTCTTTGTTATCCTCAGGAGAGTGATATCATTCACGGTCACCTGGTTGAAATGGGGTGATTTTATTAAGGGGACATTCAGAGGTGCCCGTTCTGGCTCGGCTGAACAGAAATGTTCCCCGCTGTTAGCCACGCAGTAGGGGGGTGGGGTGAAGAGATCATCCCAGAGAATTGGGTGTGTGTGTGTGGGGGGGGGGGTAGTTGGGTTTGTGCTGCATGTTAACCCAGAAACCGAAGCCCCTCCTTTTACATTGCAAACCCATTTTAAATGGCCAACCCAACGGGTGCTTGGTATGGGAAATGAGGGCATTACTGTTTGAAACCATTCCCACATGTTAAGAAGGTTAAAAAAGCGAAAAGACTGTGGCTTACCATGGCTGCCTGCAAGCCAAAATCTGTTGCCTGGCACTGCGTGAGTGATCTCTCACACCAAACTGGCAGGCCCTCAATATAAGAGGAAAAATGCGACCTTGTAACTAAAGCACATGTGCTGTGTAATGTGAACAGCAAAATTTAACGTGAAAGAGTGTACCCATTGTTCTCTAAAATGTGTCTTTTTTAACCACCTCTCCCTTCTCCTCCACCAGCTGCAAATGTTTCTCCTTCGCAGAGGCTAGCGAAGATTAGAAGGAGAAACCGGCGGACTTGGGATGATATGTTCTCAGAGCTCCAGATGTCCTCCCACGCTGAAAGAGCACAGCAGAATGTGTGGAGGCAGTCAATGTCAGACTACAGAAAAGCACAATATGAACGAGAGGAGAGGTGGCGGGCTGAATCGCGGAATGAACAGAGCAAGTGGCGGGCTGAAGATGATAGGTGGCGTCAGCTTGCAGACAGAAGGCAAGAGTCGATGCTCTGGCTGCTGGAGCATCAAACTGATATGCTCCAGCGTATGGTTGAGCTGCAGGAAAGGCAGCAGGAGCAGAGACCACCGCTACAGCCCCTGTGTAACCAACAGGCCTCCTCCCCAAGTCCCATTGCCTCCTCACCCAGATGCCCAAGAACACGGTGGGGGGGCCTCCGGCCACCTAGTCACTCCACCCAAGATGATTACCTGAGTTTTAAAGTTTTAAAGTTTTAAACTGCAGTGTGTCTTGCAGTGTGTCCTTTTCCTTCCCTCCTCCCCCACCCATCCCGGGCTACCTTAGCAATTATCCCCCTAGTTGTGTGATGAATTAATAAAGAATGCATGAATGTGAAGTAACAATGACTTTATTGCCTCTGAAAGCGGTGCTCGAAGAGGGGAGGGGAGGGTGGGGTGGTTGGTTTACAGGGAAGTAGAGTGAACCGGGTGGGGGGCGCGGAGGGTTCATCAAGGAGAAACAAACAGAAGTTTCACACCGTAGCCTGGCCACTCACAAAACTCATTTTCAAAGCTTCTCTGATGCACACCATGCCCTGCTGTACTCTTCTAACCGCCCTGGTGTCTGGCTGCGTGTAATCAGCGGCCAGGCGATTTGCCTCAACCTCCCACCCCGCCATAAATGTCTCCCCCTTACTCTAACAGATATTGTGGAGCGCACAGCAAGCAGCAATAACAATGGGGATATTCTTTTCGCTGAGGTCTGAGCGAGTCAGTAAGCTGCGCCAGCGCGCTTTTAAACGTCCAAATGCACATTCCACCACCATTCGGCACTTGCTCAGCCTGTAGTTGAACAGGTCCTGACTACTGTCCAGGCTGCCTGTGTACGGCTTCATTAGCCATGGCATTAAGGGGTAGGCTGGGTCCCCAAGGATCACGATAGGCATTTCAACATCCCCAACGGTTATTTTCTGGTCCGGGAAGGAAGTTCCTTCCTCCAGCTTTCGAAACAGACCAGAGTGCCTGAAGACGCGAGCATCATGTACCTTTCCCGGCCATCCCACGTTGATGTTGGTGAAACGTCCCTTGTGATCCACCAGGGCTTGCAGCAGCATTGAAAAGTACCCCTTGCGGTTTATGTACTCGGTGGCTTGGTGCTCCGGTGACAAGATAGGGATATGGGTTCCGTCTGTCGCCCCACCACAGTTTGGGAATCCCATTGCAGCAAAGCCATCCACTATGGCCTGCATGTTTCCCAGAGTCACTACCCTTGATATCACCAGGTCTTTGATTGCCCTGGCAACTTGGATCACAGCAGCCCCCACAGTAGATTTGCCCACTCCAAATTGATTCCCGACTGACCTGTAGCTGTCTGGCGTTGCAAGCTTCCACAGGGCTCTCGCCACTCGCTTCTCAACTGTGAGGCCTGCTCTCATCCTGGTATTCTGGCGCTTCAGGGCAGGGGAAAGCAAGTCACAAAGTTCCATGAAAGTGCCCTTACGCATGCGAAAGTTTCGCAGCCACTGGGAATCGTCCCACAACTGCAACACGATGCGGTCCCACCAGTCTGTGCTTGTTTCCCGGGCCCAGAATCGGCGTTCCACGGCATAAACCTGCCCCAGTAACACCATGATTTGCACATTGCTGGGGCCTGTACTTTGTGAGAGGTCTATGTCCATGTCAATTTCCTCATCACTCTCGTCGCCGCGCTGCAATCGCCTCATCGGCTGGTCCTGGTTTTGCTTTGGCATGTCCTGGCTCTGCATATACTCCAGATCCATGCGCGTGGTATTCATAGTGCTCATAATTGCCGCGGTGATATGAGCGGGCTCCATGATCCCAGTGCTATGGCGTCTGGTCTGAAAAAAGGCGCGAAACTATTGTCTGACGGAGGGAAGGAGGAAGAGAGGGGCGAGTGACGACATGGCGTACAGGTACAGGGAATTAAAATCAACAAAGGTGGCTGTGCATCAGGGAAAAACACAAACAACTGTCACACAGAATGGCCCCCCCAAAGATTGAACTCAAAACCCTGGGTTTAGCAGGCCGTTGATTTCACGGAGAGTGGGGGAAGCAAATGAATACAGAACAAATCTGGTCCATCTATTTTTTACATCTTAAGCTGGCAGCAGACAGTGCAGCATGACTGATAGCCCTTGGCATCTTCTGGGTACTTGGCAGAAGATACTGTACTACGATTGCTAGCCATCATCGTCAAGATGGTTCAATAGGACTGCCGGCAGGATTGAGTCTCCAGGAGACAAAGCATGTCTGCCCAGGTGCCTCTGATTGAACTGGAATACGATGACGACGGATACCAATCTTAATACACCATCTACTGCCAAAAGGCAATTAGCTGCTGCTGTGTAGCAATGCAGTACCACGTCTGCCGGCACCCAGATGACATATGGTGATGGTGAGCTGAGCTGAGCGGGCTCCATGCTTGCCATGGTATGTTGTCTGCACAGGTAACCCAGGTAAAAAGGCACAAATCAATTGTCTGCCATTGCTCTGATGGAGGGGGAGGGACCTGACGACATGTACCCAGAACCTCCCGCGACACCGTTTTGCATGATCAGCCATTGGGATCTCAACCCAGAATTCCAATGGGCGGCGGAGACTGCGGGAACTGTGGGATAGCTACCCACAGTGCAACGCTCCGGAAGTCGATGCTAGCCTCGGTACTATGGACACGGTCCGCCGACTTAATGCACTTGCATTTTATGTGGGGACACACACAATTGACTGTATAAAACCGATTTCTATAAAACCGGCTTCTATAAATTCAACCTAATTTCGTAGTGTAGACATACCCTTAGCCATTAGATCTCTGAGCTATTAAAGTCTGCTTTTTTGAAGTTATCCTTATTCTGCTTCTCTCACTCCTTCCTTTCCTTACAATCATGAAATCTCTCATTTCATGATCAGTGTCATCCAAAATGCCTTGAACCTTTAGATTCACAATCAATTCCTCCCAGTTAGTCAGAATCAAGTCTAACATGGCTGCCCCCTGGTCCCTTCTTCCACCTTCTAAAACAAAAAGTTGCCCTCAATACATTCCAAGAATTTGTGTTGTCATATTACTTTTCCAACAAATGTTTGGATAGTTCAAATCCCCAATACTACCAGGTCTTGTGTTTTGGATATTTCTGTCATTTGTGCCAGAATTGTCCCATCCAAAGCCTCCTCCACTTGATTTGGTGGCCTATAGTAGACCCCTACCATGGCATCACCCCTAGTTTTTTTTCTCCTTTTAACTTCACTCAAAGCCTTTCAGCTGGTCTGTCTCTCATCTCCTTCTGGACCTCAGAACAAGTGTGTATATTCTTGATGTATAATGCAACACCTTCTCCCCTACCTGTCCTTTCTGAACAAGATATACCCCTCTATACCAGTATTCCAGTCATGAGAGTTACCCAATCAATTCTCTATGATGTCAGTTATGCCAGAATTTAGTTTATGGACTAGTATTTTCATTCTTCTTGTTTATTCCCCATATATTGCTACAACACTCAAGCCCCACCAACACAGATTTCCCAAGCTCCCATTACTAGAGGGATGACCTAGCAGATATGAATAAATAAGAACAGAAAATAAAAGGTAGGGACAGATTTAACAGAGGCAAGATTCTAGTGGGAAGGAAAATTTCAGTTTTCTACTGGAAAATCTTTCCCAGCTCCATGGATATCAAGCTTTTTGGCAGTCCACTGTGGCAGTGGCTCTGAACCTTTCCAAGAAACTGTACCCCTTTCACGAATCTGATTTGTGTTGTGTACCCCAAGTTTCATCTCACATAAAAACTAGTTGCTTACAAAATCAGACATAAAATACAAAAGTGTCACAGCACACCATTACTGAAAAATTGCTCATTTTCTCATTTTTATCATATAATTATAAAATAAATCAATTGGAATATAAATATTGTACACAATTTCAGGGTATAGTATATAGAGCAGTATAAACAAGTCATTGTCTGTATGGAATTTTAGTTTGTACTGACTTCGCTAGTGCTTTGTATGTGGCCCATTGTAAAACTAGGCAAATATCTAGAGTTGACGTACCCCCTGGAAGAACTCTGAGTACCCCCAAGGGTACTCCTACCCCTGGTTGACAACCACTGCACTAGGCAGTCTCCTGGGAAGGCTTCAGGCTCCCTGGCTCTGCAGCAGCCCAACAAGATAAGTTGCTATGGTCCCTGGGCTTCCTGGTATACTTTGCTCCATTGCAGCCTAATAGGCAGGCAGCAAGGGATCCAGAGAAGGAAATTTCCTTTGGTGTTTTTGCAATGAAATATTGAGAAATTTCATTTCGGAGGAAAAGATGAATTTTTGATTTTACCTCCTTATTCAATATGAATTTTTTTTAGGAAACTCGAAGTACTTTGTACAAATGAAATTCCATTTTCTGGTTATATCTACTCTCTACCCATGTTGCTAGGAGGAAGTCTGAAACTGATAAGCCCTGAAGTCTAAGAATCGCAATGGGGGTGGGGGAGGGGTGTCCACTGGGACTACATAGGAAATAACTGAAGGAAAGTCTAAGTACATCTAATTAGCTCTTGCCATAAAAGTGTGTTTTTCTGTTTGTTTCACTCTTGCATGAAGGGCTAAGGTTTTTCTTTTCAACATCTTTCTCTGAGAGCAAGGGACCATACTCTACCTGCATCAGCAGCCAAAGACAGTTTCATGTTTGGATGGAACTAGTCGGAATGTCTTCCTCAATCAAGATATGCCCAGTTTATTTATTACTGTGCCAGACAGACTATTCCCAGGATGTTCATAGATCAAGAGACTCACTGAACTGGACAGTGCCTCGGGGGCACATTTTGGTGGTGTTTATCTTTCTTGAAGCCTAAACTAATGAAGACCCTTTTTACTCTAATTACCTTTCATTGGATATGATGCTAGATTGTTTGTTTGGAGCCACAAAAACTGACTGATACACTGTCTGATGAGCTTTTACGATAGCAACAGAAAGGAGACCCATTCAGGAGTCTTCAGACCGAATGACAGTGGGAAATGGAAATATGAAGTGGTGAATATTCAGCTCTCTGACAGCCCCTCTAAAAACATTGGAATTAATAAATATATAATTGCTCAGAGTTTTATTGTGATTTATAGAGATTTATCCATTACTATATTATGGTGAAATAAGAAAAAAAAATAGCTAGTGACACCTCAGAAAAATCAAGCATTCTTGTCTCACTACCGTTGTTATTACTATTGTTTTTTATTATTTAACACTAGTGGTGACCTGTAGCTTTGCTGCTCAAGTTTATAGTTTCATGGTAAATTTGTGTGTGTGTGTGTGTGTGTGTGTGTGTGTGTGTGTGTATGGTGTAGGTGCTGACTGAGGGGTGTGTACTGCTGTGGGAGACTTCGTATTTGGGATTACTGTGTATTGTGTGTTACGTTGGTAATCTTGAAGATCTGTGGCAGTGGGCTAATAATCCACTATCTGTGCAGTCTCCCTCATACTGCCAATGAAACTGTTGCATGCAAATTAGCTGTACTGTAAGGGTGATAATTGGTTGAGTTACCTCAGATATCACAATGTCCTAGGATTCTTGGCATGGCATAGACACATGCCTTACTATTTTATTTCATTCATATATATTATATGTATTATACTTGGGTTGTGTGTGTGTATATATGTATGTATATGTGTATATATATATGTGTGTGTATATGGATATGTATGTACGTGTCTGTATGTGTGTATGTATATGTATATACATGTATGTATGTATGTATGTATGTATGTATGTATAATAGTAGCACCCAAAAACTACAATAAGGGTATATTATGGTAAATGTTGTACAAATATGTAGAAAAAATAATGGTTTCTGCCTTGATGGAGCTTTCAGTCCAAGGGAATTCTTTTTAAACTTTGATACTGTGTCCTGTCACCTGATTCCTCTTGAACATAGGCTGATCCTTGAAACTATTCATCACTTTAAAGATTTCCCCCAAAATGAGTCATTTTATAACCTCTCTCCATTCGCATCTTTGCCCAGTTGTGCTCTGCATGTTAGGTCACTGGATAGCCTAATGAAGCATAGCACAGTTCTTTCCTCCACAAGGACAAAAACCATTTATTTTATATAAGTTATATGGTTTTATGCCAGTCTCCTTTTCTCCCCCTTCCTGTGCATAGGAATACAGTGCATGGCCTTAATGAACTGTCTCAGCAAATGACTCTTCAGAGGTTTTGAAATGCATCAGCTGGTGGTTGGCCCTTGAGAACTCGGATGTTTTGAGGGGGTGGAGCTGTCAGCGACGCTAGCCAGAGAATCAGGGAAAGGTTCAGGGCTCTTGGAGGCAAGTCAAATTGAGACCTTTGTCTGGAATAACTTCTAAATGACCCTCTTTCTTTGCTTTCTTAAGCCCCCTAGACATTCACTCTGAGTTGACCTGCCTCCCAACCAGACAGTCAAGTCAGTCCTGGCAATTTGGAAGTAAGTCAGATGGGAGGACATATCTAGGGATTTGGAGAGTATTTCAGGCAATATAGAAGTCACTAGGAAGGCATTACATGTAAGAGTAGTAGGAAGAAACTAGTGCTAGGATGGATTCTTGTGAGTAGAGCTGGTTGCATTGTTTGTTGTGAATATAGATCTTTCTCTTATTTACAAAAAGATTCATAGAAATCAGTCTGTTTGCCTAGTTATTCAGTTCCTGGGAACAAATGTCAAACTACGGTTTATTCACTAGTTGCTGACTTCATCTATTTGTTGTTTGTGGTATGTGATTTATAACAACTTCTATGGCTCCTGTTGCTGACTAGATAACCAAAAACTTTTTAAACAGGAAATTAGCAAATAATGAATGGCAGATGCTCCTGTCACACCTGGATATGAGTCTTTGTACAAACAATAGTCATTCCTTAAATAACTATACAAGCAAAAACCTGTTTGCACAATTTTTCTGGTGTACTTAAAATGGGTACAAATATCTTTGGATGTGTACAGCTCTTCAGAATTCAAATGGATGTTTTCAAACATCATTTTTCAGAATCTGACATTCTGCTCTTGAGGAAGAAGGATGGGTCTGAAGTTGGAGTAATTTCATGTGGTCAGAGAGTCATTAACCAATTTTAGTTAATCCTTGTTAGTTCCAGTATTGTGTTTTTGTACAGTTTTCTGAGGATAACTGTTGCAGGGATTAATTAACTACAGAAGCCATTCATTTCTTCATGTACTCCAATACAATGGCTGTTATCCTCTAATTTATTTTACCTACTGTGCAATATCATAATACCCTTTTTCTGTTCACTAGCTCAGACAGGGGTCTAATTACTTATGTTAGCAGCAGTTTGTATTCCTGGGGCTTGATTCTCTTTATGTCTAATGGATTTACACTAGCATAAAATCAGGATAACTGGAGTGAGGAATCAGACCACAGAGCTTTGAGATTGGTGGTCTTTTCAGCATGTATATTCAGTGGTGTCATGTGGCTGAGTTTTGTGGATCCGGGGCCAAAAACTATAGGGAAGGTTTCTTTAGGTTGTATTATTGGCTGATATGTGGAAGATGTTCCTACTATAATAACGGTGCAAATTCCAATAGGCAATCATTTTTGTTAAAGCAGAAAGGTTTGTCTGAATGCTTGTTACTTAGCTTATGTTCCTTCAGCCAATTTCCATCCCACTGTTTGTGAAACAGCTTGTACATTTTTAATAATTATATCGAATTGGTTCAGAAAAACAGCCCAAACTCCTATTCATCTGTATAGCAGGGAGGATTGGCTCAGAAGTCCCTGGAGAGAGAGACTGAAAAGGATACAAAATGTACTTTAACTTCAGTACAATTCAGGTTACTACGTAGTACCTCCTACTCACCACATTTCAATGAATCACGCCATGCTAACCATAATGATTCCTCTTTCTTAATATGCTCTCTGTACAGCTGATGCTAATTTTCTCATTTAAAATTATAAATGTTACTTTCATTTTTTTAAAAAGCTGACAAAATGAGATTGCCCCAAAAAATAATGTAACTATATAATTTTAAATCAATTCTCAAATCCATTTTTCTAGTTGCTGTATATTATTCTAAATTGTTTTGCCTTAACTTTGTATGCTGTGTGCTCTTGTTAAAATATTGGTACAGATGCCATTAGCCTTCTTTGGCATGGCTCTTCCTATTTGATTAGATTGTATATTATGGCATTTGAATAAAACATTGACCTTTAGATTTGTCAATTTTAAATATAATAAGACTCTTACTCCACTGTAGAATGCCAGCTGAAAATTACTTTTCTTCAAAGTTACACCCTACAGTTTCTGGGAGTTTATCTGTTAGGGTTGGGAGTCAGATGTGGGGTTGTTGGTTTTTTTCCTTGTTAGATTACTCCTTATTAGTGGTGCAAGTATGGTGGTCTGTATGCCATACCAGTAAGATATTTATAGCCAGTACAGCGTACCAGAAAGACAGAGGAGGAGCCCGTTCCCAGCCCTGCCCCCTGCCCTTCCATGGAGCTGCGTCTCCTCCATCTGTACAGCAGCCCCGCCAGAGGACAGGGCTTGGAGAGTGGGGCTGGGGGCAGTACAGAAGAGCTACCAGTGTTCTGCTGGGAACCGCAGCAGGGAAAGGAGCAGAATGCTGGCAGCTCCTCCGGTGCGGCTGTACCACCCCTAGCCCCATCTCCTAGCGGAGCTGCCGTACAGACGGAGGAGATGCAGCTCCGTGGAAGGGCTGGGAGCGGTACAGCCATGCCAGAGGAGCTACTGGCGTTCTGCTCCTTTCCCTGCTGTGGTTCCCAGAAGAATAGGGTGACCAGACAGCAAGTGTAAAAATCGGGACAGGGGTGGGGGGTAATCGGTGCCTATGTAAGAAAAAGACCCAAAAATTGGGACTGTCCCTATAAAATCGGGACATCTGGTCACCCTACAGAAGAACCCTGAACTGATCCTCCGGCAGGGCTGCTGTGCCATCCCCAACCCCGCCCCCCGAGCCCTGTCCTCCAGCAGGGCTGCTGTACAGACAGAGGAGACACAGCTGCGTGGAAGGGCTAGGGGCGGGGCTGGGGGTTCTGCTCCTTTCCCCGCTGCAGTTCCCAGGAGAGCCCTGAACTGCAAACCCCTTCCTCTCCCCCAGGTAATGTGGAATGGATGTGGATCATGGGAAGGGGATGGGGAGAGAATGGGGGCCCCAGGATGGGGTTGGGGTGGGGAGAAGTCACGTGGGGGGTTATGTGGGGAGGTCACATGTCCCCCTTTGTGTCCCTTCCATGAATGTAGCGTACCTTCAAGAAATGGTTTCCGCTTGCACCACTGCTCCTTATAATTGGAGACCAGAGGATTTGTGTGAATTTTGTACACATGAAAGCCAGGGACTGATCCCCCTGGTCAGAATCAGTTCAGAGTGCTAGATCACCTTGCACAGTTCTTCCCACTCTTTTGCCCATGTACAGTAACACTGACTAGCAACAACTCATCCGTTCCAGGACTGGAAACTCATTTATTCTTTCCAAAGCAAAAACTGTCAATTACAGTGAATTGTGTAGTGACTCTGATGATCTGGATAAATAACCCTTTGTAAATTTGGGTGAGAACAGCTGGGGCATCAGCACTTGGGTAGGAAGCAGGGGGTACATGGGTTGATCTTGTTTGAAAGAGGTAAGCTCATTTCTGGCTAGCTGAAAGGATTTCACCATTTCTGGATGCAGACTTTACCACAGTTACCTCTGTCTTTCCCACCTCGAGGTTGGACCACTGCAACAATTTCTATGTTATGCTAACTTGGAGGGGGCTAACGTCCCAGCTACTGGAGAAAATGGTTGTGTGCCTTTTTAGGTGGGGTAGACCCACAATAGCATATTACTCTCACACTCCGTATTCACCACTGGCTGCCAATATCCAAAGCAAAAAGCCACACTGCAGACATAGCAGAAGTTTTGTGAAGCAGATGGGGCTGCATCTCCTGAGCAACAGAGGTTTTTGTCCTGTTCCTGTGCTCACCTGTAACCTGCTTCTGGGCAATGACTTGTTCCATTCCTACTCCTTGTCATCATGACTCATGTGTTTTGTTGCAGGCTGCTTATCTACTTCCAGATGAACTGAGGCAAGATGAGTGAGGTAATATCTTTTATTGGACCAACTTCTGTTGATGAGAGAGACAAGCTTTTGAGTTTACACAGAGCCCTTCTTCAGGTCTGGGAAATGTACTCAGTGTCACAGCTAAATACAAGGTGGGTTAGATTGTTTAAGCATAAGTACTTAAGACATATTTCAAGGGATCATTCATGGAGCAGTGGGCTTTTAATACTTCTCCTGTCATGGGGAAAGGTGTGGGAGCTGGGAGAAGGCTGGGGAGGTTAGGTGCTTACAGATCATTATAATAATCCATAAATCCAGTGTCCCTGTTCAGTCTGATTTTTAGTATCTCACAAAGTTATGAATTTAAGCTCCTGTCTTTTGAAGGTGCTGTGCAGGTTTCCTTTGAGGATGAGGACTGAGAGATCAGACAGAGTGATTGCTTTGTGAAAAGTGTTCACCCACAGATGATGTGGTGTTTGTCTTTTATCATTTTTTTGTGAGTTCATTTGAGAGTGTAGTGATTGTCTTGTTTCACCCACATAGTAGTTGTTGGGACCTTTAGTCCATTGGTGGAGGTGCACCACATGTTGTGATAGGTATGTGCAGAACCCATGGATTTTGAAAGGTGTGTTGTGGAGTGTTGATCATCATAGCAATGGAGATATGTCTGCAGGTTCTGCATCAGTTGTTCTGGCAGGGTCTGGTGCTGCTTTGAGTTGATGTCTTGATCTGTGAGGAGCTTGCTTCTGATTATGAGCTTGGAGAGGTTGGGGATTGTTTGAAGGCCAGAAGAGAGGGTTCAGGAAATATATCTTTCAGGGTGTGGTCTCCATCAGCTATGGACTGTAATTGTCTGATGATACCCTGTATTGATTCCAGTGTGGGGTGGTAGATGACAACTAGAGCAGTCAGAGGAGGTTTTATTTCTCTATTGAAGTAGGTTCTCTTGGGATATTTGGGTGGTCTGTTCCATAATGCAATCTGCTTCTCTAGTGGAGTGTTCTTGTTTGGTGAAGATGGTTTTAAGTGTGTTAAGGTGTGTATCCTCCTCGGAGTGTGGTATCTGAGTACCTGGCTGTAGACAACAGATTCCTTGGTGTGGCTGGGGTGGTTACTGGATCTGTGAAGGTAGGTGTGGTGATTTGTGGGTTACTTGTGTATATAGTTGTCCCTAGGGTTCCATTGTTGAAGCTGATCCTGGTGTCCAGGAAGTTGATGCTCTTGAGGGAGTGTTCCAGAGAGAGTTTAAAGGATAGGTAGTTGTTGTTGAAGTTTTGACAAAAATCTCTGAGGGCATAGGCGCCGACTCTATGGGTGCTTCGGGGCAGCAGCACCCATGGAAAAAAATAGTGAGTGCTCAGCACCCACCAGCCACCAGCCAATCAGCTGTCCTTTTTCCAAAAATGATAGGCATGCATTTTAAAAGCAACCTCATGACACTGTAGATAAAAAATTATATACCAATCCCCCTTCCTTCTACTTTGAGAATGTTGTGCTTCAGGCAATTCCAAACTTAGGTTTAACATGCAATCTTAATGGCATCCTTGGGTGTATGCATCAAGATACAAAAAATTGTTCAATGAGTAAGTAATTACATTCAATATTCTGTGAAACTGTTTGAATTTGTTAGACACTTGAAAGATGGATCCCATGAGACTGAAATTAGGTACACAATACATATCTAACAAAATGAAATAAAACATACAGTATTAGAATATTTAGACTCCTCTTCTATAAGGATGTTCTGTAATATCCCCACCTATTGCCTTAGAGTCTGTGTTTCCACCCTTTCTTTCCACCTAGAGATGGATCCACTCTCCCCATATGCTCTATTTTATCCAGAAATCAAATTGTGCAACCCCTGCCTTTCCTGTGATCTTGTTCCTTCTCCCCTTTCTGATTATGTACGTTCCCAGACCCTTGCTAATGTGTAGTGCTTCTCCTGGTCCCCAAAACTTTCTCAGTTTGTTTCCTGTTCCTGGTCAGCCAATCTCTTTGTTTCTGAGGTGCCCAGAAGGTTTACTGCTTACACTCAGAGGGATAGGTTCTAGCAGAAGACACAACGCCAACTGTAATTCGCATGGGTATTTATGGTAACGTTTACTACCAGAGTACACTATAAGTTTATTAAAATGTTTGCTTCTTTATCTTCTAGTGATATAGCTTTTTTAAAATTTATTCTTACTTGCTCAGAAAGAAACATTGTTTTTAAATCACATAGAAGTTTAATTCCATAAGGACATCTGTGAATACAATCATTTAAACAGTTTCAAATTTTGGAATCCACATTCTCTTTCAGTGCACACTTTTCCACTTGTTTTCACAGTGGCATTAATGCACTGTTTGGCGATAGCAATAGCAAGTTTGAAGTAAGAATATTAGCTATTCAGCTTCGGACTATAGTTATGCTGCAAGGCAGACTGTGTGAAAGCTCCCTGGATGTCTCTTGTTCTTACTGTTTAGAATGCGGTCCACGTTTTTAAAAAAGGCTTCCAGTTATTGACCTTTCTACAAGCGCTCTTCCAAGTAATAAAACCACGTGGGGTGTAGCACTAAAATAGATCAGTGCTGTGATTCAGCATAACTGAACAGTAGTGAATTGATATAACTACGCTCAGAAGCTGTAAGTTTCTTCAGAGCTGTGGACATAGGGTAGACTGAAACTTTATGACTCAGCACATGTACTTTGATAATAGTTCAGACTCCAAGAGCATGAATCAATGCAGAGATTCATGTGCTTGGAGTCTGAACCATTATCAAGGTTATAAGTTAGCTTACAAGGTTCCTCATCAGCCTAGAAGTAATTTCAGTGTAATAAAGCTAGAATGTTTTTGGGCACCATCCAAAAGTTCAGCACCTCTTGCAATACATGTACTATTGCACAGTAAAAGGGGAGCACAGCAGTCAAAGCATCAATACAATGAATGTAAGTAAAGAGTAAACAACCTATCCTTATGACCCTACTCAGGCTACCTGGACTTTGAGGCTAACGTTCCATAGGTAAAGGTGTTTCATTGGTGCGTCACTTCTCCAGAGGAAGTGAGTGGGAAATGAGTGGAACTTTAGCTGTGTCTCCTCAACATACTCACCTGCAGAGCTGAGCTAGCACCAGGAGAATTGGGAAGAGATAGTGTATGCAAGCAACAAACTACTCCCCACCCTGCATCAAGCTGGGGAGAAGGGAGGGAATTGTAGCTGAAAGAGCCTCAATTTCTTTCCTGTGCTGCTTATGGGGCAGTGTCATGATACAAGCCACTTCATTGGCTGTGTCCCAGTGACACAATCCAGCCCTAAATCATAATCTACTTATTTTGGAAGAAGGAGATTTCCATTCTATACCTAGCCATTTCTTAGCTGTCCTTAGTCCATACGTTTATTCACACTGGAGCACCGATCTATGTTAGATATAACTGTATATGAGAATACTTGATAGAAGGACCTTCTGCTTAGCAGCATTTGTGAACGGCTTTGATGCAAGCATGATTTGATGTTCTTGTGTGCGTAGGGTTTTGTTACAAATGAGACCAACATATCAGCTGAAAGAAGGGTTGAGACTACCCTGGGACAGGATGAACACTGAAGGTGAGAGAAGTTACTAATCATGTTGAGTGTGGATGCACATTTGGGTGGGAATAACAGTGTTTGAAAACATTTACAATGTGTCATTTACACGGGACTAGATTGCATGCTCCCATTACATTAATTGTGCTGAAAAATTCTCTTTAAATTTACTCTTAATTTTTCTTCATTCAGTCTTTCTTTGATCATTAGAGCTCCAGTAACTTTCATAGCAAGCTCACCTTTAATGACTAAACACTTTTATATTTTATGTGTGTTCTGGTCTCATGGAACCTCTCCCTCTGACTAGTTTCACTCTCAGGTGAAGCAAATGAAGAGCCAGATTCACTGGAATAATCCAGCTGTACTGTGCTGTCGAGGAGACAGAAAGCCTCCAAGCTTAACTGGCTTTACAGCCGCATTGAGTTGCTGGAGTGGTATAAACCAGCCAGAATGTAATAATGAATCTGGTCCCCAATCTCCAAGTATAAATGTTTTTTTTTCTTAGTTTGTACTTTATCTTGAGTCTAGCTAGTCAGCAGGGATGACTGACAATTTTTTTCAAGCAAGTTTGGAGGGGCTTGCTCAGCAAACAGCTCTCTGTAGCTGTCTTTGTCAACTTTGTCCAAACGTTGTTTACATGGAGTTTCTGGGCTTGGCAAATAGCGTATTATGCGGTAAGGTGTCTGCGCAAGAGATCTATCTGCAAATGAGTGAAATGACCTGTTTATTAATCATTATATAGCAACATGTAAACTAATCGTATCTGCTTCTGAATTTATTTTGGTATTCAAAGGGTGGTTCAGATTGGGGGAACAATTATCAGCTGAAAAGTATGAATATATTATTAAAGCACAGTCTCAATCTTTTCCTGTCTCTCTTGATATACCAGTACTGCGGAAGAATAAATTTATCCATAGTGATTGGCAACAAATCAGGTCCTGAGCAAACAAGAAGAAACCAGGAAAAAGTAAATATTTTATGTTTGGAACATTGCAGAAAAGATGAGACCAGTGGTAGGCATAAACGATTGCTATGATGATGTATTGAAGGAAACGTGAGCGAGAGGCAAAGAGAAGCAGTGACTTCTGCAGTGGGAAACAGACTATTAGTTAATGTACATCTATATTAAGCGCATAAACTGCATTTTTAAAGAACTTCATCCAGAGGGAAAGTGACTACTCAGTTTCCTTCAGCGGCAAAGTTTGAATCCTGTTTGAGTATAACAGGCTGGAGAAGGAAACTGATCAAGATTCCAAGTCAGTTTCCCATTTCAGTAATCAGCCATCTCGTGTATAAATGGCTGCTTTGCTTCACCCTGTAGAGTCCAAACAAGAAGGGGGAAATGAAGAGGAACAAACAAAAAAGGAGGCAGAAAATATTAAAAAGGGGTGTTAAACATAAAGGAGTAAACAAAAATGGAGGAAAAAGAGAACAGGAGAAAAAGAAATAAGGCAGAAAATTGAATAGAGAAGAGACAAAAGGGCAAAGGAAGTATCAACAACCAAACAAGGATGTGGAAAGGGAAGTGAGGCTAAAAGCAAAACTGCTTGTGTTGGCTGCCTCAGTATCTGGACTTGAAACAGCTCTATTCAAAATACAGTAGCAGAAAAATGAGTCTTACCTTATTCCGTATTTCCTCTTTCTCCTGCTATGTACACCTGCACTTTTAAAGCTGAAAATACATTGTATAAACACTGTCAAACTTCTGTTTTGAACATATTTTTAATGAAACTTAATTTGTTATACTCTAATCACTATAAGCCATGCCAGGATGTATGTCTGTATAGGAACAGATTTTGGATGGGTGAAAGCACTCATCCTTCTCCATATCTGAGTATGCAGTTCAGCACACCAATTTCAAAGGCTCAAAAACTTGTCATATTAACCAGTTTTCACTGGAGCACTTCAAAATACCTCTGCTTAATCACAGCTATTTCCATACTAAGGCCATGTCTACACTACAAGTTTTGCTGACACAAGTTATGTCGGCATACAGCCGCCACAGTTAGTATATTGCTTGTGCATATGCATGCTTGGCTCCTTGCGTCGGCACTGCGCATGCTCAATGCACAGTGTGGTGCGCCATGGGTAGGTATCCCAGTTTGCAACCAGATACCATTCAGTGCACAGTCTTTTGGGTAGATTCGACAATGAATAGTGAGGCAGAAACAAGTCACACAGGGGTTACTGGGAACAGTGGGTCAACTTTCCAGAATGCAATGTTCTCCATCCCAAAATATAATCTCTATCCCTTAATTTTCAAGCCTATTTTCAATTTTCCACAAACCTGTGAACCATCTCTGACAGAACCATGGAGCCTGCACAGCTTGGCATTGTTGTCATGAGCGTTCGCCAAAGGAAATAATGACCATCTACATGTGAGATCATTTACTTATTGGTCATGAAATTTTTATTTTGGTTGGTTCGTTTTGTTTGTTTTTTCCAGCCCTGTTGAGATGCTGTTGGACATTCAGTACTAAGAGCCTAACTTTAGGCTTTTATTTTTGAAAATCTTGACTAGTAAGTTGAAGAATTCAAAAGGTCAGAAGTTGTATGCCTGTACAGGCCTCTGATTGGCTTTGTTAGAAGCAGAGTTGTTGCAGTGATCACATTTTTGCATAAACTTGTAGGCTGTAAACACCAAAGAGGGAAAGGAATTACTTATCATAGAAGAAATGAGCACAAATAGGTACTGGAGATGCTAGTTTTTATGTTTTACTTATCGTAATGATATTGTAACTGTGTAATGGTGCTCTCTTTTTAATGGCAACCATTCTGTCTCGATTATGTGATCTTATACAGAAAGTAATTCAGCTAGCTGAAGAGCTGTGTTGTATGCTGTGTACTGAGAAGCTACTTATATCTGCTCTCTGTGTTATCGGTGCCATTAAAAAGTCACATCAGTTGGGAGGATGTTCTACTTTATAGTTACTGCTTTTGTTGTTTCTAAGGAAACCACTTTACTTATCCATGTACATTTTGCCTGCCAGTTTCGTTATACTTTTAACTTGCATGTGCTCAGAGGAAAAAACAGTGCATCATAAAATCCACTTTTAATAATACTGTAAATGTCTATGGATTACTTCTCGTAAAGAACGTGATTTAAATTTAGCCACAATGTTTTTTTGTGAAAATTGTTTGTGCTGTTTTTCAGGGGTGGGGGTTAATAGGTTAATAGGGGGTTAACAGTCTTGGGCACTTCAATGCCCAGAAGAAGGGAATTAGAAGGGAATTCAGCAACAATTTTCAAAGACCATACTAATCAGTATGAGAGAGAATAGAAAGTCTATATTTTGTTTGGACAAATGATTAATGAAGTGGGGAGAATGAAAGAAAAGGGTAAGCAAAGCTGGCTCAGCCAGAATAGGAAGAGAATGAATATTCTTTATTTTTTTTTAAAGATATCTCTTCCTGAGATTCTATAAATTTTGTAAGAGACATTTTATTTTGATAGATTTAGGGTGAGTTCTTCTGGAGAAATAGGGACTCAAACCATTTATTTTAAAGTTTGGAAGTATACTTGGAATGGGACCAAGGGAATATTATAGTCACTTGAACCTGACTGTTTATACATCTTTAAGATACAGCCCATCAGTTTGTACCAATTCCTTAACATGTTGGTCTGTACCTTTCCATATTTCTGTTTTGGATACTACATGTTAAACCAGTTTTCCATGAAGGTATCTATACTAGGATGCAGAACAAATGTATCTTGCCTTTGACAGACTTTATATTTGCTAATGTCAAATGCTACAATTAGCTTTGTAAACTATTGTGGGATATATATCTCTTGACATAAGTGAACAAAGTAGAAAGAATTGTGGAAAAGACATAATATAACTTGGTTAACACAACTGCCCACATGCTGGGTATAATACAATATTAATATGGTATGCCTACACCTAACATATCTACCCACATGGGGGGCATTAACTCGATGAACACTATTGGTTTTACTAGCTATGAGAAACATGGATCGACCCTGGATGGATGCAGTTGACATACTACACTCCATCCAGCACATTAAGAACCTGAGTCAGATGGGCCCTAATTCAAATAGGACATTCCATTTATTTTCTCCAGACATAGATGTGCCACCATAAAAACAGCTAGTCGTGACCAAATATTTTGTCCAAAAATAGATAGCAAGTTCCTTATGGCAAGAAATTTTGTTTCCCAACAGAGGTTGTGTGGCTTTGCCAAACTGACACTTACATGGAACAGTTTTGCTCATCGTTACCCTGCAGAATGTATATTGGTGGAGAACATTACCATTCCTAAAGGAATGCAAATCCTAGGGAGATTCTTTGTCACAAATGAAAGGAGATAATATGTAGAGCTCCCTCACATACATTGAGTATTCAAAGGCCTTTTCTGTGTTAACTTTTGCATGTATGATCTGTGTTTATAAGACAGTTTATGTGCCCCAAATGAGGCACTATGCTGGTTACTCATGATGAACATTTTGGGTTTAACATAGGTATAATCAGATGGAGATTGGCGAATGGATTCTTTCTGTGGAGTACATAATATGGTCAATATCATTGCATAATACATAATCAGTTTATTAATATTAACATCTCTGAAAAGACAAGACCACATTTTTCTAATTAAATACTGAACCTTTAAGAAATGGAGTAAAAAAAAAGCATATCATTTTCTGCGCACTGCTCCATGATGCACTTTCACTTGAGCCAGAAATAGAACCAGAATATTAACAAATTCTCAGATGTTCAGGCAGAAAAAAACTAACAAGATGCAAAAATAGAGACAGATTTCAAATTATTTAATATTACTGCTCTACAGCCAAAATGCTTCTGAAATAAATGTAGTCAAACTTTACTAATTCTGGGTCACTGAGAACGAAAATGATGCTTAAAATTGTTGATTGGCTCTAGTTTTCAAGATATGCTATTGGGTCAGTATATACGACTCTTGACTTGGGAATGGCAGAGGATAAGTGAGTTATAAAGGGAAAGGATCTCAATTTAAACCAGAAATGACTAAAATACATCTTTGACTGGATCTATGAATAAATCTATGACTGGGTTTGGACAGTACTTGCTTTTTAGGCAAAACAATGAATGCTGCAATCTGAAGCTGGTATTGTGTCATACATGATATGAATTGCATCATGTTATTCCTAGAAGTCATGGATGATGCAATCATAACAAAGCTTACATCACTCTGCTGAACAAATTGCCCTATATCAGCTCTAGAAATCATACAGTGTCGTGCTCTCTTATTTGTCAGTGTTTGATTTTGCAAAGGGACACATTTCTGTTTAGCCAAAGTGAGCAGAGATGCCTCGTACTTGTGTGAACAGTGCAGATAACTTCTGATATGTTTGTGGTGAAGTGACTTTTGCATCACAAAAGCGCAATAGAACCACTATGGTTAAGAAAGTCTATCATCTTTCTTTTGGCTGCAAAATTGGAGATCAGGACAAGAGGTGGGCCCCACACATATGCTGCAACACTTGTGCAACAAATCTTTGCCAGTGGTTGAACAGGAAAAGGAAATCTATGCCTTTTGCAGTGCCAATGATTTGGAGAGAGCCAACAGATCATACTAGCAATTGTTACTTCTGCATGGTGCCTCCAGTTGGGAAAGGTGTGTCAAAGAAGAAAAAGTGGACTGTGCATTATCCAAACATTCCATCAGCTATCCGCCCAGTAGCCCACGGAGAAGGACTGCCGGTTCCTGATGCACCAGAATCATTCTCACTTGAGTCAGACGAGGAAGAGGAAGAGGATGAAACTTCTGGTCCCGAACCATCAATGTCACAGGACCCACATTTTCTCCCATCCTCCTCCTCTGAACCACACCTCATAACACAAGGTGAACTGAATGACCTTGTCAGGGATTTGGAACTACCCAAGAGTAAGGCAGAGCTGTTGGGCTCCAGACTACAGCAGTGGAATCTCCTGGCAGGTGATGTTAGGGTTTCCATGTTCTGTGACCGTCAAAAGGATCTTGTCCCATTCTTCTTCATGGAAGGTGATCTTGTAGCCTGCAACAACATCGATGGTGTGATGGCAGCCCTCAACTTCGTTCACGATCCAGATGAGTGGAGACTGTTCATTGATTCATCGAAGACGAGTCTTAAAGCTGTTTTACTGCATAATGGCAATGCTTTGCCATCAATTCCAGTTGGTCATGCAGTCCATATGAAGGAAACCTATGACAACATGAAACAACTTTTGAGGTGCATAAACTATGACCAACATCAGTGGCAGCTTTGTGGTGATTTGAAGGTTGTTGCTCTCTTGCTTGGTCTGCAGACTGGATACACAAAGTACTGCTGTTTTCTCTGCGAATGGGATAGTCGTGCAAGAGATTCCCACTACATCAAGAAAGATTGGCCACTCAGACAGTCATTGGAGCCTGGGAGGAAAAGTGTTCAGTATCCACCACTTGTTGAATCAAGGAAGATTTTATTACCACCCTTACACATCAAGCTGGGTCTGATGAAGAACTTTGTGAAGGCCATTGACAAAACACAAGCAGCTTTCAAGTACCTCCGTGGAAAATTTCCAAGGTTAAGTGAAGCTAAGATAAAGGAAGGTGTCTTTGTTGGTCCTCAGATTCGTGAACTTCTTCGAGATGATGCATTTGACCATGCACTGCGTGGCAAGGAAAAGTCGGCATGGAAAGCCTTCTAGTTAGTGGCAATAAATTTTCTCGGAAACAACAAGGCAGACAACTACAGGTTGTTGGTGGAAAACCTCCTCAAGGCATACAAAAGCCTTGGTTGCAACGTGTCACTAAAGATACATTTTTTGCACTCTCATCTAGATTTTTTTCCACCGAACTGCGGAGCAGTGAGCGACGAGCACAGCGAGCGATTTCACCAGGACATTGCAACAATGGAGAAACGCTATCAGGGCAAATGGAGCCCATCAGTGCTTGCAGACTATTGCTGGACAGTGACAAGAGATGCTCCATTTAATGAATACAAGAGACAAGCCAAGAAGCGCCGAGTAGACACTGAATAGGACTAAACTATGTACATAATAGTTTTTTGCCTTTTGTTTCATAATAAATTTTATTTATATAACCCTTTTGCTGATTTTTAAAGTGTTACATAAACAGGACAGGAGAAATATTATCATGTAAAGCAACCATAAACACATGAAAAGACCTAGGTTTACAATTTATGATTAAAACTCTACTATCTACACAATATACATAGACATAAAATGTAAAAACTTAAATATCTTAGAAACAGTAGCCAATCAGTTGTTTTAATTGTCATATTTGAATTCAGCACATCAAAATACATAATAAATAGCACATTTTATCTCTGAAGCAGACGACTTCTCAAAAATTGTAGACCAGTGTATTTTGCCTTCTAAAGTGTTGCCAGTAACAGGTAAGTGCAAAATTATGTAGAAGTGTAAGAGTCCTGTTAACTTCTAATTCCTATCTCTACTTCAGCCACTTAGATTTTACAATCAGCCATAAGGAGATTAGTGACCTAGAAGGATTTGAAGAAGAGAGGAATATTTTAATAGAACATAGTCATATTGTGCATATCCACGTTTTGATTTGACTTATTTGTGTTATAAGCCGTTGGGCAGTGTTTTCTGAATTCTCTTAAAGAAATAATTAACCTGTTAGGAACTGGGGAAATCCACCCCAGTGTACATATGATAGGGGCTAAGGTGTTTGATGGTTTCCACTGCTTAGCCCACAGGGGACATATTAAGGAACAAATCCTTTTTCTCGGTATTGTACAGACTTCCTCACTGAAGTGGTGCAAAACCAAAGAAGTACACAAATTGTATGTGAATAATTCCTTACTCCACTAGTAAAAGAGAAGAAAACTATTTTGTTATAATGAAAATGAATGTGAAACACAAGTGTTCCTTGAACAGCAGCAACAATTGTTATGTGATTAAAAAGAAAGATAAATAGCCCCATAATGTCGTAGGTGCTTTATAGGCAAATAAACAATGTCATTGGCCTAGAAAGTTAACAATAGAAGTTGAAAACTTCAAGAAATGAGTTGGAGAGTTATATAGCTCAATATTCCCAAAGGTATTTCAGTGATAGGATTTGAGCATTTATGGTCACGCTTTATATTAAGGGTAGATTTATAAAGTGTTTAATAGATGTTTTTAATAAAGGGGTGATCAAGTGTTATACAGTCTGACCAGTCGATAGGTTGCTTATAAATATGTCTAACAATACATATATTCTTCTGTTATGCTTATAACACATAGTACTCATATCTCTAACATGCCTAGCATCTATTGATCATTTAACCTTTATAAACTATTTATAAATATACCCTTAATATAATGTATGACCACATTCATTGTTGTTATATGGTAGTTATTAGGGATGACTGAACCAAAAAAAAAAGTCTTTTATTATAAGCCTTTGCCTCTTTCCTGAAATGAACCCATATGGCCCATTTTAAAGATTCTGATATGTCTAGTTAGCATTTTTTTCTCTCCTTTGTGTACCACAACCAGATATGTTGAAATATTTCAGCACAATGTTTTGCCCTCTAGTGA
This sequence comes from Terrapene triunguis, assembly GCF_002925995.2. NCBI lineage: Eukaryota > Metazoa > Chordata > Testudines > Emydidae > Terrapene > Terrapene triunguis. The sequence continues at coordinate 32,150,987 of NW_020664419.1, read as the reverse complement.
CATTATCAAGCCCTTATTCCATTTAATTAAATGAGATTACTTGTGTGAGTAAGAACTCATCAATATGTGTAAGGATTCTACAACTGGGCCCATTATAAATAAGGCCACTTTCATATTAATTTTGCCCCAACTGGAAATTCCAGACAAATTCTGCTGACTCAAGAGATCTGTAGAATTCTGATCATCACCCACAATTTCTGGGTGCTTATCTGTCCCCAACTCCAAACCTTTGTGCTTCTCCCATCAATTGTTGATGGTAATGAGCAAAAAAAGGAATGGTTGTGGTTTTGCAAAAGCCTGTAATTTGCGTTTTTATTTTATAAAACCAAAATCAAGGATTGCTTTGGATCCAGGTCCATTTTTTTCAAGTCCCCATATTCTGGTTTTGGTCTTTCTTTTTACTTCAAACAAAGAAGGACAAAAAATGGGATGGTCATTGTTTAGCAGAACTTATTTGGTTGGAATTTTGTATTAAAATTAAAGCTGGGTAAGGTTTAGATTTGTTAAACTCTCTTGGGTTCATAAAATGTTGATGAGAGAAATAAAATAGAAATGGTTCAGTGTTTGGACTGGAGCTGGTTGGAACATTTTCATTTTTTGAAATATACTGTTCTTCAAGTGGTGTCCCTGTGGATGCTCCGCTTCAGGTATGCATGTGTCCCTGTGCTTTTGATCAGGGATTTTTTTAATAGCAGTGCCAGTTCAGCCTGTGGATGCAACCCACACGTCTGTGTGTCCTGTTCTGTGGATATACGGGGTTGTGCAGAGACAAACCGCCCTCGGTTCCTTCTCAACCTCCTTTGGCCTGAGATGGAGTCTCTAGCATGCCCTCTTCTATTGAATACCTTAATGTAGTTAGATCATTAGTAAATTAGTTATAGATGTAAATAGTTGTTAAATAGTTCCTTTTTACTTTGTCTTTCCTCTGTTTATGGGTTCTCTTTGGACTCTTTATAGGATATACTAGAATCTCCAAGCTTTAAATGTCTTTCCTCTGGGAATCTATCCAAGTTAGTGACACACCCTTCATGTCTCTCGTGTTTGGGAGATACCCATATTCCCCCAAAGTGTAAGATCTACACTTCATTTAAATGCAGACCTTGTAAGAACAGGGAGTTGACGTTCAGGCTCCTTGTGATGGAACAAGCTTTAAAACCGACTTCACACCGGGAGTCTGTGAACCCCTGTTACATACTGTCCGATCTACCTGTGAATCTCAGTGTCACAGGACTTCAAGGGGAAGACTGTGTCTAGCTTTGGATTCAGTTCACAAAGAGCTTCTAGGGGTAAGACTTCTGATAGCCCAGTTATGACAGAGATGTACTTCAGCCACCTCGAGGTTCTGGTCACTGTGAACCTCTGGGGAGGCATCTATATCTCTGCCTACAGTACCAAGGGCCTTGCACTCTGAGTTGGTAGGTACCGATAAGAAAAGGAGTGCTAATCTCCTTCAAAGAGACCTTGATCACTGGAGACCTCAGGCCTCAAAAGGAGTGCTATTGAGGCACCGAGTGCTTCTGATACCATGAAGATGTCTAAGGCTACTTCTAAGTCTCTCACCTCTACTAAGAAAGACTTAATACTGAAGACCTCCTCTGGTTCCAGTGGTTATGTCCACACCAGCAGATCAGCATTGTTAGACTCTTTAGAACCTACTTTGATGCCCTGGACTGCTACATCTAAATTTGTACCTGGGCATGCTCATTCCTTCATATTGGCTAGTCAGGTACCTGCCTTAATACTGACGCTGACTCCTAATGTTCCTTCAGTACCACAGGAGTTCAGATACTCCAAGAGATGTCATTGTCTCTAATGAACTCAAGTGAGTCTCCACTGCTTAGGAATTGTCATACTCCGGACAGCTCTAGTTTGGATTGTTTGAAAGTATCCTTTTGTAGTGGCAAATAGGAAATCTTGGAATGACAGCAGACACCTGTGAATCTGTAAATGCCTCCTTGATCTATGTGATGGGGTGTCCACCCCACACAAGCCTACTCGGCTACCTTAACCCCTTTCCGTCCTATTAACTGCCCAGGCTGCACCTGGAGGAGACCCCAGGGAGGTCTGGGACCCAGTTGCTGATGGCATCCAGCTGAGGAGTAAAAGGGGGCCTATATAAGCCAGGAAGCTGGCAGCAGAAGGGGGCCACAGGAAGGGAGGCTGCAGTCACTCCCTGAGAGGAGGGAGTTGGGATGCTGGTGAACTCAGAGAGAGGGGAAGCCAGGAAGGTAGGAGAAGGCTCAGGGGAAAGCAGCAATATAGGACAGTGCAGGCCTTGGCTGCTGACCGGAGGGCCCCTGAGTTAGAACCCGGACTAGAGGGTGAGCCCAGGTTTCTCTACCAGTCACTGAGGACATGGCATAGACCAGAGGTGGGCAACACCTGGCAAGAGCTATTCCCCAGAGTCTACAGGAGGAGCTGCCATGTGCAATGAGTAGAACCTGTGACAGTCTAATAAAAACAAAGAGAAACTTTGGATTACAGGGAAAAAACAATAGGTACGTGAACTGAATTACCTGATTGTGTAACTGATGATTTGGGATATCTGTTTGTACAGCTTATGAACTCTGGTTGATTTTATGAAGTTGTTGCTATGAAAATTGCTGTATCATGAAGGCATTTCTGTCTGTGTATCCACCACTGCAGACAGGACTGGCAGCAGATACACACCAGAGTGAAGAGTGTTACAGACTGTGTTTTGACCTCACAGTAGTTATGCTAAGGAGTGTGCCCAAGTTGGGAAACCAATTTGGCCAAATTGGTCTGCAGGGGGACTGGAGGAAAGTTACCAAAGCAGGACAAAGAGACAGGTAACCAAATAGGGTGACCAGATGAGGGAAAGAAAATCAGGACACATGGGGAGGAGGGAGCAAAAAAAGAAAAAAAGAAAAAAAGCCGAGTCAGTCCCTGCCGGCGGAGGGAAAAAAAAAAGTGCTGCCAGCAGATATCGGGACAATTTTCGTCCCCACCAAAGATCGGTCGGGACGCGGGACACACTGATTTTATTGGGACGTCTGGTCACCCTATGACCAAACCAAAAAAGATTCTAAAAGGATTTACAGAGGAAGACTCTAGGAGACATGTAGGAAGTTTAGGCAGCAGAGGAAAGCAGAATGGGCTGCCCAAAGTCAGAGTAGCCAAGCTGGGGAAGAAGGCTTCATGATTCAGCACACAAGCAATGCACTGGAACAGAAAGCTGCTGAATGTCCCTTAATGACTTGGACCCCAGCCCAGAAAATGATATGGAGTGGTAGGAAATGCATGTAAGGGTCCAGCGGCTGGATCTCTCCCCTTCCCCCCGCCCCCCTGCAGTCTGGTGAGTGACTGGGGTGGGGGGCTGGACTGGATAGTGTCAGTAATATATTTTTTGTGTTGGAGGTTTGCACCTTTTCATATTTTGTGATTTGAAGCTATCTTATTATACCCTCCCTGTGTATGGTAAATTAGAAATATTTTAACTATTCCTATCCTGAATTTTCCCGTTAAAATGTCTGTGTGCCTAAAGAAAATTGCATTATAGGGTTTTTGCATTGTAGACTTGTTCACAGGGTTTGTGGCTAAAATCATAAGCCAAACCCATGCAATGCTCTCTTGAGAAATTTTTTTTTTTAATGCCAAAAACATCCTATCCAATTATGTCAATAAGATCTTCACAGCTGGGGCCGCACAAACTAGGATTCCCCATTTAGGGAGTTAAACGGGAACAATTGTTGCCAAATCTGTCTTAGATTGAGCGTAATTTTCTCCCCCTTCCCCATATCAGCTCTGACAGCAAGAGAACATTATTCTTCATTGCCACCTTCTCTCATTGCCTTATGAAGAATTTATATGTTTTGAGTTTTCCATTCATGGCAAACTTCCAGCAGTGCTGTACTATAAACCTGCCACAAAGAATGAGAAAAGTGCAGTTTTCAGTTCAGTTGGGAACCTCAAGACTGATGAGCTCAGACAGGCCAAACCTCTAAAGGTTAGTGAGTCTGAACCTCGGCTGATTCACCCAGCACCGTCAAATTATGTTCTACTAAGGAGGTAGCAAACATTTTAAAAGTCTAATTATTTGAGAAGGTTGTGGAGGGTGATTAATAGACCCAAATCCTTTACTGGAGTTCTCTTGAGGAACCCTAATGAAATAATAAATCCAGAGAGAGGACAAATTCTTTTCCTTTTTTGGCAAGTGGTATTTAAGCAGAACAATGCTGCCAGCTGAATACATCATTAAAGGGCAGACTTATTGTCGCACATCAAAACCCCCATTGTGATAAATGGCAAATAAAACACTTTTTTCATCCAGACATCAAGGCAGATGAAGATGAGCACAGCAAAGCTACCAAGGAGATTTTTGTCAAAAAGTATCAGTACTATTAGAGCCTGTAGAGGGCTCTCAAACTCCTTCGCTGGGACTCTTAACCCAGTTTCACAGGGCGCAGCTGGAGGTTTCCTAAGGTCACTGTGGTCTTTCTGAAAAGGACTAAACAAAAGAATCCTTCAGGATAAGTGTGCTGTTTTTTCCCCATCTAAGGCCTTGATGTTTCTATACAGTATCTCCAGCCACAACTTCGCTAACATTGTTTGCTTTAGCAAACAGATGTTAGAAATCCATTGTTGTTAAACAGAATTCTCTCCTAGAAGGGTAATTGGAATAAAACTCTCAAAAGGCATGAATGCCAATTACATTTCATCCCCGTTTATGTTCTTTTGAGAGGACTGTACTACAACACACTGAACACAGGTGACATCCCTGAATGTTTAGTTTGAGTGTTAATTTTCTTTTTACTCCGGCTATATTCTGGGATACTTTGGAAAAAGGAATATTGCTTTAAAGCACATTGTGCCATAGAAAGCTATTTGGTGCATACAGTGAATAGCTGACTGGACTGCATAGATTACTCATTTGAAATGTTTGTGTAAAAATCACATATTCTGTTACAAATAAGTGCTATATCTACAGAGATGGAGCTAAAACCTGCAGAGGATTACATTTACATGTGTATTTTGTAGCAATTATCCCCTTGTCTTATAGGCTAACAACATATTTTAATTGCTAGTAATCATGGTTTCCTTCTCTTCAAAATTATGAACTTATTGGAGGAAGGAAAGCACCCTTTCCCCTTTGACAATAGCTTGCATTTTGGGCCCTGTGTTCACAGCTGAGATTAGCTGCATGTGGAGAGTTGAGAGCATTCAGAAGGAATAGAATATTACAACATCTTCAGTTACTTTCCTGTCTGTCCTTTTTTAGCTAACTGGAAGAGAGAGTTCCATGCATATTGGAGTAAGTGGCTGTTTTTTCCCCTGCCCAGTGATCTTTTACAAACACTCATTTCCGATAGCAATTTGTTGATGATGCCTTACTATATTTCGCAGTTTATTTATTCACGACTTCAGGAAAAGCTCTTTTGTAGCAACCTATTACTTCACACTCCTGTTTCCTGCCTATATAAAAACAATAGCAAAATTACTTCAATGAGGACAAGTTATATTCCATAAAAACTTCTGTAAAGTGATGTCCTGCTCATGACTTCATGTGTTTGTGTACATGTTTGCAGCTATGGAGCTGTAGACCTATCCCATCTCATCTTTCCACATTGCCAGCCAAACCGTCAGAATTGCTTGTTTGTGGTTTTCTGATAAACTAGAGGACTGGCTGCCATTGAGCTTCTTGGGCTTAACTCCATTTTGAAGACTCTGTGGCTGGTTGGGGACTCATGGCAGCAGAGAGAGAAGTATAGGCAGGAGCTAAAGACAAAAATGCAGCAAGGACATGGAGAAGGTCCTGCAGGGTCACTAACCTCTATCCAGTCAGAGTTCCTATTCCAGGTAAAGTTGGGAATACCTCTGAGCAGGCAACTTCCTCAGTTGCAGGGATCTTAAGGTGAGAAGAAGTGGGATTCCCTTCTTGATCACCTTAGGAGCCATACAGGGCAAGACATTTGGGGTGGGGGAGGAGGGCTGTTTGATTGTGCTGCTTTAGGCAGTGGCCATAAATCCTGAATGGAGATTGGGCAAGTACTTTCTTCTGCAGTTTCCTCAATGGGGATCCTAAATGCACTTGGAAAATTTTGGTAGATGCCCTAAAGGAGCAATCTAGTTACTTATGTCTGTACATTTTGTAGAAAAAAGTACCCAACCTGGGTATTCTCTATGGGCCCTAAAATGTAGGGAGCCACAAGAGATGCATGAAGCCTCTTGAGATATGTCTACACTGTAGTTAGGGTGTGTGATTGTAGCATGAGTAGACATACCTGAGGTAGCTTTAATCTAGCTAATGTGAGTACCAATGGCAGTGACACCACAGCAGCATGGGCTTCAGTGCGGGCTGTAAAAGCCCATCTGGGACCATTGGTACTTACTTGAATAGCTAGCTTGCTTTGATGCTGTGCTGCTGTGACTTCACTGCTATTGATACTTGCTCTAGCTAGATTACAGCTAGCTTGGGTATGTCTACATGTGCTGCAATCACACCTCCGACTGCACTGTAGACATACCTTTGGAGCTACTGAAGGGTCACAGCACCACTATAGATGTCTTCATTCTACAAAGGATACTTGATTCCAACTCATGTCAACTGTGGTCCCATGCCATACCTACTACTCAACAGTTAGTGATGAGTTATGCACCACTTCCCTTGTAGCAATTATTGCACAGATTAGTGGATCTCCTTTTGAGAAGCTTTTGCTTATATTCATTCTATTTTATGCTATTACTCATGGTTATACCATAGTTAGGATCACCCTGAATTAGGGTGTCAAGCGATTAGAAAAATTAATCATGAATAATTGCAGTTTTAATCGCACCTTTAAACAATAGAATAGCATTTATTTAAATATTTTGGATGTTTCTACATTTTCAGATTGAGTTCAATTACAACACAGAATATGAAGTGTACAGTGCTCACTTTATATTATTTTATTACAAATATTTGCACTGTAAAAATATAAACAAAAATAGTATTTCAATTAATCTCATACAAGTACTGTAGCACAATCTCTTTATCATGAAAGCTGAACTTACAAATGTATAATTATTTATTTTTACATGACTGCACTCAAATACAATGTAAAATTTTAGAGCCTACACTCAGGCCTACTTCTTGTTCTTCCTTTAGAGGAGTCGGTTTATTGAAGAGGTAAGATTTTTTTTATCTCAGAAAGTCAATATTCTGGAAAAGGAAGGGGTGTGAGTTGTGCAGGAGAAGAGTGATTTCTTGATGCTACTTGCTGCTACTGTTGGGTTAACATAAGAATGGCCATACTGAGTCAGACCAAAGGTCCATCTAGCCCAGTATCCTGTCTTCCGATAGTGGCTGATACCAGGTGCCCTAGAGGGAATTAACAGAACAAGTAATCATCAAGTGATCCATTCCTTGTTGCCCATTCCCAGCTTCTGGAAAACAGAGGCTAGGGACACAATCCCTGCCCATGCTGGCTAATAGCTATTGATGGACCTATCCTCCATGAATTTATCTAGTTTTTTTTTTAACCCTGTTATAGTCTTGGCCTTCACAACATCCTCTGGCAAGGAGTTCCACAAGTTGACTGTGCACTGTGTGGGAAAAAAAACCTTCCTTTTTGTTTGTTTTTAAACCTGCTGCCTATTCATTTCATATGGTGACCCCTAGTTCTTGTGTTAAGAGAAGGGACTAAATAGCACTTCCTTATTTACTTTCTCCACAGCAGTCATGATTTTATAGACCTCAATCATATCCCATCTTAGTTGTCTCTTTTCCAAGTTGAAAAGTCCCAGTCTTATTGATCTCTCCTCATATGGCAGCCGTTCCATACCCCTAATAATTTTTGTTGCCCTTTTCTGAACCTTTTCCAATTCCAATATAGCTATTTTGAGATGGGGCGACCACATCTGCATGTAATATTCATGGCGTACCATGGATTTATATAGAGGCAATAGTCTTATTATCTATCCCTTTCTTAATGATGCCCAACATTCTGTTCGCTTTTTTGACTGCTGCTGCACATTTGAGTGGATGTTTTCAGATAACTATCCACAATGATTCCAAGATCTTTCTTGAGTGGTAACAGCTAGTTTAGACCCCATCATTTTATATGTATAGTTGGGATTATGTTTTCCAATGTGCATTACTTTGCATTTATCAGCATTGATGGGTTAGGTTTCTGAGCTCGCCAGGCTAGCCTCCTGTCCAAAGAGGAAGAGAGTTTCATGTTAGAAATCTGCATTTAGTGTTTGGGAAGGATGGGGGTGGGAGAAGGAGCAAACAATGACTTGTGCAGAAGGAGGTTGAGGGAGGTGTCTTGCGGCTGCTTCTGGAAGGGTAGTTTCTGGTACTGGGCTCACCAGGCTCACCTCCTTTTACTGAGCTAGGTGGGATCCCTTCAGCTGAGTGAGCCCTTGTTTGCAAGGGAGGGTGGATTTTACCTCAAGTACTTGGCTTGCGGCAGGGGACAAGAGGCTGGTGCAGGGAGGCTGAGCTTGCCAGGCCCCTGTTCTCTATGGGGCAACTCCCACAGCCAGGGGCCGGCCGAGGGCTATGGGGAACGGCGTGGGGCAGCGGGGAGGATCAGTACCCAGATTGAGGAGCGGAGGGCAGAAACATGTTGGTAATCAGCTCCTCAGTTTTATACATATAATAAAAGTCAAACAGCAACATGTATTCATGCATGAAGTGCTCTTGCACTTGTAACCCATGGACTAAATAACAAAACACATATTTATTTCAATGGGAGCAGGATCAATGTGTTGATAACAGGTAATAAATGAATTTTTATTTAATTTGCTCTGTTGGAGCCATGGGGAATCTTTCAAGAGTATGTCACCTGCAGCCCATGTGGCTTTCAACTTCATTTTTCAACCATTACATTCTAAGTGTATAATAGCTCTATTATAAACTTCAGTATTTTCTTATAAATCTTTATTATGAATGTCAGCACTTAAGAGGCTAATCTAAAGCCCTTTAAGTCAATGGGATTCTTTTCCTTGGACTTCAGTAAGCTTTGGATCAAGCATTAAATGATGTAGCATGTTATGACATTCTGTTACCTTGAGGGAGCGTACTGTAACCCCCATATTCCTCATTTTCATATAATCATGATCTTACATATAAAGCATGGTTACATATAAAGGTTACGATCTGCTGAAAGTGATTTCTCTATCCATATATGTGTATCATTAATGCATATGAAGTTATGAGAATTGTGTTGTATGGTTGTCACTAAAACATGCTGTAAGTTGGGGAATCAGCCAGATATTAGCTCCCCAGAGGCAACAGCAAGGAGAGTAACCAATACCCATCAACAGCCATTGTCTAGCAAGGGAGCTACAATGCAATGACTCACCTGCATGAGGCCACAGCAGGGGAATTCCTCAACTTTGCCTGGAGACTCAGCAATGCCCTCAGACATACCTGGACTTGTGCTCCCCAAGCACATGGGACTGAGGATATAAAACAGAACACAGGCCCAGGCTATGGCCACTTTCTCTTTCACCCACCTACGCTGCAAACAACAAGGACACTCTGAAGACTCCAAATGAGGAGACTGTCCCAGATTTCAAGGGTGAAATCTGTGTACTATGAACTGCAATATCTAGTGGTGTGAAAGAAACTGCTTAGTCTAGTTCTTGCCCAGTCTAATAGAGTTGAGAGTTTAGACTGCGTGCTTAAATTTTATTTCTTTTGGTAACTAACTCTGACTTTTTGTCTATCACTTAATATCACTTAAAATCTATTTTTATAGTCAGTAAATATGTTTTACTGTTTTTTTTCCCAGTGAGTTTGTATGAAGTGTGTGGCAAATCTGCTCAGGTTTTGCAAAGGCTGGTATATATCCACTTTCCATTGATAAAGGGTGAACCAATTAATAAATCTGCATTGCTCGTCCTGAGCAGTGCAAAACGGTATATTCCTGAGGTACAGTGCTGGGAGCTGCGGGGGATTTGGCTCTGGTGTCTTTCTCTGTGTGATTCAGGAGTGGCTCTGGGAGCATTCATGCAATCTAGCTGGCTCAGGGGCTCCACATGCAGTTGTACTGAGTGATAACATCACTTGGAGGCGTTTGCTGCTGGTCACTAGCAAGGCATTGTGAGAGACAGCCCAGGCTGGAGAGAGTTCAGGGGGCACAGCAGTCCCACAGTCCCAGGCTGCACCCCGGGGGGATCCCGTCACACATGTTAAGTGCAATTTTAATAGTTTTATTTTACCTGTAACTTTGAGATGTGTCTATGGAAACGTATTAGAGGTGCGAGGAAAATGTACAGTGAATAATTCACTTGAATTAGGCCCCTTTTATGTTTGACTTATGTCTGAGAAGATAGTGATTTCCTTGAATATATTCATTATTTGAACTTAATTTGTTTTCATTAGCGATTTGCCTTTATGAATTGATCATGGACAGTTTATCATGAGTAGTTGATATTTGATGTTTAAAATTAGGGTTCTGTTGGTTAGTTATGAATGTTTCTGTTCCCTGACTCGATAGGAGCAACTCTTTTAGATTCCCATTCCTGCATATGTATATGTACATGCTTCATGTTGAGCATGACTAGTCCATTGATATCACTGTCAATGATATCAGTACGACTACTCATATGCTTAAAGTGAAGAATGTGCATAAGAGTGTGCGCCATTGGTGGTATAGTCAGGAGGAGAGCTTAAGAAGTCACTGGGACTTTAACTTTCTCAAAGAGAAGTAGGGAAAGTTGATAGAAGAAGAACATGAAGCAAAAAAAGAAGATATTGGATGGATGATGTGATATCCTGGGTGATTCAGCCACAGAGAGATTAGCAGAAGATTGTACATAATGGGCTACCATGGTTGCAACCTTCCAATATGGAGATGCCACATATTAAAAACAGAAACAAGATTTAATAGTGTGTCAGTTTCTTTTTCGTGAAAGCCAGCTGAAGTTTACTGCAGGTCAGGGTTAGATTTTTTTTTTCTCTTCCATTTTTGGTAAATTTAAAAACTGTTTGATTAAAAGTGGAGGTTTCCTTACTAGATTATTCTGAAGTTTTGAAACAACTCTGTAGCTCGAATTTCCATTGCAAAGATCAGTCCAAGGGAGTTTGTTCTGTTAATGTATAAATATAATAACTGCTGCCTAATCTCTCCCTCTCTCTCATCTTACAATGCCACCACCTCGTGAGTGGCCTGGCTCTTTTTGCAAGGTGGCATCCCTATTTGCTTATCCACGGTGAGCCTCCACAGACCCTCTTGACTTCTCATAGGATTTGAATATGAATGTTGCTGTGAGGGAACAAAAGGGCTGAGCCCTGCAATCCTTATTCACATAAGTCACACCATCAAAATCAATAGGCCAGCTCACATGAGTAAAGGTCACTCCTATGAGTAAGGGTTGTAGAATCAGGCCTGGGGTTAGATGTCCCAAAGGGAATATAGTAGTCCTTATTAGAGAGGAGTAACCTGGACTTGTATTACAGAAGATGCAGACTCCTTTCTCCTTTTCTAAATTTTCACCTCAAAGTTCAACTGAACCCTTGCTGGAGCTTTGAAGAGGTTGAGAAATTCTTTAAAAATTACATTTCATTTTCTCTCACCTCACCATCTCCTGTTTGAAACCCTGGCTAGAAGAAGAGGTGCCTGAGTAGAGTACTGTGGAAAGGTTTTTCTTTTATCTTTGTTTTATTGCACATATCTCTAAAGCACCCATTCCTGTCAAACTTATAAGAAGTCTGGCTTAAACGGAATAAGGAGGAATAGAATCCTGAATTAGTATTTATTATTATTATTAGTTAGTTAGTTTAAATTCATTCATATAAGATTTCTAACACTATTTTGAAGATTCATGAGGTTTAAGTAAGGCTCAAATGAAGATCCACAACTCTTGATGATGCCTCTTTGAAATGAACATATATGTGCACACAGTGATATGATCAAGCATAATCTAGCTCATATAGATTGTCTCTTTGGAGTATTTTTTTATTTATTTTTCTTTGTATTTCCTATTTCTTAAACATATTGTAGGCCATGAGCTGCTGGGAAACAGATTTCTGAAATAATTTATATAGCTGCTTCTCAGAAGATATTTAAACAAACAATCTTTACAAATGAAATTAGTTTGGGAGCTCTCACATGAGTTCCAGTGGACACTTGTGCACACTCCAAAACCACAACATAATTTAGCACAATCCAGCCCAGTTAGTAACCTCTCTGTCCAGGGTCAAGGCCTATATCTAGCATAACAGAGCTATTGTAGGGTGAGTTGAGGGAGAAGTTTGAAGTTTACCGACAGCCTTGTTTGAGGAAGCTATTACAACATAATTCTATACCATGGCTGGTTCTAGCAAGTGTTATCTGTCTTTCACAAATAGTAACATTCAACAAATTCACTGCCTTTTGAAATATTTTAATAAATGTTGACCTTCATATAAAACTGCATATAAATTGCTTAGATTTTCAATTCCTGAGGGGGAAAATGTATATGCACTAGTAGCCCAAACAGTGGCTTTTTTGCAGAGGATCCAAGAAACTGAAGAGGTAGGAAGCAGTCATCACAAATTTGGTATCTTGATGCAAATCATCTCTACCTCCACTCTGATGTCTTACTATAGCCTCAAAAAGCTTACAAGGTAAAAAACTGTATGTGCTCAGGACCTCCAGAAATCAGGACTTATGTGTCTCAAGTGGGACAAGCAAAAACTGGCACACACACAATTAGTAGACACTTTGAGCCTAAAGAGACTTGCTGCAGGTCATACAGCAAATATGTGGCAGAGCCAGGCAAGAACCCACATCACTTGATTTCAGATCCTGCATTTAGACCAGGGATCGACAACCTTTGGCACGCGGCCCATCAGGGAAATCCGCTGGTAGGCCAGGACAGTTTGTTTACCTGCAGCATCCGCAGGTTCGGCCGATCGCAGCTCCCACTGGCCGTGGTTCGCCATCCCCTGCCAATGAGGGCTGTGGGAAGTGGTAGCCAGCACATCCCTGTTGGCCTGCTGTCCCGGCCCCCCAGCGGCTCTCTCTGACGGGCCGCGTGCCAAAGGTTGCCGATCCCTGATTTAGACCAATAGTTGGTTTTCCTCAGAGTTCCTGCTTATTTATTTTAAAATTCAGTTTTACTGTTGAGCTGACTAAGTCCTAATGAAGTCAATCAATGGCACTACTGGGAGTAGCACCTGGTATCCTTCTGGGGAACCTGTAAGCATTAGAATGCACAACCTCTGTAAGGCTTCTGCTATGAATGATCTAAAAATATGGCAGCCCCGGGTTTACGCCATACCCATACATAAGGAGTTATTTGGGGGTACCCTCAGGCAGCCTTTCAGGACATAGAGTTCAATTCTGAAGCAACTCTATTGTTGCTGAGATTTAAAAGAAGCTCTCCAGATTACAGTTAGCAGCACATGTGTTTTTAATACTACTTGCCATTTAAGGCTCATGGACAAGGCAGTCACATAGATCAGCAAGATAACAAAACAACATTATTTTTTATGTAATGTATTTGCACTTTGTATCCTTTTTTTCCTCTCTGATGGGAAAGGGGTAGCTGACAGAAAACAGGACTAAGGTTAGCTCAAGGTCCATTACAATTGGTGCCTGTTGATGCTTGCTGTTAAATGAAGTGTGAAGCTTCTTGTTAATGGACACTTTTTTTTCCTCTTGAAGGATTAGCTTTTCATCTTTGCAATAAAAGAATAATTCACATGCATATCAGAGTTGAGATCCACAAACGCACAGCTGTATATAGTATGGTTCAGGTCTCGTTCAGACCAGTGATTTTTAGATTATATCTAAAATAAAGGGTTAGCAGGCTATCCAGCAAATAATCTTTCATAACTGATTTTCTCTTTTGCCAGCTACAGGGTGCCTGTCAGCTAAGCCTTACATTTATTTGGAGTCGATACATTATCAAAAACATTGACTCAGTTATCCCTTCACTGGTGCGGTTAAGAAACATGTGGTCCTATTTAGTATGAAAAATAACAAGGGTCAAGCTATTCAGTAGCTAAGTATTATGTGGTTATCAAAAAGTTAATTAAGGTAGCAAATGAGTTGTTAGTCCAGGGTGTCTCTTGGGTTTAAATCCAAGATGAGGATGTTTACCAAGATTATTTCTCAGGGTACAGTGGACAATACTTTACTGAACATAAGTTTTTTGATTTTTTTCATAGACAGCAGATATATATGCCATTCTGATCAGAAAACGCTAAGGTCCCAATTCAACAAAATATTTAAGCATATGCTTTAGTCCATCCTAATTCAACAAAGCACTTAAGCGCATGCTTAACTTTAGGCCTATACTGAAAACCCATTTAGAAGGACTAAAGTTAATTATGTGCTTAATACTTTACTGAATAGGGTTAGATTGCTAAATTGGGGCCACTGAGGGTATGTCTACATAGTAAAGAACAACCCGTGGCTGGCCCATGCCAGCCGACTTGGGCTCGCGGGGCTCAGGTTGCGGGACTGTTTCACTGCTGTGTAGACTTCTGGGCTCAGACTGGAGCCTAGGCTCTGGGACCCTTTCACCCCACAGGTTCTAGAGCCCTGGCTTTCAGCCATGCCCTCGCCCCCATCACCCCCCTTCAGTCAGTGGAAGCACTTCTGGTGAGGACGCACACCACCGACAGAGGAGGGTAGTGGGGACATCAGTCATTGCAGCAATTACTGCGGTGGCTGTAAGTTGACCTTACATACGTCAACTTAACTCTGTAGTGAAGACATGCCCTAAGAAAAAAAATCCCTTTGTAAACATGAAGCTTCCTGAACTTCTACAGAGAGAGCTTAGATTAAAAAAACTATTGAGTGTATTGGCATGCTAGTGAAATTGTCACTTTTTTCTTTACTACCCTGCTGCATTGGAATATTAATGACACTCTAATGAACTGCACGACCATCTCGCATCTTCCCACTATAGGGTAGTCATAAAGGAAGCAAAATTTTTACTCAGCCTGTAGGGTCATAAGTAGGGCTGTCAAATGATTAAAAAAATTAACTGTGCGATTAATCGCGCTGTTAAACAATAATAGAATAGCATTTATTTAAATATTTTTGGGTGTTTTCTACATTTTCAAATATATTGATTTAAATTACAACACAGAATACAAAGTGTACAGTGCTCACTTTATCTTTATTTTTGATTACAAGTATTCGCACTGTAAAAGAGAAGAAATAGTATTTTTCAATTCATTTAATACAAGTACTGTAGTGTAATCTCTTTATCATGAAAGTTGAACCTACAAATCTAGACTTATGTACAAAAAAACCTGTATTCAAAAATAAAACAATGTAAAATTTTAGAGCCTGCAAGTCCACTCAGTCATACTTCTTGTTCAGACAATCACTCAGACAAACAAGTTTGTTTACATTTACAGGAGATAATGCTGCCCACTTCTTGTTTACAGTGTCACCTGAAAGTGAGTACAGGCTTTCTCATGGCACTGTTGTAGCCGGCATTGCAAGATATTTACGTGCCAGATGCGCTAAAGATTCATATGTCCCTTCCAGCTTCAACCACCATTCCAGGGGACATGCGTCCATGCTGATGATGGATTCTGCTCGATTACAATCCAAAGCAGTTGTGAACTGACGCATGTTCATTTTCATTATCTGAGTCAGATGCCACCAGAAGAAGGTTGATTTTCTTTTTTGGTGGTTTGGGTTCTGTAGTTTCCGCATTGGAGTGTTGCTCTTTTAAGATTTCTGAAAGCATGCCCCACACCTCGTCCCTCTCAGATTTTGGAAGGCACTTCAGATTCTTAAACCTTGGATCGAATGCTGTAGCTATCTTTAGAAATCTCACATTGGTACATTCATTGCGTTTTGTGAAATCTTCAGTGAAAATATTCTTAAAAAGAACAACATGCTGGTCATCATCCGAGACTGCTACAACATGAAATATATGGCAGAATATAGGGTAAAATGGAGCAGGGGACATACAATTCTCCTCCAAGGAGTGCTGTCACAAATTTAATTAACGCATTTTTTTTAACAAGCATCATCAGCATGGAAGCATGTCCTCTGGAATGGTGGCTGAAGCATGAAGTGGTATACGACTGTTTAGCATATCTGGCACGTAAATACCTTGCAATGCCAGCTACAAAAGTCCCATGCAAATACCTGTTCTTACTTTCTGGAGACATTGTAAATATGCTGCCCTCTTCTTTATCTCCTGTAAATGTAAACAAACGTGTTTGTCTTCGCAATTGGCTGAATAAAAAGTAGGACTCAGAAGGCTCTGAAGTTTTTCATTGCTTTGTTTTTGAGTGCAGTTATGTAACAAAAATATCTACATTTGTAAATTTCACTTTCACAACAAAGATTGCACTACAGTACTTATGAGGTAAATTGTTTATCGTACTCTTTGATTTTAATTACAACACAGAATACAATATAAATGAAAATGTAAAAAAAAAATCCAAAATATTTAATAAATTTCAGTTGGTATTGCATTGCTAAGCAGTGCAATTAAAACTGCTATTAATCGCAATTAATTTTTTTGAGTTAATTGTGTGAGTTAACTGTGATTAATCAACAGCCCTAGTAATAAGTACCCCTGTGGACAGCAGTTCCCAAATGCTACTGAATGGAAGGGTGCTTTAGAAATTTGAGTAACAATAGCAACATCTCCAGCCTCTTTCTTTGCAAGAAATTTATTAGTTTTTAACAGTTTACACCAGGGATCAGCAACCTTTGGCACACAGTGCCTGTCAGGGAAATCCGCTGGCAGGCCAGCACGGTTTGTTTACCTGCAGCGTTCGCAGGTTCGGCCGCTTGCAGCTCCCACTGGCTGCGGTTCGCTGTTGCAGGACAATGGGGGTTGCGGGAAGTGGCGGCCAGCACATCCCTCGGCCTGCGCCTTTTCTAGGATTCTATTCAAGTTTATGGAAAATGGTGTGCTCTAGCTCAGAACACCATTATTAACAAAGTCCCTATGATTTGCCGGGTAAGGTAAGTTTACCTTAAAATGGTGTCCTTTTATGATCACAATGTTTCTTGTAAAACTTTCAGATATCCAGCCTTACAAAATGATGACATGGGATTGGAGATAGTTAAACATTCGAAATTACTGCTCGAAAGAGAAAAGAATCATTTACATGAATATCACCTGTTTATCCATGAGCAACCTACATTTTCAATAAGCAGCTACTCGGCTGAATTATTATTGTACTAGTTTAATGAAATGTAATGGACCAAAATCTTTTCTGGGATAAATTGATGCTTCTCTGTTAAGTCAAAGGAGCTATGGCCATTTACACCAACAGAGAATCATTCCTAGTATCCTCTTATGTTGTACCTTATGTTGTGGATGAATGAGGATTCTATTTTCTGATATTGACAATCTGACACCTTCCAGAACAGGGGCGGCTCTATGTATTTTGCCACCCCAAGCACGGCAGTCAGGCGGCTTTCGGCGGCATGCCTGCAGGAGGTCCGCCGGTCCCGCGCCTTCGGCGTACCCGCCGCCAAATTGCCGCTGAAACCGCGGGACCGGCGGACCTCTCGCAGGCATGCCGCCAAAGGCTGCCTGACTGCCGCCCTCACGGCGATGGGCAGGCCGCCCCCCGTGGCTTGCCGCCCCAGGCACGCACTTGGTGCGCTGGTGTCTGGAGCCGCCCCTGTTCCAGAAGCAATACATTCACCATTAACTTAAGCTATAATCACGTATTTCCTGTTAATTGTAAGTGTGTGCATCTTACAGCCTCTATGATTCAGCTATTTTTAAAAAAGGGGAGGGGGAAGAGGGGATGTTAAGAGCGGGTAGATCTGACATTCAGTGCACATGAACTGACCCTTGGGCCCTCTCTTGATCTTTATGTGCTGGCACAAAATAACAAGTCAGGAGCTATGATATTGTAACAATCTTAAAATACTACTACTAATATTATTAATAATGCTGTGTGTGAGGTTTTTATTTCTTCATTTTCTCCTCTTCCCTTCACAGTAAATTTCAGTGTTGTTGTTTTCAAAATTTCCTTAATGTCGACTTCACTGACATAATGTTCCTTGATGATGGACTCTAAAGGAGACGACCATACCTTTTTCATATATTGAAAGACGCCTTGTGTTGTTGAGTAAAGGGGCAATTTTAACCAGTGAAATGTCCTAAAACAATTAAATATTTTAAATGTAAATTTAAAAAAAGTCTTGAGGCTGTCCAGTTGCTTAGAAGAACTAAATTACAGATGCCAAGGAAGGGTTACTGGTCCTACAAAGGATAGCTTACTCCAGAGGAGAAGGTAGGAGAGAAAGTTTAACTTACCATTGCTTTATAGTGCCAACTGCTGGTCAAAATATAACATTCACTGGATTTCCACAGACACCTGAGGTTCTGCTCTGTAATCTGTGGAGAGTCATGGTAAATTATATGGACAGGGAAGCATAAAGTTATGTAAGAGAAAAGCAAAGCCTTCATGAAGGACTTATGTTCTGCCCAGACCTCCTACCACCCAGGATTTATATTTCCTGAATTCTGTAAGGTAAATTTTTACCTGGAAGAACCCCATGCTCTGGGGAGCTGCACCACAGCTAGGAGAACTAGATAGCATTTGTGTGGTTTTGAAGAGTTGGTATTTGGAAGGTGGTGGCCAAAAAAATACATAAATCAGTTCTCTTTGATTATGTTACTGCAACTACAACCTAGACCTTAACAAAAATAAATCCCGATCTTTTTTTTAGAGACCTGAATTAGAAACAAATAATCCTAACTTATTTTATGTCTTTATCTAAGGTCAAATCTCTTCAAAGAAAACTTTTATAAAAATTACACTGGCACCTTTTTTAGTTTCTTGACACTCCTCCATTTGCAACACTCTGTTACAAGAGACACGATTCTCAACAGACATTTACTTTATGTGCTTTGCACACAGGGCCGGCTCCAGGCACAGGCACCCAAGCTGGTGCTTGGGGCGGCACCTGGAGGGGGGCGGCGCGGCGCTCTGGCCGCCGGGGAGAGCGGGGCCACAGCCGGGCTCGCCGCCCTCCCCCTGGTGCTCTGGCCGCCCTCCCCCCGGCCGCCGGGGGGAGAGCGGAGCCCCCGCTGCGGGGGGGGGGGGCGGCCGGAGGCTTTTTTGCCTAGGGCCGGCCCTGTTTGCACATTATCATCAGCTAGTTTCCAGTGGTTTACAATGGTAGCTCCATAAAGTCGGACCAGATGAAAGTGGCCTTATTTATGTATCACAAATTTTTATACACATAAACCCATGAGCATATGAATAGCAAGTTTACAGCCAGGCACTATCCAATAAGCAAAAAGCCTCAGTCCTAACATAGACTTACACTCTCAATTCTCAAAAAGAACAGGAGTACTTGTGGCACCTTAGAGACTAACAAATTTATTTGAGCATAAGCTTTCATGGGCTAAAACCCACTTCATAGGATGCATGCAGTGGAAAATACAGTAGGAAGATATATATATACACAGAGAACATGAAACAATGGGTGTTACCATACACACTATAACGAGAGTGATCAGTGAAGGTGAGCTATTACCAGCAGGAGAGAAAAAAACCTTTTTGTAGTGGTAATGAAAATGGCCCATTTCCAGCAGTTGACAAGAAGGTGTGAGAAACCGTGTGTGGGGGGGGGGGAAATAAACATGGGGAAATAGTTTTACTTTAAACAGTAAATAGTAAAATTCTGCACATGAATTCCATTCTTCAGATCAAGACAGGTGGCAAACAGAGTATTTTCTGCATCCTTTTTGTGTGTGGCACACAATAGTAGATTAAGTTACTGAAATATTCTCTAGTCTATAATCAGTGTCCATATTTCAATGGACTTTAATGTTAATTAAAGATACAAAATTCATGCTATGGAAAATATTCAGTAAAACTTCCAATATTGGAGGCCACTGAGAACATGATTTATTTTTGGTAATATGCAACATCTAGTGTAACTAAAGCACATTTACTGTATTGTGAAATGAATACATCATATACCTAGAGGCTGTTTGCTTAGGTGTGTTTACGTTAAATGGAAAACATAAATATACATAGAAATCCATACATCAGAGGGGGCACACATACATCATATAAACACCTGTGTCACATAGTGAGATTCATATATTGTATACTACCCAATAAACTACATAAACTGGCCAAATTTGCTGTATTATAAACTGAAAACACTGGTGGAGGCAGGGTGGAAATGGGTAAGGATGGGAGATAGGAGGGATAAGTGTTTGGACTAAGGTGATTTTCATTGTGGGGGTATAAAGATTCATTAGCTTTAGAAAGTGGTCTTTGGCACAATACTTAAAAGCCGTTAAATATGTAACATATAAACGAGAGTACTGCAAGTACTCAAGTACTGAAAACGTTGTAGCCTATTCTGTAGTTTTAAAGTTAACTTTAATTTAGCATGCCGTGGTCTGAGTGGATTTGGCCCCCAGATCAGCTACAATGGTTAGTGCATTAGAATGAGGACTACAAGGAGCACACAAGAAATAATTCAATAATTTACTCTTATTGACAATTTTATTAACAAGTCAAACAGGATTCCATACACTGCAATATAACAAAGTAGAGAGAGATCATACAGAATGTCCAGCACTTGCCTTACTTACATCATCCCTTGTGAAGATACTTTACCATCTGTAGGTGGTATTCATTATGTCAATCACATCTTTCCCTGCTAGGGATTATCCTTTACAGTAGGTTACGCTGATGCCCCTTGATTTCATACATATAAATGTGTGTCTCAGCCCCTTTTTCCTTATCTGAGCTTCTGCACTCCATATCTTTGAGGAGTCACACTGTTAATTGATTACTTACTTATTTACCTCATTATTATTAGCATTTACATCAGTTAGTTGCCATGGTGTTGCTATGGTATTTCTGCAGTTACACTTATCCCTCAAACTTATCCTGAAATCCCAATAACCTTTATTTGTGGCTTTATACTTCCTACCATTCAGCTTTCTTATGACTGGGCTTAATCTTGTGACTTGATGTCACTCTCCTGTTAGTTCCTTATATCACGTTACTTATTTCAAGCTAGGTTTTAATTATGCTGAGTAACCTTATCATACAGGCTTTGGGTCTCCTATTCATCACTTATATCACAACATTAATCAATATATGGTAAGAAAAGTATATGTACAAGGCTACAATGTGATACAGAGAAGTATACATGTACTGTACAAATGATCGGTGTTAGATTTAGAAACTTATTCAGTATTGGCTTTCTATTAAAATAGATATAAAATGAGAAGGTGCTAAGTCCAAAATATGTGTTAATGCAACATACAGGCTGGTGAATTAAAAATATTGGAAAGCCGGTAAAAGATTAAGAGGCTGGTGTAAATTGTCATAGCTATGGAGCCTGTAAACTCTTTGAGGCAAGGACAATCTTTTTGTTCTGTGTGTGTACAGCACCTAGAACAATGGAGTCCTGGTCTAGGTGCTGCCATAATACAAGTAATAAATAATAATGTTACCCCTTTTGACCTGAGTTGTTAGCCAATATTCGGGACCTTGTGGGTTGTTTCTGTTAAGAGGAGAAATTTATGATAGTCAGGTATTTCTTTGTAAATAAACAGGATTGCATCAAAGTCCTGGTTCTCTGAACACAGTTGCAATCAAACAGCAGGAGACAGTTTTCTTGATCAAAATTTCAAGCTTCTTTTTCCATTTAGCACTCTACCCAAAAAGTGCTTTCTTGGCACTTTTCTCTGGGTCATGCGACAAGTGCTTCTCTAGCTGTCTCTGGGGCTTCTTTGCTGCTTTCTCTGTCTTCTATCTGTGGTGCTTCCTGGCTGTATCTGCTCACATCCATGAAACAATACCCAGCTCGCTAACTTCTTTCAGCCTCCCAGGAAATCCCTCTGCCCCCATGGCTCAGTTTCTGACCAGCTTTGCATATGGCCTGTGTTTTGGATGGTGGCTCCTCTTGTTTCAGCAAACTTACCCCAAAAGGAGCTTAGCTGTCTCTTACATTTATCTGGATTTGTCTACCAGCTGGGATTTGTCTACCAAACCCCAGCATAACAATAATGATACAAATAGCGCCATTGATTTATACAATAGGAATTTACGCCAGCTGAGGATCTGCCCCTGGCATGCCAGGCAGCCTTGTACCTGACATAAAGGCCTACTTCCCCCCTGCCCTTTTAGCTGCACCATTCATGTTTGTTCAACATTAATAAACAGACATTTTTAATATGAAAAGGTGCATTCCTCAGATAGTTTTAATTTGTGGAAAACAAAGGGGTTACAATTCAAGCAACTTTGAAACTTGAACAGAGGTGGGCCCCAAACCTTATATTCAAACCCCCCTCAAATTTGAGGAGTTTTCTGTTCCAATCTAAACTTTTTGACTTGGCCCCAGGGAAGCATTTTACTATAAAAAAGATAATTAAAATGATCTCAGAACATAATCACACAAGGAAACAACAACTAGGTTAGGGATTCTTTGCAAAAGAAGGACCTTAAACTCAGTGGTAAAACTCCCATTGACTTTAGTGGGGCAGGATCAGTCCCAACAGAGATTGTTGAGTTATGTATAACCCTGAAGGGAATGACAAGAATAGATGCAACTGTCTCTTTGTCTCTTTGCATTTGTAACAAGCACAAAAATTGTGGGTCACTCACTAGAGTTAAGGAAAGGTTGAGTCCTAAAAGAATTTATTGTAGGAAGAATTTCTTTACATAGACACAAGGCAAAAAAGACAAGTGAATGCACCAGTGGAAGTAACTGGTGTTAAAAAATCTTTTTAAAAAAGTAGTATTTTGATAAAAATTAGTGGGTATATTCTCAGGTAGTGTAAATTGTTATAACAGTTTACATTAGCTGGGGATCTGTCCCCAAGGAGTACAACTGCTACTAACAAAAGGGTTAATAATGAGGCACGTTGCAGTGATCTGAGCAGAGGACAATCAGGAAGCAGGGTGGTGCCATTAATCAGTGTTTCAGTTTGCTGCCCAAACTGAAATACTTTTTTGTCTGTTTTCTTGGTGATACAAAAAAAAATATATTTGGGTTGAATTAAACACTTTAATGTAGGTTGAATTAAACACTTTAGTTCTCACTTCAGTCTTTTTTTTTACCATTTTTAAAAATTAAAAACAAAGAAAATTTGAAAACGCCAGTGACAAAACAGGAGAAAGAGATGGTGCCCTCCCTTTTACCCAATGGTCCTGTAGTTAGAGCACTTACCTGGGATATGGGAGACTCGGATTCAAGTTCTCATTCTGCCTGATTCAGAACAAGGACTTGACACTGTGTCTTCTATATTGCAGGTAAATTCTCTAACCACTGGGTTATAGGGTATTCTGGGGTGAGACTCACCTGAAGTTGTTCTAATTTGTATAAATAAACATTCAAATGTCCATAGAGAGAGATCCTGTGTAGCTTGGTGGTTAGGGCACTCACTTGGGAGGGGAGACACCTAGCTCCCAGTCCTTGCACCAATGGCTGTTTTATTTACACAAAGCAGAATGGCTTCTACAGGAGAGAATGAGAGACATAACACACAGGTTATGGAAGGCATAGTGTACTGGAAGACCCAGTGAGATAGGTAACATTGAAATGGCTGCTACTGAGCCTGTACAACTACAAGTAACTCATCCACCAATCCTTAGAATCAGGGGAAATGCTAAATATACCTTGAAAAGTTTCAAACAGTAATTTGAACTGTATATCAAACCCATAAACTGGAAGATAAGCAAAACATTGCTCTGTTCTTAACAATGGCTGGCACAGAAGCCTTAGATGCGTACCATGCTTTCCGTAGAGTTGGTGGCTGAGGGAGAGAGGAAAGCTTTGCAGAAATTGTGAAAATGTTTGAGGATTATTTTCCATCAGTAAAATGTTACTTCTGAAAGATATATGTTCAAGATGTTACTTAAAGGAGATGGATCTGACATTAGAAAGGGCAATGAAGTATGTGCCAAACTGTAAAACAAAGAGAAACACAAATAAAAGCAAAAGTCATAAAGAAAGATATAGCTAAAATAGCAAGGGAAAGGTTCACAGAATTAAATTGGCTGAGGACAGAAACATGGGGGACAGAAACCTGAGGCCAGAAACATGGATGCGAAGCTGGATATGAGTCAGAAATGTACCCTTGTTGCCAAGAAGGCTAACAGCATATTGGGCTGCATTAGTAGGAGCATTGCCAGCAGATCGAGGGAAGTGATTATTCCCCTCTATTCGGCACTGGTGAGGCCACATCTGGAGTATTGCATCCAGTTTTGGGCCCCCCACTACAGAAAGGATGTGGACAAATTGGAGAGAGTCCAGCAAATGGCAACGAAAATGATCAGGGGGATGGGGCACATGACTTACAAGGAGAAGCTGAGGGAACTGGGCTTGTTTAGTCTGCAGAAAAGAAGAATGAGGGGGGATTTGATAGCAGCCTTCAAGAAGATGAAGCTCAGCTGTTCTCAGTGGTGGCAGATGACAGAACAAGGAGCAATGGTCTCAAGTTGCAGTGCGGGAGGTCTAAATTGGAAACACTATTTCACTAGGAGGGTGGTGAAGCACTGGAATGCGTTACCTAGGGAGGTGGTGGAATCTCCATCCTTAGAGGTTTTTAAGGCTCGGCTTGACAAAGCCTTGGCTGGGATGATTTAGTTGGGGTTGGTCCTCCTTGAGCAAGGGGTTGGACTAGATGACCTCCTGAGGTCTCTTCCAACCCTAATTTTCTATGATTTTATGGAAATCAGGAATCAATGCTAGCACTGTGGCAACCAGCATGAGTATGAGAAAAGCAGATCATTCAACAAATGTGTAGAAAATGTAAGAAATCCAAATATTACACTGAAATGTGCAGAGAAAGAAGGAAAGTATCTGCATTAAATGCAAGATTCCTCAAGTGAAGAGGAAGAGCTGTTCTTAAGCAGAAAATTAGAGGAGGCTGAACACTCAAAAGACTGGCTAATGAAAATGTATGCAAATAGCACTTATGTGACCCATAAAATAGACACCGGGGCACAAATAAATGTAATAATAAAAATGAAATAGATGTAATGAGCACATAAAAGTGGAAGAGTCAAAAGTATCTGTGAAAAACTATAATGGTAGGAACAATGCCAATGTTTTTAGAATACTAACTGACTCTTAAATACAAAGGGAAAATGAAAAACAAGATTTTGTGGTGGTATATAGAGGCAACCAACCAGTCTTGGGCCAGAGCACATGTGAGATTTTGGTCTAATTAAGAGGATGTATGCTAGAGAGAGACAGAAAGACAACTTAGAACCAGATAAGAAAGCATTATAAAAGGAACAGTCATAAGAGTGAAACGCCTGCTAGCTGCATAGAAACTTTTTAAAAACACCATAATAGAAGCTCAAACTATGTCTACTCCAAATAAACAAAAGACAGCGGGAGGACAAAAAAAAAATTCCATTATGGTTAAACAACAGAGTAAAATAGCTGGTTAGAGACAAAGACATCTTTTAAAAATTGGAAGTCAAATTCTACTGAGGAAAATAGAAAGGAACATAAACTCTGGCAAGTCAAGTGTAAAACTATAATTAAGCAGACCAAAAAAGAATTTGAAGAGCAGCTAGCAAAAGATGCAAAAAATAACAGCAATTATTTTTAAGTACAGCAGAATCAGGAAGTCTGCCAACCAATCAGTGAGGCCACTGGACAATCAAGGTGCTAAACTTGCACTCAAGGAAGACAAGACCATTGTGGGGAAGCTAAATGAATTCTTTGCATCAGTCTTTCCTGCAGATGATCTGAGGTAGACTCCCACATCTGAGCCATTCTTTTTAGGTGACAAATCTGAGGACTTCTCCCAGCTTGAGTACCAACAGAGGAGGTTTTGGAACAAATTGATAAATGAAACAGTAATAAGTCACCAAATGGTATTCACCCAAGAGTTCTGAAGGAACTTTCAAATAAGAAATTTCAGAACTACTAACTGTGGTATGATCAACTTCTGTACCAGATAGCTAATGTAATGCCTATTTTAAAAACAGGCTCCATAGGTGATCCTTGCAATTACAGGCAAATAAGCCTAACTTCAGTACCAGGCAACTTGGCTGAAACTATATTAAACACAGAATGATCAGACACATAGATGAACACGACATATTGGGGAAGAGTCAACACAGCTTCTTTAAAGGGGAATTGTGCTTCCCAGTACAGATTTTTGGGGCCCACATTATTTACCTCTTCTCATTCCTACCCTTCATTTCCTATCTTTTAAGCAGTTACTGATAAGAGGACTATAAGAGGACTTTCCCTCTTACCCCATGACTGCTTACTTTGATTAAGAACCTTTGATGTGGAACCTTGTCAAAGGCTTTCTGAAAGTCCAAGTACACTGTATCATGTCCTGTTGTGATCCCCTCAAGGAATTCTAATAGATTTGTGGTTTTAAACAGGCTCAGGGCCTTCTCCTAAGCAACCAAATGGATAGGAGTTCTAGTTAACAGAGGGCATCAGCCCTCAGGGAAGGGTTGGAAAGACTTGGCCTACTGAGGTCCCATAAGACTAGGTGCTAGTTCTGAGCTGAGGCTGCTATGACCTTGTGACCATAGAGGAGACCCTTTTGTGGAGTTTTGAAGGACCGCTCCTGCCAGACCCCATATTAGAGTTGGGATGATCTCTGACGAGCTTATTAACATGCATATTTTTATTGTTTTTAATGTTTTTCTCTGTAGTGCTTTTACATTAAGAATAAAATAGGCCTGCATAGGAAGTGCGGTGTGGTGACTTATAACTGGCAAGTGCACTGTTAACCATCTCTGAGGAGAAAGGAAAAGCAGGTTTGCTTAAGCTTTCTGACTGTTTGTGAAGTCTCAGTATTTCCAGGTTGCACAGCTCCCAGATCATGCCCTAGTCAGGAGACTTGTGTCTCCACTCAAGAGGTGATGGTCAGGTGACCCGGAAGCCTGAAACTGGATTGCTAGACTATAGAGGGGGAATACAGTGCTCTGAACTGTGACATAAAGCATCACCATTGTATTGGTATATGATTTCTGATGTGCTTATCTTAAATTCTGAACCTACACTGTCCAGCATGAAAATCCCTGCTTGTTTTTATATTGTGAATAATAAAATGTAATGGACACACAGAGATTTTTTTTATCAATTGTTAGTTTTAATTTTCCAAACACTTTTCATTAATGATGTTCTGAGACTCTCTAGTGCAATTCACTGCAAGATAAGGTAGAGCCATCTTCTCTAGATTTGGATGTCAGAGGGGTTGCTTGGATGTAACTGAGAGCAGAATTCAACCCGTAATTTTATGTTACGTGGGAGTTTATTTTTGGTTTGTATAAAACGTGCAAAACAAACCCACAAAAATGGCTCGAGTCTTGCAAAACAGTGCAGTGTGTTGTTTTTCAGTTGTTTATTAATGATGAAAGAAATCTTATTTTGGCATTACTTGAATTCCATTACATTGTTGTCTCAAAAACAACAAGGAGTCCGGTGGCACCTTAAAGACTAACAGATTTATTTGGGCATAAGCTTTCGTGAGTAAAAACCTCACTTGTTCCCAATGTACATTTGGTAACATTCTTGGATATTCTTGTGGTATTCTTTGTTTTTTAATCACCCAGGAGATAAAATCCTGTCTGTGAAAAGAGGCTGATAATATATTGGGTAGATTCAAATGAGGAAAACTTATGGACCCTGATCATGCATTTTTATGTTAGTAAATATTTTTTCTGTTAATTCATCCCACTAAATGTTATAAGGGCAGCACAGAAATTCCTTACATTCCATATCCTGGGTAAGGTCCATGTAGCCTAGAATTCATATAAAAGCAACTACTGTCAAACTTTCCCTTTATTGTCGTATTTATAGCCACAAATTAAAAGCAGTAAGGAAGTTACCCAAACATTTTTCAGATTATTAGCATTCTTTGGTCACAAAAAACTTTTCCCCAGACAAAGAAATATGAATCATATCATCACATCAGTTAAACATTCGATATTTTCAGAAAATTGAGTTTAGTGTGCAGAAAGCAGAGAGAAACTTTACATAGCTGTTGCCCACATTTTAGAGCTAAGAAACATCAAATTATATCCACCCAAATTGCTGTCTCTTAACTTCAAGTAAAGAAAATGTGTGTACATTTTATTTGTTTCTTCCATATTGGGCAAACTATAAAATTTCCAGTCCTGATATTCAGCTCCTGTTCTCCATTTATGCATGTGCACATACATGCATCCACATTTTGCAGCTGCAATCACCTCCATGCACCCTTGAACAGTTCTAATATCTGGCCAAATAGTTTTTATGGGTGCAAATTGAAATTCCATGACTGAGATTTTCAAAGCTTCCTAAGTAATTTGGAGGTCCAATTAAAATCCCATCCAAACCTCTCAGACTTCTTTGAAAATCTCAGATGAATGAAGGTGTTAGAAATTTAAAGTGTGCATGCTGCAAATGGGTGCATGTGCAAATATGAGTGTTTTTATGGATGTGGAAGGTGAGTCCAGATG
Source organism: Terrapene triunguis (assembly GCF_002925995.2). Classification (NCBI taxonomy): domain Eukaryota; kingdom Metazoa; phylum Chordata; order Testudines; family Emydidae; genus Terrapene; species Terrapene triunguis. Next base: position 32,122,639 of record NW_020664419.1, on the reverse strand, counting down.
AAAATTTGGCCCAGTAAGGACATGTTCTGCTGAATATTGTATTATTACTATTTGCATAACATTTGCAAAAAGAACAGCAACCAAACCTATATGAATTGTACAAAGAATTTTAATACAAAAAGCTCTGTGGTAGGCATATGTGTTACTTGTGTGTGTGTGTTTCAGTATCTGTTCCTATTGCTCCTTTCCTACCAAAACCCACAACAGAAACAATGCAAAGATAGCTATTTGTCCCCTGACTAAATATGTTCTATGTAAATGAATTTTTCATATTTCTTATGCCTTTAAACAAAGGTAAGTCACAAGCATTTCAAAGCAAAGTGAAAATGTAAGAGATGAAATAATATCTCTTGATGTTTTCAGATCAAGATTGGATGCCTTTTTGGAAAATATGGTTAAGTCAAGTTACTGGACTCAGTACAGGAGTATCGGGTGAAGTTCTATGGCCTGTGTTATACATGAGGTCAGAAAAGATAATCTAATGATGCCTTTTGGCCTTAAACTATGAATCTATAAATATGAAACATGAAATGAAGTTTTTTTCATTATAAAATCAAGATCAAATATTTTCATCTCTTTTGCTCAGCACTAACTGTGATAGCATTCAAGAAATGCCTGCAAGAGATATTACTGTACTTGTAGAAAATATCATTGTGAGGTAGTTTTCAGATGGTAAATAAAGCATCATTTCTATCATTACTTCTTTCTGAAGAAGGCGTCAAAAGCATGGTGGTATCCACATTGTATAAAAGGTCATAAAAATATTTACCAAACGTTCATCCAAATTACGAGATTTTCCATTTTTTTAAAAAAAGTTGCTTTGTAGTTTAGAGAGCAGTAATCTTAAAATAGTACACAGAATGACGGAAAAGCGTGTGTGTGTGTAGTGGTGGGAGGGATGGCAGAGCACAAGGGCAGACTTTAACCCAAGGTATTTTGGTCTGTAAGTCTCTTTCAGGCTATATACCTTGTTTATACATGAGAGCTCTTTGACTGCTGTGCTAATCATGAAATGTTTATGAATTCTTAGGGCTGGTCTTCACTACCCGCCCGGATCGGCGGTAGAAAATCGATCTCTCGGGGATCGATTTATCGCGTCTCGTCAGGACGTGATAATCGATCCCCGAATTGACGTGCGTACTCCACCAGCCCAGGTAGGAGTAAGCGCCGTCGACAGGGGAGCCGCGGCGGTCGATTTGCCGCCGTCCTCACAGCGGGGTAAGTCGGATCAGATACGTCGAATTCGGCTATGCTATTCTTGAAGCTGAATTTGCGTATCTGAAATCGATCCCGCCCCGTAGTGTAGACGTAGCCTTAGTGTAGAACACTCATACTTTCAAGGTCTCTAGTTTGAAAATATATTTGTGATTCCTTAGAGTTTTCTAGCATCATGTGTCCACAGTAACAATGCATTTCAAAGATGGTTGTCACCCAGTATTATGTCACCAGCATGATTGGAATATTGAGCTAAGGTTAATGTGATAGAGATGCCAGGATTTCTTTAGATATCTTACATGCTTAATGTAAACAATTCTAATAAATAGTTGGGTTTGAGGGTCTGTGTGTAAAATCATTGTCATCACTCCATCCAAGTCTGTTATAATGAGAATTGGTAATGGAATCATGACATTTGAAATGTATAGAATTTTATCAAAGTCATGAGTAGGTGTTTCTTTCATTATTGTTAAGAATAGCAACAATGGTTCTCTGTATCAGAAAAAAAATAACAAAATACAGGCTCTGTGACAGGGCAATGGAAAGCTAACCTCAGGGAGGACCCACAGAGGAGGTTGCACAAGAACAAAACCAGCTTTGAATTCAGAGGGTGTTCCATTTCTGTTACGATTCCCCACCAACCAAAAAGTGCATATGTGGGACTGCAGATGTTCCTCAACATTCATCCCTAGACAAAAGACCTTCATGCACTGGAGTAATGGCTTGAAAAAGCATTCCAGGAACTGAACCTAAGGAACATCACTATCCTCCATAGATTCATATAGTTTAAGGCCAGAAGGGATGGCTAGATTATCTAATCTGAGCTCCTGAGTATGCTATTCAACAACTTCTGATCCTTGTGGAACCACACTAGAAAAACCACATTCAGATAGGATTCCCCATTGACAACTACTTTCTGAGATCTATCAGTTAGTCAGTTCTTAATTAAATTAATATTGGCTTTATAAAGATTGTATAGTGCTATTTTTTTGTAATCAGAATGTCATGTGTTACTATATCAAATGCCTTACAAATGTCTAAATATATTACATCTGTGTAGTTACTTTTATCAACTAAGCTTTTAATCTTGTCAAAGAATGTAATCAGATTTGTTTGACAAGACCTATTTTCTATAAAACCATGGTAAGTGGCATTAATTATATTCCTGTCCTTTAATTCTTTACGAGATGAATCCCATATCAGCTTTTTCCGTTATCCCCTTATAGTATATTAGACTGTCCTTTTATGGGCCTTAAGATAGGATTAAATCCACAAACAAAGTGTACTAATTTTTGTTCCTCGTATGCCTTAAAAGAGCCCAGAAGGGTGAGGGGTTTTTCTTAAATTACTCCCCCTTGCTTAATAGTTGAAAATTTAAAGAGTCACTGGGGAAAAATCAGAATATATATTCAATATTTAACTTTCTTTTTAAGGGAAATGTTAAAGGCTTTTAAATTATATTTTAAAATTAGGATTTTGTCTGCTTTGGGACGTTTGATCCTGCCCTTGCTGCAGTCATTTTTGGGTGTTCTACAAAGGAATTATGAAGTCCTCCAAGCCAGGGTGTAAAACAACTGGATCAGAGTTCAAATCAGGTCATATCCAAGCCATCCATCCATATTATTTAAAAAAAAATTAAAGATGTCTGTGGTGTATGCAGTGCATTTTAACAATTAAGCAAACAGCTTTTCAATTCTTCTTTAGATGTTAGCTACATAAAATCTTTGTCCCAAAGATACTGTACTAATTCTGGTTAATCAGATTACCTGCTAATCCATGTTTAACATGTATGTTGCCAGATAGATTATTTTTCTTCCCTGGCCTAATCACAGGCATAAAACAGCTTGGCTTATTGTACAGTCTACCCAGTCTGCTGCTGATTTACAATACCCATTGCCCAGTGAATGCCTCTGTCATAAGTTACTTCTTTCATTTGCTCAAAACCCTTATTGTGAAATAGGCATGGATTTACTTTTTTTTATTTTCAGTTTTCTGGTATCATTTACCACATTCCCCAGGGTTAGTTAGTACTAAGAAATATTGATGGAAAGGAAGTGATTCTGGGAATAAGTACTGTTTCTTTAATGTCCTGAGAGCATAAGAATGGGCAGGGCAAGACTCCTCTGTCTTTATCAATTGAAGATGACCCAGGAGAAAAGGGACTAGCATATAGGCTGCCTCTTCCCTCATAGCAGGGCATATACCATCAGGAGAAGATTTGCCTGCTGAACCCTCCTAGTTTCAGGGTGAAAGGACTAATTGGAGAAAAAGGGTCAGCTGGAGGGGAACCTGGCTGAGGCTTTACAGCTGCTTCTAATTATAAGCCACCTCTAGGAGGAGGGCTGGGGACTCCAAGCTAAAGAGAGAGAGAGACTGAAGTATATCCTGCTCTATGAGGAGAGTTTGGGACTCCCAGCTTGAGGCGGCACAAAGAGACACGGTTTAAAATACAACCCCAGTTCCAGGAAAGGGGCTGAAGGGATGTCCTGAACAGGGGCAAGAAGCCAATTAGGACTCTTTATATGGACCCAGCATGGGTGTGAACTGGGCAACTAATGAAGTAAATTAATGGAGATTCCCATCTCCTAGAACTGGAAGGGACCTTGAAAGGTCATTGAGTCCAGCCCTCTGCCTTCACTAGCAGGACCAAGTACTGATTTTGCCCCAGATCCCTAAGTGGCCCCCTGAAGGATTGAACTCACAGCCCTGGGTTTAGCAGACCAATGCTCAAACCACTGAGCTATCCCTCCCCCCCCTTCTACACAGTGAGTTACACTGTGTAGAAAGACTTAGTATATCAGACCCCATAAAAGAGGTACATATTTTGAACCAACCTAATCTGGATAAGTGATTAAAGAACCCAAGGGGACACTGAGTGCAACACACACCAAAAGGGGCCAGAAGGGGGCCTGCTGGGACATGACATTACATATCCAAATTCTTCACCTTAATGAGCTTCTCAGCTTAAAATTGCGTATGTTATGGATGCCTCTTCCTCCTCACTTTGTTTTTCCAGATTGGGAAAAGACAAATAGTTGGAGGAAAGATGTTTGGATTTTCTGCTTGGTGTATCAGACACTTATGGGATTGTAGTGGAAATCTTTATTTCAAAAAGTGAACTCATCTGTTACTTTGATTTCTTGTAAGTGGTCTAGAGATTTCAGATTACTTTTTTCTGTTCCAATCCATCAGCTGAACTACAACTTCAAAGAACAATTTTCATTTTTTAAAACATTTTGGTTTGTAGCTCAGTAGCAGACCTGTGGCTCTTCGGCATTAGGACTCTGCTTACACAGTAGTAAGGTGTGTGTAAACACTTATCACCATGTAAACTGTCCAATCTTGAGAATGGCTGGTCAGATGCAGAAACCAGGTATAATGGACATAGAACCATAGGAATATAGGCTTGGAAGGTTCCCTGAAGACCAATCCAACCTCCCTGCGCAGAGGGAAGGATCAAGTAAACCTAGACGATCCCTGACTAATGTTTGTCCAACCTGTTGTTAAAGATTATTTATCATTGCTTTACTGGAACAAGGTGTGGAGCTGTTCAAAGATGTGGGTAACGCCTCGACTTCTGGCTGTGTCTGCTGGGAGTACTGGAATAGAGGTGCATGACCACTTGGAGATTCTCCCCGTAAAACGTTTGCACTTCTGGACTTCAGAGATGCACTGACTTATGCAATATCTTCCAGTACCCAAGTGGGATGCAGTCATAGACTCTGCCTTTGAGGGTAGGTCTACATGAGGAGACAGATGTGCTAGCTCTGCTCCAGCTAATGTACAAATATCAGTGTAGCCAGGACTAGCAAAGGCAGGGGCTTGGGCTAGCCACCCACGTACATACCCAGTGGGTCCAGCTGAGTTTGTATGCAGGCAGCTAGCCCAAGCTGTTGCCCATGATACCACCAACTTCACCGCTATTTTTAGAGCATTAGCTCGAGCAGAGCTAGTGCTAGTCTGTCTACCCACGCTGGGAAGCACACTCCCAGTTGCAGCATAGACATGCCCTGAGCAAGCTCTTTGGGTTAGGGACAGTGATGTCTTTTGTATTTGGACAGTATCTAGCATGTGGGTGGTACTAGAAAAATAAAAATAAATAATAATCTAAAATAATGAGAGACAGGGAATGTTGCGTAGATAAGTAGCATAAAAGTGAGCCTTGCAGAATTCTATTTTCCCACCTGCCTGGAGCAAGTCAATTTAATTTTAGGACAGCTAAGTAAGATTTCTATCTCATTCATCATCATCATGCTCAGAATGGGTAAGTAGATTTTTGTGTCAGTGCTAGTAAAGTTTCATAACACTTTTGTAAGATGTCTTATAAGGCCATCATGAGGAGATATTGAATGTATTCATTAATGACATGGATGATGAAATGGAAAGCACACTTATGAAATTTGTGAATGACACCAAGCTGGGAGGGGTTGCAAGTATTTTGGAGGAAAAGATTAGAATTCTAAATGATCATGATAAACTGGACATCTGGTCTGAAACCAATAAGATGAAATTCAGAAAACACAAGTGCAAAGTACTGCTCGTAAGAAGGAAAAATCAAATGCATAAATACAAAATGGAAAGAACTGGCTAGGCAGTAGTACTCCAGGAAGGGTCTGGAGGATTTAGTTGATCACAAATTGAATATATGTCAAGAGTGTGATGCTGTTGAGAAAAATGCAGATGTCATGCTGGGAATGTATTAATAGGAGTGTTGTATGTAAGACATGGGAGATCATTGTTTTGCTCTACTGGGTACTACTGGAGTTCTCTACTAGCTACTGGTACAGCTGGAGTTCTGTCTCCAGTTTTGGCACCACACTTGGAGAAAGATGGGAACAAATTGGAGTGAGCCCAGAGGAAAGCAACAAAAATAGAAGTTTTGGAAAACATCACCTATGAATAAAGATTGAAAGAATTGGGCATGTTTAATCTAGAGAAGGGGGGGGGGGGCATAAGTCTTCAAATATGTAAAATGTTGTCACAAAGAAAACAGGACACCACATGGGCCAGCCCAAGACCCTCCTCTACCTCCTACCCATGGGACCGGCCCAAGCCGCGCCACTCCCCCCCTGTCACCTGCCTGCCCGGAGCTGGCCCAAGGTCTATTTCTACCTCCTGCATGCGGGGCCAACCCAAGACCCCCTGTCATCCACCCATGTGGGGCAGCTCTCCCAAAACCTCCCTCCCACGCACGGCTCGCGTTGCCGCTTGCCCTCCCTCCCTTCTGTACAGGGACGTGCTGGCCGCTGCTTCCCGCAGCTCCCATTGGCTGGGAATGGCGAACCGCGGCCACTGGGAGTTGCGGGGGGCTGTGCCTATGGACAGTCAACGTAAACAAAATGTCTTATGGCCCACCAGTGGATTACTCTGATGGACCGTGTGCTGAAGGTTGCTGACCCCTGGTCTGAGGTGTACTTCAATCTTGTCTCAGTGCGGGGGCGGGGGGGGGGACAACTATATGACCTTTTTAGCCCACTTCCAGCTATATATTTCTATAATTCACCTACTTTGATTTAACAATGATGCCAGACATGTTTATTTTAATTAGCCTTCTGTTTATTTACGGTTCTATAGTATTCCCATTACTATAACCTCCTGAGCACCTACAGTGGGTGGATTCTGTCACCTTATCGGCTTTTTTTTTCTTTTTGCATTCAAAAAATTCTGTTGTTGTTTGAAATGTTCCTTATAAGCAGGTTTATACTGCTTCTTTTTATGCACAGTTAAATAACTGCCAGAAAAGGTCCAACATCAAGTGAACTTTCAGGAATGTATTTTTTCTTATTATGTGTTCAGTTTTTTCTTCAATTTAAGTAAATTGACGTACATTTTCCCCTAATGTTTACCAACCTGTGTGAAACACTATAAATAACTTTGAGCACATCACAGCATGTTTTGTTATTGTATATGTAACTAAACAAACCTTAGCCTCTAAGGATAGAACAAGAAGCAATGGGCTTAAACTGCAGCAAGAGAGGTCTAGGTTGGACATTAGGAAAAAGTTCCTAACTGTCAGGGTGGTTAAACACTGGAATAAATTGCCTAGGGAGATTGTGGAATCTCCATCTCCGGAGATATTTAAGAATAGGTTAGATAAATGTCTATCAGGGATGGTCTAGACAGTATTTGGTCCTGCCATGCGGGCAGGGGACTGGACTCGACCTCTCGAGGTCCCTTCCAGTCCTAGAATCTATGAATCTAAGAATCTATGAATATTTTATTATAATTATTATAAGTGTACCACATAAATAATTTGAGGGAGAAATGTTGTAGTTGTACATTCGTTTGCATGCTCAGAAGTAGATAAGGACAGACTTTCTGAGTTATGTTGATTTTATTGTACTTATTTGATCTACTGTATCTGCTTTTTCAACTGACTTCAACCTTAGCAATAACTGCATTAAGATGCTGTCCATTAAAAGGGACTGAAAGCAAGCTGAATTTAATTGATGGGTCTAGCACTATAGTTAATAGCTTAACTTCCCACCCCTCTTCAGAGTTCTGTTTGACAATAGGGGATCTCTGAGTTCTAAAGTGCAATAAGTAAATGGCTGAATTCTTTTGCATAAGTAGTTACATGGTTGCTGTATAAAGCCTTGAACCTGTGAAGACTTCTGCATGTGCTTAACTTACACACTGGGATAGTTCCACTTACTTCAAAACTACTTGAGTTCAGTGGGACTACTCACAGGGTATAAAGTGGAACATGTGCATAAATCTTAGTAGGATCAGGGCCTAATACAGTAAGAGTCTGATCCTGCAGTTCTTATTCAGCCCAAAGCCCCATTGCAATCAATAGGAATTTGACATGAAGAAAGGACTGCATGATCAGGTGTGAGACACAATTGCTAGGAATCTAGAGGCTTGGAAAAGACAATATTTGAAATCAGAAATCCTTCATTCAGGCCTGTCCAGTTTGATACCTATTTGAGGATCTGATCCATCCCCTTTGAAGTTAGTAGAAAGATTCTGAAGGACATGGCCAAAATGAAATAACGTATCAAGACAAACATCTAACAAGATAGTGTGTAAAAGAAAGCAGGCCAGGTCCTTCTTTCATTTACACATTTCTGTACCTTTTTCTGCTCAGTGTTTAAACTTCCATAACATCAGCACTTATCTTGCATTGAGATTTGTGTGGGTGGATCATTATAGTAGTCTAAGTGAAGCTGAGGCCCTGTCTTCATTTAAGGAAATCCACGCCAGTGTATAACATTAACATAGTTACATCAATGCAAAACACTAAAGTAAGTGCACTACACTGGCTCAAAACAGGGTTTATAACAGTGCCACATAATGTGCATACTGAAGTAAACCATGCCAGTGTAAACTCTTCTTTGTGCTATTACACTGTAACTATACCAGGGATTTGCAATAGTGTAACTACATCAATACAAATAACAAAGAATAATCTGTGTTTTACATTGTGATAGTCACATCTGTAGATTCATGGATTTTAAGGCCAGAAGGAACCATTGTAAAAATCTAATCTGACTCCTTCTATTAACATGGCCCATAGGACTTCCCTGAATCAATTCCTGCTTCAAATACAATAAAAGAAAGCTGTAGTGAAACTTGAGCATATCTTTTAAAAATACATCCAATCTTGATTTAAAAATTTCCAATAATGAAGAATTGACCATTACCCCGGTAAGGTGTTCCACTGATTGATTACCCTCACTGATAAAAAATGTGCCTTATTTCTAGTTTGAGTTGTCTAGCTTCATCCTTAAGAAATGGATCTTATTATACCTTTTTCTGCTAGATGAAGAGCCCTTTAGTATTGAATTTCTGATCCCTATATAGGTAAATAAGCTAAAGAGAATGAGCTCTTTGAGTCTGTCACTATAAGGCATGTTTTCCAATCCTTTAGTTATGTTTGTTGCTCTTCTCTGAACCCTCTTCCTCTCCATTCTCCAAATGGACATGATTTTGCAGCCTGAAAAACACAAGAGAAGGCTTTGATGAGAACAAGGACCTGAACATAGTTTTTGTTTGACCTGACCAGTGCCTTTGACACAGTGAATCGTGAGGGTGTATGGAAACTCCTTCATAAATTTGGCTGGCCAGATGAGATGATTGCTGTCATCCACTCATTTCATGATTGGCACGATGGCTAGGGTTGATGGAATGTGGTGACTCATCAGAAGTCTGCCCTGTCGCCAGCGGCACCAAACAAGGATGCGTATTGGCTCCAGTCCTCTTTACCATTTTCTTTTCAGCCATGCTCTTGTTCGCATTCCAGGACTTTGACAGAGATGTACACATCTGGCTTAGATTGAATAAGGGGCTATTCAATCTACAGTGACTCAGGGTGTGCACCAAGGTAATTGAACAGCTATTAAGAGAGCTCCTGTTTGCTGATGACTGTGTCCTCATTGCACACATTCTCAAGGACATTCAGCTTATCGTGGACTGCTTTGCCTGTGCCGCAAAATACTTTGGTTTCACAATCAGTCTGAAAAAGACGGCGGTCATGAACCAGCCAGCACCAGACAACCAGCAACACAATCACCATGATCCCATCATCATAATCAACAACACACCCCTCAACTCAGGAAATTCTGCTTCCTAGGTAGCATATTTCCAGCAGCACCATGTTGAATGATGAGATCATTCAGCGCCTGGCAAAGGCCAGTTTGGCATTTGGCAGGATCACCCACAGGGTCTGGAGGAGTCTGCAGTCTGCCTCAGAACCAACATAAAAATCTACTGCACTGTTGTTTTAACCTCACCCTACTGCTGCAAGACATGGATGCTCTACCGATGCCACATCTAACAGGTGGAGAGCTTCCACTTTCTCTGCCTAAGATCCATTTGCAACATCAAGTTGCAGAACAGGATCCCCAACATTAAAGTCCTTGAGAGGTGCCAAATCCCTGTCATAAAGAGCATGCTCATCAGGGCGTAACTTCATTGGATTGGACACATGGTCCAAATGAAGGTTTTCTGTTTAAAAAATGGTGCTCTACAGCCAACTGAGCATGGGAACCCACTGCAAGCGTTGACCCATCCTTAGATACAAAGGTACCTTGAAGGCCAACCTCAAAGCATGCAAGATAGATATTAAAACCTGGGAACCCGTTGCACTGGACAGACATAGATGGAGAGGTCTGTGCCATGAAGCCATGTCCACTTTTGAGGATTAGTGTGTGAGGTCTCTGGAGGACAAGGCACATTGTAAGGCTTGTGCTTTATCTGTTAGAATATTGATCCATATGCATTCAAGATAATTTGTTGGAGTTGTTGGTGACTTGGAAAAAGGTAATGCCATTTTTTACAAAGACTAATCCCTCTTCCCTGTTACCCACTGGATTCTTCCTAAGTAGGTGATTTTTAACATTACAATCATGTGAATCTTCCCACCAAGTTTGTGTAACCAAGTAGGTTGAATTTATGCTCATAAATGAACAATTGCAGCTCCACTTGTTCGTAACCCAGGCTCCGAATGTTGTTGTACAGATAACTAAAGAATTTATTCTCCATGTCCCATCAGTGAATCTAATGTTAAGGGGAGACAAGACTAAGGATACATCTATATAGCAAAAAAAAATGCTCTGCAATGAGTCTCAAAGCCCGGATCAACTGAGAAGGGCTTGCACTGTTGGGCTGAAAATAGCAGTGTAGACATTTGGGATTGGGCTGGAGCCTGGGCTCTGAAACCTTGTAAGAGGGGAGTGTCTCGGAGCCCAGGCTCCAGCCCAAGGCTGTAGCCAGTTAATCTGGGCTCTGAGACTCACTGCTATGGGTGGTGGTTTTTTTTTTAATTTTTTGCATTGTAGACATACTCTAAGACAATTATAGATGGCACAGTTCATTTTAATAGATACAGTTTGGATTCAGGATAAACAAATGTGGCAAACAATCCAAACCCTGATTTGTTACAAACAGGAGAAGCAATATGAGCAGCAGAGCAGCCTCTCAGTGAGTCACATGTCTTGGTGTCCATGTTCAGAAAAGGATTCTGGAAAGCTCCCTCAGCAGGAGGGAGTAATGGCCTTAAAAGTAGAATCCCCATAAAGCAACTTCATAACAAACAATTATGATACAGCATCTGACCTTTCTGCTACATATATCCCTGGGTGAGGGAATCCTAATTATTGACCTGAATAGAATATTCAGGACTGGTTGTTAATAACAATATGTTGGCTTCTTTTATCATCGCTTTCTCACCTATGTGCCATACTTATTTATCACCTTTATAGAAGAATATTTAAAAAAAAGCATTACTTTGAAACATTTTAAATATCAGGAAATCAAACTGAACAATCAGTAAAGAGGAAAGGAAAAAACAAACACGCCCTCTCCCCCCAAAAACCTTGCCTTTTAAAACTATCCAACCTGGGTTTAAAATCTGTAAAAGGACTGTTTTTTAAACCTATTGTTTAAAAGTCTACTGCATCAGGAAGACCAGTCATAATATAGGTTTTGTCTCTGTTACTGATCTCAGTTGTTTACAAACAAGATTATTGAAAGGGTTAAGTTGTGTGTGGTTAGCCATGCATATAAAATTTGGAGTGAGAGGAAACAAGTGGATTTGAGGTTGTTCTCCTTCAATTCATTCAAGGTTCACTGAGCAGGAAAGTGAATTGTTATGATCACTTCCTTTGAAAAGAGCAGTTGACAGGACTCATCAGGGAACTGCCAGAAACCTCAAGAGTTTTGAGCATGAAGCCCAAGGTCCACTGTAAAATTGCTATGACAGCAAACTCATTAAAATAAAAGGAATTGTTGTCTGATATTTACAGTTTTCACTATGTAGTTGAAAGCTTTGTATCTGATTTCCAAAGAATTTACACCTGGGAGCCAAGAATGTAGCCTGTCAAGTAATAAAAGGTAGTTGTAATGTTTACCTGTGAAAGTGGAAAGGTTGTTCAAAGGTCAGATATAAGCCCCCTCCCCTTTACAAAACTGTTTTTTTGTCTACATCTTTTATGTGCTTTCATATTGTAAGGGCTAAAAAGACTTGAATTCAGATTCAAAACAATTTTAAAGGAGCTTTTCAGGGAGCTGTCTCACTACATGAAAAGCTCATTTTCATGTGTGTTCTTCCAAGGTAAAGGACTTGACTGTGTACACAGGTAGACCAAGTTTATTTAAGTAAAAGACAAACCATAATCAGTTGTGCTCAATAGTTTTCATTTATATAATAGGGAAGAATAATTCCCTGAATTACAGGGTAAAATTCTATGGGCTGTGTTATGCAGGAGATCAGACTAGGTGATCAGAGTGGTTCCTTTTGGCCTTAAAATCTGAGTTTTGCACTATTCAGTGATCACAGCTCAGCTCAGTAGATTACAGACCAAGATAACCAAGCACATAACTTTTCATAGCTTTTATCACAAACTGTAAAACATTTAACAAACAATTAAAATAACGCAGAAGTAATCACATGTAAATATACTTAAAGGAAACAATTAGTCAATAAATATTAATCTTAGTTTAATTTAAAATAAGCAGTAACCTTCTATGGCTATAAAAGTATCTTAATGTGCAGTGTGCAGACAGGCTTTTCTCACAGTCGGGAATCTAATTATAACAACAGTGTTATTGTTTGAGGTCTTAGTTGAATAAAAGCTTCAGGTAGATGTTTGTTTTTAGGTGTTTGTGGGGATATGTTTCTGGCTGTGATTATGTCAGAATTAGCTTGTTCCTGGGTTCTGATTTTGTAAGTTGCCCAGCATGATTCTGTGGTAGAGAAGGTGGTCAGCTAGTTAGACTCTTCTCTCTCTGGCCTCTCTGGTGGTGCTCTGCCTTACTTCATGTCTGGTCTGGTGTATCATCTCTCCGTGCTTCCTTCTTGGCATGTCATGTCAGAATCAGCTATCAGTCCCCTTTCCCTCCTTTTGGGATGTCACCATTTATAATCTCCAGGGCTGTTTTCTTGTTGTCTCTAATTTACGGCATTAGCAGTTCTCAGAATTAGCTGCCTGAGCCTTCAAAGAAATGTTAGCAGAAACTGGCTGTCTTGTTGCTGCTTCACTCTTTGCCTTTCACGGTACAGAAACCAAACAGAGGGAAAAGCAACAATCCATTATAGTGTGGAAAGAAGGCACATTACAAGTACTGAAGTGAGTCCAAAGGTGTTTAGAGGAAGACTTTGTTGGAGTAACATGCACACTGAGGGGACAGAAAAAGGTGCAAGTTACATCCACCTGCATTCCTTCTAGACTCCGACACACCTCAGAATTTGTTTCTGTGTCTGTACCAAATTATTTATAATTTCCCCCAAATACGGATTCTTAACAATCTTTTCCCTTTTCTAAATCCTGCACATGAGTTGTAGGATTAGGACCTTCCACTTCAATTCAGCATTTGGCAGAACTTATTTTTCACGAGCTTCACTTTAGCTTAGTGTCACCCCAGATCCCTTCTAACAATGATCTCTGTTGGAAATAAAATGGATATAAACCCATCTTTTTTGTTTCTGAGTGTGTGGGAAAGCACAGAATATTCTTCTCTGCCTAACACTATCATTCATGGGCAGGCAAGCCACTGAAATATACAATAATTACTTTGTCTGATAAGAAGAACAGAGAAAGGAGAACTAGCCAGGGGTTGTGAAGGGCAGAGCAGGGATGGGGGAGTGGTCATCCTGTGAGCTGCTGCAATGTTAACATATTTGCAGCTTTGTTTTAAAAGTACTGATATTATTTAGGGTCAGGAGAATATTTTCAAAATATGTATTTGAAAGGGATGAGTTAAACATCAGGCAACCAATACTGGCCACTTCTCTGTAGTGGCATTTCAGCGTAAAAATACAGGAACCTGCCATCCAGTATGGTGTAAAAGGGTCAAGCAACCACTGTAAACAAAATGAGCTAAGATTAAGATAAATAGGTAGATTGCTGTAGGATGTTTGAGGCCTAGGCTGCACTGTTTGGTCTCATTTACAAGGGATATGGTTGACTGAAAAATTCACAGACTTGTCTGAATTTTTTACTTACTGTTTTTACAAATAATACAGGGAGGATTAGAGCTGAATAGCATAGAAAATATTTTGTATATTTAATTTGTGCAGATGACAGCTCTCTGTATATACTGAATACTAACCTGACTATTGTCCTCACGTAAAAATCTCTAGCTCAAGTTAGTGGCACATTAAACGTGAGTTAGCTGGCCCATTGTGGGGTATGGGTTGAAGCTGGAGTGCTGCTAAAGCTCAAGCTTGTAATGCAGTGGGGAAGCAGCAGCTCAAGTTACAACAACTCATCAGCTGCTAATCCAAACACACCGTGTCATTTGAGTGTTGTTTTGCAGTGTGGCCATGCTCACTCCAGCTTGGCTAGGTCGAGTGAAGTAACTCAAGTGTACTACCTCGGGCTAATTGTTGCCATGAAGACAAGCCATTGGTCTGTTTCCATTGTTTGTTTCTGAATTTCACACAGCCATTTTTAAAAATGAGGTAAATGTTGTTTTTTGCAAACCCACAAAAATTGCAGGGGATTCAGGGACAGATGTGGAACTTGACATTACTTTTAACTAATTTTATGACAGTGACTAGATGACAATAGCCTTTCAATAGCAGATGGTAGTGGTCCACTCTTTGGATAGACACTGCTATCAGCAATAGTGCCTGCTGTGCAATTTCTTTCCTTCAACTAATTTATTGCTTACAATCTGATAAGTAGCCAGTCAGATGTCAGAGGACTTTCCTGTCTCTAAATTGAAACCTTGAAACCTAAGAACCAGCACGACTACATTATAGCAGACGTTAATATTCTTTTTGTAAATTTTTAGACTGATATTCTTTTTGGTGATTTTAATTACCAAATTTTATTTTTCCCATTTTATTTCATAGTCTCTAATGTGAGAGTCTAGCTGAGTGAAAACATAGAAATTGATTGTCAGACAGCCACCCTTTTATACTAGACTATAAATAAACACAACAGTGAATGTTATCTAGAGAAAATAAATCCCTTTGCTCAGAAGGAAGTAAGAAATAAAGAAAGATGTCAAAGTATTGAGCAGGCATTGGATTGGGATTAGGTTTTGTGAATTAAGTGATATTGTATCCTTATCGATACAAAGTGTGAGATGCCATCATGATCTAAATGAAACTATATAATAGCCCATCTTATTTGGTTTCACATTCTTATATTTTCTTAGTTATTAATAGAACATATTACATTTATAAGAACAAAAATAACTAAAACTTAGAATAAATAAAAATAGAACTGTTAAATCATTTCAAACTGTAAACTTTCAGTAAATTAATAGGTGTTCTGGTAGGGGGAACATCTCAAAATAGATCTAACCAGAGTGTCAGGTTCATACAGCATTCTGTACTTCATATCCTGTAATGTCGCTGTGCAATGTTAAATAGCCATAGCCTTTCAAGGCTGAGTATAATAATATCTAGGTGGGATTTCCAGAGGAAATGAAGGCAATTAGATGCCCAAGCCCCATTGAATTTCCATGGGAGTTCAGTAACAAACTTCTTTAGGCTCCTTTGAAAATTCCAACATACATGTTTTGCAATCCTTTGGATGAAGGATGCTATATAAATATAAGCTATAAGATTGTGTGTGTTTTAAATAAATCTATACAGAATTAAACTTTTCTTATAGATGTAAGACTACAGATGCAGCAAGTGTTTAAGTGGTGTGCTTTGGTTCATTTTTTCACCCAAGTAAAGCAATTTTCCCTCTTTTAACTGGAAGAAATCAAGAAAAATCTTTATACTTATTTCTATTACTCTCTCTCTCTCTCTCTCTGTATGTTTCTTACTCCTGCATGAACATAAGATCAGACCAAATATTTACTCACCGATGGGGACTTGGTTCTTGTGCATGCCATTTTAAAAAGAACACACAGCATTGTACATGCACTATAAACTACATTACTCTTGCTCTTTGAATTATTTATAGTTCTGCTTGTCATGAAAGGAAGTGAGACCCATTAAATGGTTCAACAACTGTATTTTATTTAAGTGCATCAGCAAGAAGGGTTCATTCTTTCCAGTACTTCCCATTCCCCAGTTCTCTGGCTTTCTTCTGGATGTCTTTGATCTGTAAAGGGCCCGTGCTGTATTACTGAAATTGTATTTTATATAGGGATGGATGGGTTAATAAACTGACCTGCACACTCACCCAAATCCCAAACCAAACTAGAATGGAACCTATCAGATGATCACATTGACCTCCAAGGCTGGATAACAGCAACTCAGTAGGCATCTAGCAAAGTCATTTAGAATACATATAATTTTTATGGACGTCAATGAGATTTAAGCACATTCTTAAGTGCTTTCTTGAATAGAAATCGACTTTAGCATGTGCTTTGTGGCACTGGGGCCATAGTCCTTAAAACAAAGAAACAAAAAAGTGTTCCATTTGTCCAGAATAGAACAGCCTATTTAGGCACTGAGAAAACATTATCGTAGTGTTCCACTCACTACTCTGACTCTCTGTATGGTCAAGTTCAAAATCATGGTTTCAGTATTCAAGGCCTTCCACGAAATTAGCTCTAGGTATTCAGAGCACACCTCACTCTCAATGACGTGGATTTCCCTGGGCATCTATTCCTCAGAATAAGCTATGAAGTTGAAGCTGTCAATTTCAAATGAGAATGAGGATAAGAGCTTTTTTCAGCAATAGGGACTAAATTTTGGTATTTGTTACTGGAAGACATTAGAATGACCACTAATTTCATTGCGTTCTGAAGTCACTTTTTCAATGTAGCTTTCCCACAACCACAATTATTAGCAAAGGTAGAAAAGGAGCAGGAAAAGATGAAGGCAAGAAAGATGAGAAAGGTGAGAGATGGAGACATACAATTAAAGAAATGACCAAGGTTATGAGGGAGGAATGCTAGGCTGGCGGCTTCTTGTGGCTTTGGGCCATCATTTTCAAACCTGGGTACTTAAATTAAGCTCCTAAGCTCATATTTAGGCACCTAAATATAAGTGGTCTGATATTCAGAACTCCAAATGATTTCTATAACTGTCACTGAAGTCAGTGGAAGCTGCAGGTTTTGAAAATACAGGATTTAGGATTCTAATTTGGAGCACTTCGCTTGAAAAAATGTTGCCTATAGTTTTTTAACTCTTTGGATGGTGCTCAGATACTATGGTGATAAGTGCTTTTATAAAAATCTGGATGGACAGATAGACCTTAATGTTATAGAACTATAAAAAGGGAAATAAGGACAACCTGGGGAATTACAGACCAGTCAGCTTAACTTCAGTACCCGGAAAGATAATGGAGCAAATAATTAAGCAAGCAAAGATAATAAGGTGATAAGTAACAGTCAGCATGGATTTGTCAAGAACAAATCATGTCAAATCAACCTAATAGCTTTCTTTGACAGGATAACAAGCCTCGTGGATAGGGAGAAAGAGGTAGATGTGGTATATCTTGACTTTAGTAAGACTTTTGATACTGTCTTGCATGATCTTCTCATAAACAAAGTAGGGAACTACAACCTAGATGGAGCTACTATAAGGTGGGTGGATAACTGGTTGGAAAACCATTCCCAGCGAATAGTCAAGCTGGATGGGCATGTCAAGTGGAGTTCCACAGGGATCAGTTCTGAGTCCGGTTCTGTACAATGTCTTAATGATTTAGATAAAGGCAGAGCGTACACGTATAAAGTTTGCAGATGACACCAAGCTGGGAGGGTTGCAAATGCTTTGGAGGATAGGATTAAAATTCAAAATGATCTGGACAAATGTCAATAAGGACAAAAGTAAAGTATTCCACTTAGGAAGGACCAATCAGTTATACACATACAAAATGGGAAATGACTGTCTCGGAAGGAGTACTGAGGAAAGGGATCTGGGGGTCATAGTGGATCACAAACTAAATATGAGTCAACAGTGTAACACTGTTGCAAAAAAAGCAAACTTCATTCTGGGATGTATTAGCAGGAATGTTTTAAGTAAGACACAAAAAGTAATGCTTTCACTCTATTCCATGCTGGTTAGCCCTCAACTGGACTATTGTGTCCAGTTCTGGGTGCCACATTTCAGGAAAGATGTGGACAAATTGGAGAAAGTCCAGAGAAGAGCAAAAAAAAAAAAAAAGATTAAAGGTCTAAAAAACATGACCTATGGAGGAAGATTAAAAAAAAAATTGGGTTTGTTTAGTCTGGAGAAGAGAAGACTGGAGGAGTGCACGGGGAGCGGGAAGGAAGTGATAACAGTTTTCAAGTACATGAAAGGTTGTTACAAGGAGGAGGGAAACATTTTTTTCTCTTTAACCTCTGAGGATAGGACAAGAAGCAATGGACGTAAATTGCAGCAAAGGCAGTTTAGGTTGTACATTAGGAAAAACTTCCCAACTGTCAGGGAATAAATTGCCTAGGGAATCTCTGTCATTGAAGATTTTTAAGAGCAGGTTAGACAAACACCTGTCACGGATGGTCCAGATAATACTTAGTCCTATCTCCTAGTTCAGTTCCCTGCACTCAAGACCTCTTGAGGTCCTTTCCAATCCTCTGATTCTGTTTTCCTGGCACTAGTGACAGTCTCACATAGAATAGTGCTGGCAGGTGAGGTGAGACAAGCTATCATGTCTCAAACTGCCCTTCTTCATTTCTGGGAAAGATACTCCCAGAGTCACAGCACAATATAAAGTGGAACAGATTGTTTAGGATAAGTAGTTAGCACATATTGTAAGGGACCATTCAAGGTAGAGTGGCCCATTAACACCTCTGCAGTCATAGGATAAAAAAAGAGGGGGTTAGTAGGTTACAGATTGTTGTAATACGCCATAAATCCAGTGTCTCCGTTCAGTCCATGATTTCTAGTATCTCACAAAGTTATGAATTTAAGCTCCCAGGCTTCTCTTTTGAAAGTGTGCAAGTTTCCTTTGAGGATGAGGACTAATAGGTCAGATACAGAGTGATTGTGAAAAGTATTCATCCACAGGTGACGTGGGGTTTCTGTCTTTTATCACTTTCCTGTGTGAGTTCATTTGAGAGCATAGTGATTGTCTGGTTTCATCAACAGAGTTTTTATTGGGGCATTTACACCACATGCTGTGATAGGCCTGTGTAGGAGCTACGGATCTTGAAAGGTGTATTGTGGGGGGCGTTGATCATTGTAGCAGTGAAGATAGTGGCGTAGCCAGGGTTGCAGCCGAGGAGGAGCGGCAGAGAAAAAAGGCGCCGGTCCTTCGGTGGCATTTCGGCGGCCCTGTGCATGCGCCGAAATGTCACTGAAACATGGAGCGGCGCATGCGCAGGGCCGCCCTGCTTCCCCATCTGGAGTGCTGTCTGGGGCACCGAGACCCCCAGCCACGCTCTCAGGGCCGGAGTCCCGGCCGGAGCGCCGGGAGTCCGCGGCCCCGTACCGCCGTCCAGCCGGAGTGCCGGGAGCCAGCCCGCGGCCCTGTTCCGCCAGCCGGCCGGAGCGCTGGGAGGCGGGAGCCAGCAGGCCAGCCCGCGGCCCCGTTCCGCCAGCCAACCGGAGCGCCGGGAGCCAGCCCGCAGCCCCGTTCCGCCGGCCGGCCGGCCGGAGCGCTGGGAGCCAGCCCGCGGCCCTGTTTCGCCAGCTGGCCGGAGCGCTGGGAGGCGGGAGCCAGCGGGCCAGCCCGCAGCCCCATTCCGCCGGCCGGCCGGAGTGCTGGGAGCCAGCCCGCGGCCCCGTTCCGCAGGCGCCACTTTTGGGGAGTGTGGTCAGGAGAAGTGGCCGCTTCCCCTGAACCCCACTAGCTACAGAGATATATCTGCAGGTTTTGCATCTGTTGCTCTGGCAGGGTCTGGTGCTGCTTTGAATTGGTGTGGCCTGGAGTGTGGTCTTTGTTCATGGGATCAACATGGTTACAATTACAATGCATACATAGAATAGTGCAAGCTGTCTTGTGTATAGGAAAGCACTCATTAATTAATCCAGCATTTTACAACAGTATTGAGTTTGAAGCAGGTACAGATACATCAGTAAGTGCCTAAATCCACAAAGGTTCTTAGGCACCTAAGTCTGAGGTTTAGGTGCCTAATTCCATTTTTTAGGTACCACTGTAATCCACAAAACTCTATCTCAGCTGCTGCCTAACCCTGTAGGGGCCTAAACTGCCTCAGCACCTAAATTTCCACTGTATAAGTTCCCTCGGCACCTAAGTTTATGCCTCTGAGCATGAGCACTACTGCCTCATTCTCTTGTCTAAGCCCCCATCTGCTTCACAAACCAGGGGAAGACTGGGCCCCATGCATGAGATAGGCAGAGGAGCACCTATTGAGTAGGAATGCTCAGAGGCTGTCTTCTGGATTGGGACCCCATTCAAAATCTGGCTGGAGGAAGAGGTGGTGGTGCTGCCAACATTTTAACTTTTAGCCCAGTCACTTTCCCAGAATGTGGAAGACCCAGATTCAATCAGGTTCTACCTGATGGGGAGAAAGGGAGACCCCTGTTCAAATCCATCTCGTGGGTGGTTGCTCTAACCACTTACCTATGGAATATTCTGACATGGGGATCCCTCAATCTATTTTTGTTGAAGCTGTTCCATTGTGTATAATTAAAGAGTTATTGTAGCAGGGGGACTGGACCATGGGTAGTAGATGTGTAGTAGAACTGGAGTCAAAGGGCCAGTGTTCCCTAGAGGGACTGTTATTGATGGGACTTGGAATGGAAGCAATTTAGCCACATAGACAGAGCAGTGCACAGGATTTAATAAAGTTGTA
This sequence comes from Terrapene triunguis, assembly GCF_002925995.2. NCBI lineage: Eukaryota > Metazoa > Chordata > Testudines > Emydidae > Terrapene > Terrapene triunguis. Next base: position 32,101,804 of record NW_020664419.1, on the reverse strand, counting down.
CTTGTTCAACTTAATCTGCATTCAGCTTCACTCAGTGCAAATGAAACACTAACCAACAAGCTATAGAGTCATTCTCTTTTTGGCCCAATGACTTTTAAAGGCAGAAGGGGGAATTGAACCTGGGTTCCCTATATCAGTGTTCTAACCTGCGCACCCCTACCCATTTTGTGTGGAGTGAGGTAGGTACTTCACTCATTCTCACAAGAAACAACTTAGGTGCCTAAGCCACCTGACTCCAGTAGAAAGGTTCTGGCTGTGGATTGCAAGCAGAGACCGGCATCTCCATGCAACCTGGACCTGAGTTTGAGAGAGGAGTGGGGCTTAAGACGCACCCCTCTCATTGCCATCTCCCATTAGCTAGGTTAGGCATGTCCCTGCCTAGCGTGCTGGCTTTTGTGAAGTTGCCTGTCTCTCTCCAGTCATTATGTAGGGAGCCTAGGGTCCAGGTTTTTAAAGGTATTTAAGTGTCCAAAGATTCACATTGATGTCTTGTGCGATTTTCAGAGGTGCCTAGGCACCTAACTGCCATTGAAATAAATGGGAGTGGGGTGCCTAGGAATTTTTGAAAATCCCAGTATGTGCTTGTGTGCATCTTGAGATGCATAAATATCTTTTTAAAAAGTGGCCTAGGCACCAAACTCAGGCTGTGTGGATCATATTGTTGCTCTGGTGATTCTGTAGGTGCCTACATGCCTTGTGGATCTAAAGCCTGAAAGTATATAAAAGCATGTACACTCATTCCATACATTATTCTTTGCATTGTGATGAATGGAAGTGGCAATGGTATGTGGCAGGTGAAACCCTGGCCTACATTGGGCCTATGCTATTTTAAACTTAGTTTCCTATAGCTTTGTTATTTTACCCTTTTTGTAGCACCATACTACAAATTCTTTTGTGCTCACATCTCTCCTCTATGGCTGTGAGACCTGGACACCATACAAATGGCATATCAAACAGCTACAGGTCTTCCATATGTGGTCTCTGCACACCATTATGGGGATCCATTGGCAGGACAAAATTACCAACCTGGAGGTTCTCCAAAAGTCAAATTCATAAGCATTGAGGCCAGGCTGATAAAATCCCAACTACGCTGGGTTGGACACGTCATTAGGATGCCTGAATATTGACTCCCAGAAAAATTTTCTATGGAGAATTGGCACAAGGACACCAGAATCAAGTCCGCCCCAGAAAGCACTACAAGGATAGCATCAAGAATAGCACACAATTTGGTGAAATATAACCGAATGATCTTGAGAAGACTGCTTTAAATAGGTCAGCATGTCAACACACAACACTCAGAGCTTTCCAAGCCTTTGAAGAAGACAGAAATAATCAATTGTTAGCTGCAAGGGAAAAGCGTCATACTACTGCTATAGCTATCAAGACACTCACCAATGACTTTGTCTGGCCAATCTGCTCACGAGCATGCGTGTCACGCTTTGGACTTGAGTCACTACAGAATCCACAAAAAGAGAGAGCATGAAAACGTCATCGTCGAACCGACAGACTACACACACTACAAATTCCACTCTCAGTGAAACTTCTGATATTATTAACATCATCTCTGTTGTTCTGTACACATCTGTATTACTGTCAGAAAGCAAACATATTTAATTAAGAGATTGAGCAATTCAACATTTCCCTTACTAGTAAGTCCAAAGGCCAATGCTTTATTTAAATACTCTCATCATCGAGTGAAGTGTGTAGGATGCGTTTTCAGAAAGAGAATGAATAAGAACAGCTAATAAAACAAAAATAATTTTAATAAAGGAGAAGAGTGGTTTTATATTGGCTCATTTGACAAATATAAAAAAACATGTTTGTATTTATAGAACCTGTTAACCAATCTGACACTCATAACAATAATTATAGTAATGATAATAACCATAATCATTGTAGTATGAAACAAACAGCAGGAAAAAGGGCTTTGCTAACAATCACTGGTATAGACAACCACCACAGCATGTAATCTAACAAATCACTACAGAAATTACTTTATCACTAATCTTGGATCAATAACACAAATTGTTTAGTAGCCACAACAGTGAAAAGAACTGAAGTAATTAGTGTTACTATTTCAAATCAATGATGAGCCATTTACAAGTACGTCAAACAATTTCAAAACAAAAATTGCACCTTTAAGTTGTGGGAACTTTTTAACATGTGCTTTAAGTCTTAGAGTCAGATCCTCAGCTGGTGTAAATGAGTGCGACTCCATTGAGGTCAATGGAGCTATGCTGATTTACAGCTGCTGTAGTTCAGGCCCTAAATATCTCCAATTGTTGGCAATAAGAAGTAGCAGGCATCTGTAATTAGGTATGTTGCCTGGTCTGGTCTGGCACCTGTTGTCTGGCTGTTGTTTTTATTTCTCCTTTATTAGTGAGAGGTGGAGGAAGCAGCTGTTAAGTTCAGGAAAGCAGCGTGGCACCAGAGTGCAGCCTGTGGGTTGCAATGCAGAAAGAAATTAAAGGGAGGGAACAAAATAGGTATACAGACTTGGGGTATGATTTTTTTAACGTAGCTAAAGATGGAGATAGGAGCTTAGTAGTGTTTTCAAAAATGCTTTACTTGCTGTTACACACTTAGAAGTTTAGACCATCACACTAGGCACCGATCTATATCTTTAGGTGCTTAAATACCTTTCAAAATCTGACCCATGGTCAGTCAGTCTTAAGCAGTGAGGTTCCTGGAGTAATAATTAAATATCTTAGAGGACTACCGTTGACGAATTGGTCCAAAACACACACTTAAATTTGTTTTTTTTTCAGCACAAATCCTTCATTGTTTAATTTTAGTGGAAGATGTGTATGTAAATCACTTGCACAGCTTTTAAAATCTCAGCCATTGTCTGTCAGCTATCTAAGATATAATTACTCCAAGTTGATAACGCTAGAATGATATGGTAAGGGACTGAGGGCTACTCAGGGAAACAGATCCTCAGCTGCTGTAAAGTGGCATTGCTCCTTTGAAGTCAACAGAGCTGTGGTAATTTACACCTGCTGAAGAACTTTGTCAGTATGTTTGAATGCATAGAAAGAGACATCCCTGCCTTTAAGAACTTGCTGTCTTAATACTTTGTTTAGTGGTGAAATTATTTCTAATTTTATCCGGCTTTTTATAAAAAGAAGAAACAGCCCCTCCATTCTAAACTTTTGTCCAGAACTCAAAAGGAAACAAAATGAAACTTTGATGTTTGGATAATTTTTTTTTTAAGTTTTTCCAATTTTCTGTACATCGTTGCTTTGGAATTTCAATTCTAGTGCTAGCTAGAAGTACTGAAATAATATAAAAAAAATGTCTAAGGATATTTCTGCCCCAATTAGAGCACAGAGAAAGTTACTGGAACTTTTAGACATTTATTCAACTTGATCCTGAACTCTGAACATTTTTAAATTGACCTATAATTGCTCAGTGCCAGAAAGATATTGAGAAACACGAATTCAGAGAAATACAGCCAAAAAGAGTAAGGGACCCACTGATTTAGAAAGAAAAACACATCAAAGTTGAGCAACTATTATTTTTTTTTGGTTAGCAGACTCTCATTTGTTGGAATTCTGATTTTGGAAAAGGAAATTGCGAACAGGTGGCAATTATGACCAGACTTTCTTCTTTATCTAAACAACTGAAGTTTGACATGCAGGTTGTTTTTGATGCAAGAGTTTGGTTTTATCCCACCTATATGTTGGGGAGAACAGTGTGGTTTTAGTTTTGCAAATCAATAGCAGAGGTGGTTCAAATTCAGATTCCATTTTATGCAAGATGCCAATGTTTGGATAACTAGTGATTTCTGATCAATGTTTCTGCATTCTCCTATCATTAGGAAAAATAAAAGAACTAAAGATTAGTTTGGCAGTACAAAGATGGAGCATTTGGTTGGGTCTGATGAGAGACTGTGTACCATACACCAGTGGGCATTAGAGCTCTTATGGTCACAACTCCCATCACAGTTGAAATTATTAAATCCTCTAAAAAAATTATATCGACAGTGGAAGGTCCTGGATAGGACACTGAGGGACAGATTGTTATGATGTTGCACAGTAGAGGGAGGCTGCAAGGAGAATTGCTTCTCCCCGCATCTCCTGTAAAAGGCCTGGCCCAAGTGGAATCCTATTGCTCAGGGGATTATGTGGGGATTGCACAATGCCCCCAAAGGAGTGGAGAGGAGATGGGGCCATGGTCCTTCCCCCTCTCCATTGCATACGACAGGGCCTCCTGATACACAGCGTGTATGCTGTATCACATAAGCCTTGGTTAGATTATGAGACATGTCTAACCTGTACATTTCCAGTATGTGCCCAAGTTCCTTGCAGTTTCTACAGAGTTTGTCTTGAACAAACAATCATTTGCATTGTGACTTTTTCCTGCAATGAAAGCACACAGTCTTTGACTGTTATCAAAGTTATGTTTTTTCTTTGCTTGACATCCAGTTTATTTGTTGTCCTAAAAATATGATGATGTAATAGCTCCCTGCCATCTTCAGTAGCTGTCTCCAGCAAGACAGTAATTTCTAGTGCATGTTTTGGGGTCAAATCAGCCTCAGTCAATAACTGTGTTTGTACTGTTTCATTTTGCATCCCACACAGTAACCAGTCCCCTGATGCATAATTTAAACTCTCTCCAAACTGGCAATGCACTATTAATTTCTTTAATTCAGCCACATATTCAGATATTTCATTTTCTTTCTGATTAATTACATAGAAGCTTTGGGGATAGGTGTTTTGTTTGCTGGTTTAATAGAACCTAAATTGTAGCAAGTCCTAAATTTGAATCCCCATTACATTCAGTAAAACTGCCGCCTTTTGCTCATCATTGATACTATTAGCTATTATGTGCTATGCCAGTCTCTTGATATAGGTTGGGCCAGTTGTCTACTGAACTATCAAACAAGATCGTTTTCCCCAAACAGCCAGTCATTTTTAACCCTCTTCCCTCTCCTCCCCCCTTCTCCCCCCAGCAATTTACTTACAATCGCAGTGGCTAAATCTGCAGTTGCTTTAATTTCATTTTCACTTGGCTTCTGCAGTTCATTCCTGCATTAGGATCCCCTCCTTCTTGCCAATAGTTGTCGGCGTTTTACACAACAATGATAGCATGAAGAAAACACATGGGCGTGGTGGGATCTAAATAACTGAATGTTGCTTATATGGTGCACAATACTAACTGAATAACTGGAGTGCTATGTACAATTCTGATCACCCATGTTCAAGAAAGATAAACTGGAAAGAAGCAGAGAAGGGTTTACAAGGATGATTGGGGGAATGGAGAGCTTGTTTTATGAGAGAAGGCTAAAAGAGCTTGGTTTGTTTAGCCAAACAAAACAAAAGCTGAAAGACATAGGCGCCGACTCCGTGAGTACTCCAGGGCTGGAACACCATGGGGGAAAAGAAAAAGCATTTGCTCAGCACCCACTGGCTGCCCTGCCAATCAGCTCCTCCCACTCCCCCCCAGTGCCTCCAGCCCACCGCGATCAGCTGTTCAGTGGCATGCAGGAGGTGCTGGGGGGAGGGGGCGGAGTGAAGGGGTGGAACAAGGTGGGAAGAGGCGGGACAGGGGTGGGACCTTGGGGGGAGGAGTGGAATGGGAGCATGGCCTGGGGCAGAGTGGGAGACAAGCACCCCCAGGGAAATGACAAACTCAGCACCTGTGGTGAGAGGGGATATGACTGCTCTCTCTGAATACATATGATAATAATCACCAGGGAGGGAGAAGAGCTAGTTAAGCTAAAGGACAGCATTGAAATAAGAACAAAGGGGTATGAATTGGTCATCATGAATAAATTTAGGCTGGAAATTAGAAGGTTTCTAACTATCAGAAGAATTTCACTCCTCTAGTGGGCCACGGGAGGAGACAAACAACCTAACTAATTTTTAGAAGGAGTTTGTCACTTAATCTCATTCATAAATTTATCAGTTTCATGTGATAGCAGGGGACTTGACTCAATGACTCAGGAAGCCTCTTCTAGTTCTATGTTCTTAACCCATATTTACTAAATGCTCAACATGTTACTTTGGCTGTTGCTGGTTTCAAAAATAGAACACAGTGAACTCCAACTATTTAAGAGGGATACTACTCAATTCCTATCTTCAGTTCCCACTCAACATTGATGATGGGGATAAATGTTTGTCTACCATCTATCTATCTTGTGTCAGTTTCACAGCTTCATTCATCTTTAAACCTTTTTGTTCTATGTCATTCTTCACCATGTCTATTCAATGCATCCTCGCTCTGCCTCTGGTTCTAGTTCCTTGGACTCTGATATGTATTGCCATACAATATCCTCTCCAGGTCCATTCTTGACATGTGCTTAACCCATCACAGTCATCTTTCTTGAATTTTCCGTAACAAGCATTATTTCTTGCCCTAGCCATTTTCTTCTCTTCTTTCCTTGTACTCCAGCATTTTAACCCATACAGTAGTATCAGCATGACATTTGTCTCATATATGGTGATTTTTGTTTTTAATCAGATGTCTTTAGCTTTACAAATCTTGCAGAGTTTTCCAAATGCAGTTGCATTTGGATAAAGATCTGAGTTTGAGCTTTACCTTTTGTTATCTAATTACCATAATTAGTCTTCTCTGTGTTGATGTTCAATCTAAATTTTCTGCTTTCCCAATTTGCTTGTCAGTTATTCTCTGTATATCCTCTTTGGTCAATAGTGTGAATGGTATAGTCTGTGAATCTAAGGTTACGTATGTCTTTTCACATAACATGACCCCTCCTGCTTCATCTCTCAGTGCTACAGCCGTTGCTGATTTCAGTACCAAGTTGAACAGATCTGGTGTTAGTGTGAATCCTTGTCTCACTCCTACAGTTGTCCTGAACCATTCTATCAGCTTCTTGTCTGCTCTTACTACACTCATTGACTTCCTATATGTTTTCTGTAAGTTTGATCAGTTTTTTGGGGATGTCATATATAAATCATACATCTTAAAAAGTGCCATAGCTCTTTCTATCCAATGCTATCAAAATCCAGTTAAAAGTCTATAAAGTTGCTTTAACAGGTTTGGTTGTGTTCTATGTACTTCTCTGATATCTGTCTTATCTAAAAGATACACTTATCTAAAGGTTATCCTGCAGGTGTTATTTCGGGGAAGTTCTATAACCTGTGTTATATAGAAGGTCATAAGAACAGCCATAATGGGTCAGATCAATGGTCCATGTAACCCAGTATCCTGTCTTTCAACAGTGGCCAATGCCAGGTGCTGCCGAAGGAATGAACAGAACAGGCAATTATCAATTGATCCATTTCCCTGTCATCCACCCCCCAGCTTCTGGCAAACAGAGTCTAGGTTAGAGCATGGTGTTGCATCCCTGACCATCTGGCTAGTAGCCATTGATGGACCTGTCCTCCATGAATTTATCTAGTTCTTATCTAGGTCAGACTAGATTATCACAGTGGTCCCTTCTGGCCTTGAAATCTATGAATTATCCTGGTCAAAATCTGGCTTGTTCCTGTGCAGACACTTCCACATATCTCTTCATTCTCCTTGGCAGTGTCTCAGTGAATTCTTTTCCGAGCATACTCAGTAAGCTAATTCCTCTTTAGTTCTTGAACTCACTCCTATCTCCTTTTTTTTATAGATCAGTACTGTTGATCTATAAAGTTGTTGCTTTCCCCCGTTCACTCGGCACTTGATCTTGTTTGTAAATCTTGTTGAATAGATTGCATTGCCTTTACTATGTGTTCCTCACCTGCTTTGCAGTTATGTCAGTTCCCGATGCCTTTTTATTTTTAAAACTTTCTAACAAGATCTTTACTTCTACTTCTAAGAATTCCAGCTTCCGTTCTTCCTCATTTGTGCCGGAAAGCTTCTCTGGGAGTACACCTCTACCTCGATATAACGCGACCCGATATAACACGCATTCGGATATAACGCGGTAAAGCAGTGCTCCGGGGGGGCGGGGCTGCGCACTCCGGTGGATCAAAGCAAGTTCAATATAACGCGGTTTCACCTATAACACAATAAGATTTTTTGGCTCCCGAGGACAGCGTTATATCGAGGTAGAGGTGTATTTCATCTACTGTGTTCTGCACATTGTACAGCTCTTCAAAATATTCTTTCCATCACTTATTCTTTACTTGTTCATCCTCATTTTTTGTCTGTCCTTATCTTTCACCACTGACATCTTAAATTCATATGTCCCTCTCAATTCTCTTCTCTTGTGATACAACCTGACACATTTCTCTTGGCATACTCTTCTGTTTCTTTACATTGTTCACTTATCCAGTTGTTTCTGTCTCTCATTTCTTTCTGTTTTATCTCTCTGGTTAGCCTATTGTGCTCAACTCAGACTTTTGTCCTTTTTTTTCTTCTTCTGCTTCATATGCTTGTCAATCAATTGCAGCACAACATCTGTTATCCATCTTGGTTTCTTCATTTTGGCTTTGTAGCCCAATACTTCTTCAGGCTCTGTCATAATACCATTTTTACACTGTTCCATGTCTCTTCAATGTTCATTTCTTCTTTCACCAGAGATATGATGTTTTTCCGCTCATCATCTTTGTATTCTTTCCTGATATCTGGCTCTTTCAATTTGTCCATGTCATAGATCTTAGTTCATGGCATTTTTTTTTATTGTGCTCACACTTATCCTTATTGATGCTAGCATTAACTTACGATCTGATTTGATATCAGCTGCAAACGATCTGCATGACAACACACTTTATTTTCATCTGTGATTCACAAGTCTATTATGTTTTTTGTTTGCCATGGGGTGATATCCCCATCCACTTCCTCTGTAGCATTCTTTGTTGAAACAGCATGTTTGTTATCACCAGGTTGTTGCTTAGGCTACTCAATTTCTGCTTTTCCCCCCCTCTTTTGTTTTCTTCAACTAGTCCAAATCTGCCTATTGCTCCAGCACAGGAATTCCAGTCTGATCCTACTTTCGCATTTACATTTTCCAGTAACATATCTTGTCTTGACACTTCTTGCATTTTTTTCTGTAGATTATAAAGTTCATCAATTTCTTCCTTGGGGGCTGCTGAGGTCAGCACATATCTTTTACTACTGTAACTTTACCAGATTTATTCAGAATTTTGCCTTCAGTTTATGAGGAGATATTGAGTTAAATGTCGTAAGAGCCTGGCTTACGTTTGGCTTTAGCACCAATACAACTCCATTCTGGTGTCCTATGTCAATATCGCATGTTCAACAAGGTAGAATTCTCCTTTGCCTTCCCATCTTGTGTTGCATACACTGATGATTCCCCATTCATATCTTTTCAACTTCTGCATTGTTACCACAAGTGCTCCAGCCTGCTGTAATATTCTTACATTCTACGCGCCAATAAATGTTTTATCCTCTGAGTTCATCATGTTATACCCTGTTCTGTTTGTTGTGTTTGTGTTTGTTCCGACTGCATACTTTTCACCACCACCTCAGTTTCTGAGTGGTGAATGTGGTCTTTATTTGTCCTAGTGACAAACAAGCTGGCATGCTTTTTTTTTTCCATTTGGTTTCTATGATCCAATATTCACCAAGTGTTCAAACATGACTCCTTGGCTTTGTGGTTGACCAGTGTATCCACTAGCTTGCTCCATTGCTGTTTCTGTCAATGATATACTCTGAAAGTTGTTTTGCTGGCTTCGCCATAGGAGACTTCATGCCTTTACCTTAGTAGTTATCGCCACTAGCTACTCTCACTAGGTTTTAGCATGTAAGGCAAGGTCCTGGGATGTGGTGCTGTTGTGCACATGCAGCTACCTGGAGCTGCTAGTGAGAATTGAGTGAATTGCCAGGACCAACGACAAGCAAATTATCCTGTGTAGTTGTGGCTGTCTACTATGTAGAGATACTAACTTTTGAACTCACACCATACACCCTACCCAATTCCTATATTCTACTATAAAAGGAGTATTTTAAAAGTGTGTTAGACAAAATGTTTTTTTAGTAACACATTGTAAAACTCCAGTGTAGACAAGGCAAGTTTTATTTTAATGTTGGCTGGTAGAGCATGTTACAGTGTACTAGAAGAACAGATACAATTTTAAAATATGAACAATTAGGCTAAATATCAAGACAAATGTCTCAATCGTGAGATTTACTAAACTGTGGCATATTCTCCCGAGAAACAAAAAAGAAGGCTTCGCACAGGAGATAGTCTGATTCTAAAGAGAGGAGTAGGTAGGGGAGAGGGCTAAGTAGGTCCCTATCCCTATCAATATTATGTGACTCTGTCATCTATGCTTCAATTTACAAGAATCATTGCTGTGTCATTTATGGCAGAAAGTATGTAACTATGTATTTCTGTTGTTTATGGAACTGGCTTATTCCAGAGGATAATGGATTTGGACATATTTGGTGTGCTGATCTTTTCTAAATTACTAACATTCAAATATCATAAGGAAAGCAGTTTCCTACAGGTCAAAACAATAAACTCCAAAATCAGAAAATATATACATCATCCTACAGTTTGATTAGTCCAAGTGCAAATTTCCCCATACGCCAGACTTTTAATAGAAAATCAAAATGGGACTGCTCTTAAGAGTCTGGGCATCTTCAAGCTAAAATCCTGTTTACATGAGATGCTGTAGTTAGAGTTCTACAGCAGTGTACTACTGACAAAATCATGCTGTAGCAAATTGTCAGCAGGCACAGTCAAAGACCTGAGATAGAGAGATTAAAAAAAATCAGATTAAGTGACTAGAAGCAGACTTGTTGCCTTGTAATGTCATATGTGAAGATTAGTAGCTACTAGCAGCAAGTCCTGCTCCTCTGTAGGAGTGTCTGCAGTGCAGTTGTCTCTATCATCTGCAAGAGGACATGGAGTGGTCAAATGAGAAGTGAAAGGGAAGCTGGGAGAAACGAGACCAGTAGGGCAAGGATATCCTGATCACAAAGGGATCTTTTACTCAAAAGTGAGGGTACTACTGATGGCTGAATAGAGGCTAAAGTAAATTTGGCCAATCCTTTGGCCACAGAGACGCTAATAAAAACCTAGAGGTCTCATGCTAGCAATCAAGAGACTGTAATTTGCAGCACAAAATAAATTCATTAAATCATTATGAAACTTCAAAACAAGATCTCATTCAGAGCCTCCAAATTGCCTTCAATAACTTTATTTTCTTTACAAGAGGTAGAAAACTGTAAGGCATTGAAGCCAAATAAAAATGATGAAGGTTCTTCAATGGGCTCATTGTAGGAATAAAGAAAATAAACTATCAAACCAGTCTTTATTGTCAAGGTAAAGAGACTTTTCTGTGCTGGAACTTCAGCGTGTTTTTTGAGACACAGTGTCTCCATATAAAGTTTACATCTATATCCTACTCACATTTTTGTCCTGAATGCAGTAAGAAAAAAATGTTAAAATAACTGGGAATTATTCTCCAAAAAATTACGTCACCATTACCTCAGAGTAAATGTGTCTTTAGGTTTTTGTTACTCCTTAAATAGCTTTTTTGTGCTGCTACAGTTTGAGCACTGCTGGAACGCTGTCAATTCTTGACTCACCCCACCCCCTTCCTAAGTAAGGAAAACTCCCAGCTGATTGTAAGGGTGCTCTGTTATTATCACAAAAGACCCCCTTCTTTGGAAGAAAAGCAAAATTTCCGGTATGAAATCATCAGGTTCAAGAAAAGTAGGGGAGGGGAGGGGAGAAATGCCTTTAAAAAAAAAAATCTGGAGCAGACAGCAGAGCAGGAATTGGTGATTATCTGGCAAGAAGTCAGATAGTCACAGCTAGGCACGAGGAGAACTGTCTCCACAGCTGCAGAAAAAAAAATTGGTGAGACTAAACAGTGAGCATTTATCAACAACTGGACGTATTTAGACAAAGCAACTAATTTTTCATTGTCCTCCTTTATAGTTAGTTTTTTCCTACATTTCTCTTCAGTCAGAAAGGCAATTAGCATATAGAGTTCTCATCAATCTTTCTGAGTGCTTCTTCTCTTTCCCTGGATTGACAAGGTGAAAGTGATTGTACATAGGCAATTTGGTTAGAGTAAATGAGTGAGATTGTCTTGCAATTTCAGGGAAATTCAGATAGTCAAACTTTTTTTTAAAAATGCAATAAAACAGACATCATTCAGAAGGACCCTTTCTATAACTATCATGTGTTTTCCTAGTTATGGTATGTATACAAAACACAATGAAATGTACCCCCTTGTGGGGAGGGACAGAACCCCAGTTCTATTTCCTCCCTGCCCATTTGCAGCACAGTGCACATAGAAGACAGTCTCTATGATCTGCACTGGGTAGGTGGAGCCCATTCTTAAGTGTATTTTATAAGTCCCCTTTTAGCAACTGAAGTTATAGATACTCATACTTTTAACATTGGTTGTCTCGGGGTTCAATCCCTGGTGATGGTTTGAGGTTGCCATTATTATCAAGGTATTATAATAATGATTGCCCCTTGTGCAGAATGTACAATCAAGGGAGATTTCCCTCCTCTTGCAATGGTCCTAATAGAGCTGATTGTACATGGCTTGATTAAATTACACATAAGGGATGCTGTATCTACAAAAACTTGTAGGATTTAAATACTAAGGAGAGGCGTTAATTGCTTATCCATATCAATAGTGTGAGGACTGATGGAGTGAAATTAAGAGGGAAAATTCAGTATGAACATGAGGAAGACTCAGGCAGAAGAATCTATTAATTGGAGGAGTATTCCAGGAAACTGTTGGAAACTCTCTCTTGCCACATTTAAAACTAAGTTGGATAAAGCACAAACAACTGAACTGTAGAGAACAATCCTTCATTAGCAAAGGGAAGGACCAGATGATCTTACTGGTTCTTTTCACATCTAAGTGCAGAGTTACAGCAGCTGAGGAATCTGGCCACTAATTTCAATAATTCTATGATTCATTTGTTAAAACTAACTGCACATAGAATTAAACTAGATGGCAGTAATCACTCTACTTAAAATGTAGGGCTACTGTATTTGTAGAGCTGTACATTTAGTTCCCCAACTAGATAATAGATAATTATTGGTACAGAGGATATGAATCATTAAACTTTGTTAATCCCTGCAATCTCATTGGCTTACCTGTTCAGTTACACTGTACTTTAGGCAGTGGTAATGTACAAATGGAGATAGAGAAGGGGAAGAAAAGGGAAATCTAAAAAGAATAAAAAATAGGCTTTCCCAGGAACTGAAAATGGAACGAGATGGAGTCAAAACATAAACATGTGGACCTCAAAAATTAGTTTTGGTGGGAATCACTAGAAGTTTGAAAGATTTGTTCCAATTAAGGCTGGGCCTGAGGTGCAAAATTCAGATCCAGCTTTATCCTTTTCCAAAGATCATGGGTATTTGAATCCCAGATTTTGTTTTGGGTCCATCTCTAATTGCAATCAACACCTGATGACATTGGAAGGAAATAGATAGACTACTGAAATGGGAGTTAAGAGATCTGGGAGGAAGGAAAAGTCTGATGATCTCTTTTACCCAAAGCTATTGTGTGAAGGACAAAGGGTAGTATGTACTCTCCTGAGGAATCAACCATGGTCCTGACCTTGGAAACCTGCTCCTACACCCCCCTCATGTCCAAACTTGCATGTGGATCCCAGGAGATCTTCTTGAAGTAAGGGTCATTTTTGTGGAGGTCATGTGCCTCCCCCCCAGTTCTGGGGCTTTCTAATTTTGTTCTTCACTCCCCGGTAATGTGGTTCCACTAGACAGAGCATCCCCTGTCCAGGGACTTTCCTTCATCCCCCCCACTCCAACTCATTCTCACCACGGAGAGAGATTAAGTCTTCGTTAACTTTTCTCAGCAATGTTCATATGGGAAGGGAGAAAAAGAAGAGTGCTGTATGGCATAGTCCCTGCACTCTTTTTTCCCTAAGACTGCCTCTTTTCCCTCTCCTATCTTCACATAGACTCCTGACATCACAGAGGGCTCCTAGAACGGGGTTGAAGTGGGGATTCCACATAGGAAGTACTTTGTTTCTGACATTGTGGCAGGGTTGATGCTAATGCAGAATGCTGCTGATCTGTGTCAGAGGCATTATGGGCTTGTCTACACCATGCAGCAATGTGCACCAGAGGGGTATAAATTGTAGAGTGCTCTAAAATGTTGCAGTCTAACTGACCCAGGTAGACCCTGCTGAAACATTCTAAAAGGTTCCTAGTGTGCATTAACATAGTACTGTTTCAAATGGGACTATGTCAACCCACACTAACCTCCAGAGAGTTTAGTATATTTTCCTTTAGGAATACTATGGGCAATGAGACATCTCTTTATTCAAAATTTAGGATTTTTCCCTTCGGTTATAAACACAAATAATCCCTTTTGACTGATTATGTCTGAGCCATTGAATGTGGTACATTGATTCTAAATGGTCATTGAAAGAAGGGTCTGTGGATTATTATTACAGCCTTCCCACCAAATAAATATGAAAGATGCACATACTAGAGTTCACTATTTTTCAGCTATCATAGTCTTCAGATGCTGACTGATAGTTTGCAAAAATTAAATAATGTGGTCTTCATGACTGGGAAAGACTCAGAAGAGGTAAGTGATTCTCAGCAAATATTAAATTGAGGGAAAGCAGAAGAGGAGAGGAAAGCAAGTTGTGTACAGAATAAATACAAAAGGGTCCAATGTTCCATTGCTACTCATATAGTCATTTACACCAGAACAAAGTCCATGGAAAGTCATACCATATTAGAATGCTTGTGTTTTACTCCCATTTTGCACTGGTATTAATGACTGCACAAAGTGCAGGGCAATGGTGAATCAGGCACTCACTGTTTCCCCACACCTCAAGTCCCTGACTGTTTGCTTCAGTTTGTGATGTTCTCAACACAAGGGCTAAGTTAGAAGAGACCAAAGTAACATACTGAGGCATCCTAATGACTTTGGTCTTGATACTTGGATTGGCTATAAAGTGTGAGCAATACTTCTGTCTACCATGTGTTTTCATTTTACTGTGCAAAATGTAACTTCAAAGATTGATTAGGTGCTACTTTTAAATGTAATAAATCCAGCAGCACACTTAAACACATGATTAACTTGATTGGCTTCAGTGAGACCATTCAGATGCTTAAAGTTAAGCATGCACTTAAGTGTGTTGCTGGATCAGGGCCTAGGGAAAGGTTGGCTTACAGACACATTTCAGGAAGAAGTTATCCTTTGAACCTACATTTCTCACACCTCATGAACACTCACATGCAATATAGCGATTCATACTTTTGGACTTTAAGTGAAAAGGAGTTTCTGCCATACTAACTCTAGCTTGGCTGCAGACTTCATCTGTCCTTTGTCTATCTGTAATACCTGTCACTGTCTTATAAGAATATTGACCATGTTGATATAGATCTGCCCAACACTGTTCAAAATGACTTCTTCTGAACCCCTCTGCGTCTAAGCTTTCTCATCTGTAAAAATGTGAGAACAATGTTCACAACCCTAGAGGTTGCTGTATGGTTTGATTCATTTATGCTCAAAGTGTTTTTGAGATCCTTATCTGGCATGTGCTGTAGAATGCCAAATGTTTTTATTTTATTTTTAACTAGTCTTTCAAAAAAGAGCTTTTTCAATCATTTCTACTATGCAGAGTTAACTGGGCAATTCTAGAAATACCCAACACAGTAACCTACTGTGCAGTTCAGTATTCCGCTACAAATAGATTAATTTTTAATCTGGTAGCCTGCACCCAAAACGAAGCCAGTAACCGTATGTGCATGCACGCCCACAGAGAATTTTAGCGAAGATATTGGCAGACAATCTATGCTGTACTTGCACATCTATTCATGAGGTTTGTGAAGAGTAGATTAAGAACAGTTAGTTAAACATTTACCTGAGTGGGAATTCAAGGAACCCATAACACTAGTAAGCTCTGTCAAAAGAGCAAAGTAAGCACTAACATGGAAAAATGACTCCAATTGATAAAAATACAAAAAGTATTTAGCTTGGCTAATTATTTTGTCCTCCTGTGACCAATGAATCAGTGGGATTGCTTCTGAACCAGTCTTAATGTTTAAAAGGTATTCTTCACGTTGAATGGTGCATTTTGCCACGATAAGCAAAGTTTATAACACAGCATAAAGTCTTTAAAACAAGAAAGTAGTCACATGTGACACCATTTCTTCAGACAATCATATTGTAAATCAAAACTTTTACAATTCTGTGTAACAGCTCTGCACATCATTAATCATTTTAATTTGATATGATTTAAATACTCAAAATGTCTTTCATATTACAGTATTACAGCAGTGACTCAAAGTTAGTGCTTTAGAAAATTAATTAAATCATTGCACTAATTCATTTAATATATTTGTTGGCAGCCATAGTCAGCTTTGTTAGATTACCAAGCAATTTGCTGAAAGAACTTGAGAAAATAGTAGATCCTGCAGTTATCTGCATTGAGTCATACTTGGTTCTGGGTTTTAAGTCTTCATTATTATAGTGTTCAGAGAGCCTGTCAACAAAGTGTAGTATTGTATGTAACATGACTGTCTACTGCATCTTAAATCTCCATGCATCTGCAGAGACTGGCAGTCATTTTTCTTTTCAGTGAATGCTATCGCCCCCTCTATTTGTGCTCTCTCACAAAGACTTTATTTTTGTGTTTGTTTTGTTGTTCTCTTAATCATTTTGGCTGAAAGTCTTCATTTACCCTTTGTGTCTGGAAAAAACAAAAAGCTGGAGAATTAAAAGAATTTCCTGTGATTTGTTAAAGGTACATAATATCTTTAAAGGGACCGTCACAGGGTATACTCACCCATAGGGTGCCTCCTTCTGTCTGCTCTGAAAATTAGCTCCTTCCAGGTCAGATGCCCCCTTCTGTTGCTCATTTGTGAGCCCTTGCAGTCTCTCTCTCTCTGTGACTCAGTGTGCTTTCTCTTCATGCCTTGGATGCTCTCTCTTTGTGACTTTGCCCTGCAGCCAGGTCACTCTGTGTATGTCTACACTGCAGTTAAATGCCCGTGACTGGCCCATGTCCATTGACTGCATATGGGGCTCAGGCTGCAAAAATGTAGATATTTGGTTTTTGGTTGGAACCGAGGCTCTGGGAACCTCCCTCCTCGTGGAGTCAGCTGACATGGACCAGCCACAGGTGTTTAATTGCAGAGTAGATGTACCCTGTGTGTTGTCCCCTTCTGAGGGGTGGATTAAAGTCTCTCCATATATACTGTCTCAGGAAGTCATCGCATTCACTGCCCAGACTGTCTCACTTCCCCAGTGGCTGGAAGGGGAAACCAGGCCTGCCCTTTACTTTGGGTTTCAGTTCAGGGACCCTGTAATCAGTACCCTCGGTCAGCAACACCTTAAACCTTGCTGCTATTTCCATAAGCCTTTCCCTATGCCCTCTTCTCCTAGGTTTCTTTCCTTCCCCCTTTAATATCCAGAGAGTGGCTCCAAGCTCCTCACTGCAGCCTTTTTCTGCTGCCAGCTTCCTGGCTTTATACTATCCCCATCTGCTCCTTCTCAGCTGGGCTCAATCAGGAATCTGGGGTAATTTAGGCTACCTAATTCCCTTCGGGTGAAGCCTTTCCACTCAATTGGCCCTTCTTAGCCTCATTAACCCCTCTAGCCTGGTGTGGGGTGAACACCCCATCACAAGGACATTTGTGCATTTAGCAGACCTAGCATTCATATTTTATGTCCTTTCGCCGCTTTTTAAAATTTAATAGATATTTCAGTATTATGTGGCTATTTGCCCTCCAACAAGAAGTTTTCAATTAAGAACAGGTTAATGGGTTACGGAACACTGAGACATGGCTCAAACCTTGAATGAAACTGAACCCATTTTAAGATTCTAAGAATTTAGTTAGGTTTTTATTTTTAATTTCAGATTTTTGTGACTTCTGCACCAATTTGTGCCTTGGGCTGAAGGTGCAAGTGCTGAAATGTCATGAGTAAAAGCTGCTCCGTATTTTCAGGGCTCATTTGGAAGTAAGAATTACCAGAACCCTCCTCCCCCCTAACCCCCCCCAAAAAGCGTAGTTTGTTTATTTTGGTAAGATTTGCAGGCATGTTTTCCAAACTCAGGAACTTAGGTAAGTCAAAGCCCCCTCCCCCCACCAAATACTTCAGTAGATGATGTGATATAGAGAGTTAAGCCAGCAAGTCAGGGGTTTCCTTCCTAGTTATGACTCTGATTTACTAAGTGGTATGGGACAATTTGTAGAACTTTTCTATGTGCTTGATTCTTTATTTCTGGATTCACTCCCCACACTCCTTTTTATACCAGTGCAACTCTGTTGCATTCAATGGTTACCATAGTAAAGTGGTCATCAAGTGGTTAATTGGCTCCAATCATAATACTTTGGGTATCCATACTCCACCCTTTCCTTACTTCCTGTTTAGGAAGTGGGTTTCCTAACTTTCTCCCTCCCTCCATGATGCAGTTAAATAAAGTAGCAAATTCCCAACCTGCAATCCTGTGAGTAGCCTTATTTTAGTTGCACTGAGCAGTCTCTTTACAAAAGTTACACCTGATTTATGACAGTGTAAGTGAGAATGCAATAAGGTCCTGTGTCTTTGTTTCTGTCCTATATCTGCAAACCTGCTGTAAAGTAATAGTTACTTACCTACTTCAGTGTTGCGAGGATTATTTAGCTAATTTTTGTACAGTATTCTGAGAAGGCAAAGCCCTCTGTTAGTTCTAAGAATTAAGACATCTAATAACACATACTATGCTAGCTTCAAATATGCATGTGTAGTTCTGAAGCTGAAATGATGAGCATTTTTCTAACTAAACCTCTGAATGTTCTGAGACTCACCCAGCAGTAGCTGCACTGTTAAAATTCCACCTTCTCAGCTGGGTGACTCATTATTATTGCAACTGCATTTGTGTTCATGTCCCATGTTGTTGTTACTTGTTCAAGTGGAGACAGCATATTTGGTACTTCACAAGGCATAGAAGATGACATGGTCACACAACACTCTACTAGAAGACCACAAGAAGTGCTCCTTAAAGAAATATATAATAGATGAGTGGGTTAGTGTTTGTGGCCTTCATGGAAGAAGTGAGTTTTGAGGAGGGATTTGGAAGAAGTAGGGATAGATGGTTGGTGCCTTGGTTTTGGAAGGGTCAGTTGCTCTGATCTGCCTGCTCCATTCTTGTAAGTTGGTAAATTATTGAAATTTTTATTAATTACATACAAAACCCAAAACCTAGGACGTTAAGTTGTAAAGTGAAACACTCAATAGTCTGGAAATGCTGTAAACTTAGCTTCTCTCCCTTATGCCTGTGTGTGACAATACAATCTTAGCCCATCCTACTATTTCCACAGGACTTCTGCCTCCGTCAGTGCAATGGACATGACTGCTAAAATTAGGCCTTCTGTTTTTACTTCAAAAAGCAACAGAGAGTCCCGTGGCACCTTTAAGACTAACAGATGTATTGGAGCATAAGCTTTCGTGGGTGATTGCCCACTTCGTCGGATGCATGTAATGGAAATTTCCAGGGGCTTATGCTCCAATACATCTGCTAGTCTTAAAGATGCCACAGGACTCTCTGTTGCTTTTTACAGATCCAGACTAACACGGCTACCCCTCTGATACTTGTTTTTACTTTATGCTGTTTATTCCTTCTACTGCTTTGTCTAATCTATCTATCTATCCATAGCATATCCTATACCATGCTCATCAATGGATTAGCTGAGTGCTCTTAATTCTGAGGTATCTTAGCAATTTGGTTCGGGTTTCCTTTATATTTGCTATTCCTCTGATTTTGGTATCATCTGCAGAATCGATCACAGTTTAAATATACAACAAATAAATGCTCAACAAGGAAAAACATGAGTCAGCTTTGCAGGGTGCAGAGAAAAGCTTGTGCTTGTTTTTGTGTTGATTCCCAAAGCCCCAAGAAACCATAATAGTATTCCGAAAAGGGGGTGTTTCTTTGCTACTGGCAGATGCTGCATCACTGTGACAGAAGCACCTCTGTGAGCCACTGGTGGTCCATGAATCACATCTGGAAAAACACTGCTTTTCAGCAAAAACAATCTGTGCTGAATTGGTTCTTAAATGATGGGGAAGAGGGTGTAAAGAGGCTTTTTATCTTTTCTCATGCAGCAGGGCAGGGGCAATCCATAGCACTCAAGAGAGCACTAGGAGGAGAGGATAGGTTAATACAACCACCCTCTCAACATATTTCCAGATTCTGTAATCTGCTCCTTAGAGATCACAGCCAGCCCTCCAATTGCCTAGCATTTATGCTGCAGTCAGCAGCAAGCACTAGCTGGGATTGCATGCTGCTTCTGTGCAGATCAGCAGAAAAATGCTCTCTATTTTGCATTACCTTGGCTGCCAGCACAAGTTCTAATTGACAGGATTCTTGCTGCATCGGGCACTGTCTATACACCCTTCATTGCATTTGCCAGGGGAGGATTTAGCCCTATGTGATGTTAAGTGTAAAAAAAAACCAAACCAAAAAAAAAACCAACGACTTGTAGATAAGCGGTGGTGAGAATTCTTTCCCACCAGCACGGATTGACATTCTTTCACCTGTTCACATGAAGTTAAAAGCTCTGTCAACTAACATAGCCAGAAAATATTACCCCGGCATTTTGTAAAAAACAAAAAGCGGGTGTTAGAGGAAGGATTAAGAAATGTTAATTATTGAACTGAAATTTGAAAAAGGCGAAAGATAACAAGGTTTAAAGTACATACAGAGAGCTAAGCTCAGAACTACAGTGTGGGCTATAGAAACAGAAAGACAGAAGAGCAGAGAAGGAAAATCGGACAATAAAAGTAATAAGGGAGAGCAGGAAAAATGGCTGAGATGTGAAGAAAGTGTACTTAGAAAAGGGGATGCTACATTAATGATGTGTCTAAAATTGAAGCTTATAACTTAACAGAATTATAAATGCCCACTTCCATGGAACCTCTGTTAGTGTCATGGCGACGGTAGCAGGACAAAGCAAATAAAAGGGCCAGATCACCCACAGGAGGCAAGATCAGAGGGAGGAGGCTCCTGCACAGAAGGCATGAACTTTGCTCTCTCTCATAATGGAATAAGCTTGCCCAGAAACTCTGCAGAGCCATGAGGAATTTATGTTGATGCCAGGGGATTTACAAGGGAGTAAGGTCCATTGCCCTGAGACCCTGTTATCTCCCCTACAGTTCTTGCTTCCAGGCTCTGCCCACCCCCCAAGCAGATAACCCAACAGAGTTAAGTTAACATAGAATCCCTCTAGCCTTGGAATCCCCCTAGGATGTAATGGCTTATTTGAGCACTCTGTTCTTCCCTATCGATACATTTTCTTAAGCCTGGAGCCATATTGCTTTGTGCCATATCCTGTCAGCTCTCAAAAAATAAAGAAGATCTGTCTGTGTCAGTACTTTGATGGCAAACCTCTAAGAAACACCTAAGTGATACCGTTGAGGTGGTGGTGATAAAGTAGATGGCTCAGCTATCTGAGTTGAATTGTAATCAGTGCACATTGACGTTATTATAGGCATATGACATGAAGGGACATTGTGCTGCAAGAAGTGCCATATTTGAGATTAAATGTAAAATCAAGGTTCAGACCATTGGTCATGGCACTCTTCCTAAGAGGACAGGTAGGCGTCTTTTCATTCTTCCTCTCAATGGGATTCTGAAACTGAACCAGCTGCTTACTTTAGATTTATGAACTTCATAAACCATGTTTTTAGTGAGTGCTCTGTTACAGTCTAACCCTGATCCTGCAAAGGGATCTGGCTGCATAGACCCTTAAATCCCTCTGGAATCCAGCTGAAGGCAATCATACTCCAGGTGGAACTAAGAGTCTGCACAGGCCTTTGCAGGAGGCGGGCCACAGAGATCACTTTAAATCAGTACTTTTTATCATAATCTCCACCCCTGAACTTTAGGGATTTATATAAATTATAAAACTAAACAATCTCTAGTTTTGTTTTTCTCAGAATCAGAAGCACAGATGCTTGGCCCATCTATACTCTCAAACAATAACTAGAGGAATTTCGTATTATTAGAGACTATTGGCAGTTCTATATCATATATAAAATAATAAACAGATCATGACTACACATTTGAAAGAAATGAAGTATTTCCAACAGATGTCATTTCTATTATACTTTAATGAGAGAAAGTTTTTGTCTGTTTGCCCTTTAAACGACAAACAATAAAAGCACTTTTAATGGCCAAAAAGGTTCATTATATTCCACCCTTAATGATCTCAACTGTGAGTGTCTATGATCACTTCTGTGGCACTAATCAGAGCCCCACTACAGTGGAAGGTGACATTTTTTGTCTCATAGTTTTTTGAGTTGTGAAATTAGCAGATATGTAGTATTGTGCTGATTTTTCACACAGCCATCAACATTCCAACAAACTTATTATCAATTGCACCAGTGTCACATTTATGCTGACAATTTTGTTGCCTTGAAATTGGCATCAATTTTATTCACTCTTTCTGTCCAGTCCCATTGTCAAATTATTACACTAAGAAACACTTATCATTATCGGCATATTAGCCATTCAGCGCTGCTGGATATATTTTTATATGCTTGCTTTTTTAAAAACATAAGTATTACACACAGTACATTCTCCTTGACCATTTCATTTTGTGTGTGTGTTTGTCTCATAAGAGGTAATTGGACACAGAATGGGTGTTTAGGTAGCAATATGCAGGTTTGTGGATCTACTAATCAACATTAGGAGACAGTTTGTCTATACCTTACTTATGCTAAGAGTGTGCAGTCAGGGGTTCATAGATCTATGGCTTTAAATAGTTCTCAGTGAAGAGTCTCACATTTTTGCAATCAGTCTCAAACTATGAAAAAGAAAAGGAGCTAATGATTAGCCACAGTGTATCAAAGAAGAGAAGAAAGAAAGAATTCCTTCTGTGGGAAGAATGTTATTGTCACTAAATAATAACAATAATTAAAGGCTTAATATTATTCTTTGTTGAAAGACTATAGCTAGCAATATAAAATTATGGTTATAAATATTGCAGTGTTTAATTTGCAGTATAGAGAGAAGGGAATGCTTTCACCAGGCTGCATGAGGAATTAGATACACTCCATCCCTTTACACACTAACACGAGTTGTGCTTCTCATTTTCTATGCACATCTCTGAAAATCTCCCACACACTGTCCTCTGAAAAGGGCCAGCTAGTGTAGAGATTTTTCTCCTTGTTCTTACAAAAAGCCTGAGGGGATTGCTGACTTAACATACAAACACATGGAAATTCAGCCCTTCAACTATTCTGTTGTACATAGGTATTGCTCTACTGAATGCAAAATCTGCCCAGTTGTTTTGATAACCAAAGAAAAATCGGATATACAAGATTGGAGATAAATCAATAATTGTAATCATTTTGCATTTACATTTGGGACTTGATGTTATTTAACACAGAACTTCAATTTATCTTGAGATTGACAATAATATTCCTTCAGTATTGTTTTCTCCAAATGTCACAATATTTTTGGAAATCGAATCCTGGGAGATTCACGCTGCTCTAGACCTAACAAAACAGTGAACCAGGGAGCAGAGTGTTTTAGCACAAGATTATGGCTGGAAGGACCTGTGGAGAGGGCCTTTGTATCCATGCATCATTTTCATCTTCAGAGAAATTGTCAGTCAGGGCCCTCTTATTCTGGGATGCCAAAAAGGGTGATGGGGTAAAGGAACTATTTGCTCCTTCAAGCTTTCAAAGACGACAAGATCCATTATTGTTATGTGCCTATCCCAATGTGTCTTTGGTGCCAAAGAGTTGTGCCTCCCACAATCAAGAGGTCTCCAGTGCTCATGGCAGGCCATAGCAGCAAGGAGTTCAGGGTTTATTAAATATCAGCAATATATGTGGATTAAACAATGAGCTTTACACTAAGGTTGCCAGGTGTCCGGTTTTCGACTGGAACACCTAGTTGAAAAGGGACCCTGGTGGCTCCAGTCAGCACCGCTGACCAGGCCATTAAAAGTCCAGTTGGCGGGGCTGGCAGGCTCACTACTTGGCTCCGTGCAGTTCCCCGGAAGCAGCATGTCCCTTGGCTCCTAGGCAGAGGCGCGGCCAGAAGGGCTCCTCACACTGCCCCCGCTGCGAGTGCCGACTCTGCAGCTCCCATTGGCCAAGAACCATGACAAATGGGAGCTGTGGGGGTGGTGCCTGTTGGTGGAGGCAGCGCGCAGAGCCACTTGGTCGTGCCTCCACCTAGGAGCTGAGGGACATGTTGCCACTTCTGGGGAGCCTCCCGAGGTAAGCGCCGCCTGGAGCCCGCACCCCTCCCACAACCCAACCCCCTACTCTAGCCCTGAGTGCCCTCCTGCACCCAAACTCCCTCCCACAGCCCACACACCCTCCTGCACCTCAAATCCCTGCCCCAGCTTTGAGCCCCATCCTGCACCCAAACTTCCTCCTGGAGTCTGTACACCAACCCCCTGCCCCAGTATGGAGCCCCCTTTTGCACCCTGAACCCTTCATTTCTGGACTCACCCCAGAGCCCACCCCCAGCTGGAGCCCTCACCCCCTCCCACACCCCAACCCCTGGGTGGGGAGAGTGAGTGACAGAAGGAGGGGGGAGTAGTGGGTGGAGCCTTGGAGAATGGGCAGGGCAGGGTGGGGCCTATGGAAGGGGCAGGGCAGGGGCAAGGCAAGGGGGTTCAGTTTTGTGTGATTAGAAACTTGTCATCCCTACTTTACACACAGGGAAAGCAATTACCTCTTATGGCTCTCTTGGGACTCCACTGATAAAGAGGGATTCCCAGCTTTTCCTTTGTAAGAAATTTCCCAAATACACTCTCAGTTGCTACTTTTGGTGTCTGGGAATTTGTCACTGTCATATCCCTCGGATTTCCATTTTGTTTGGCAGTTGCACAACACACTTGTATTACCATCAGATCTCCCAATGAAGAATCTACATGATGGATGGGGAGTGACAAATCCAATCATTTTATTCTCCGAGACCTGCACTGCAAATCTCTGAAATTTGGAGTTGTTGTGGGTTTGAGTGGCTTACAATAGACACCATACCAAGCTTACGACCTGCTGGTATTCAGCTAGTGTGCATTCTTAGATTGGAATGCCTTCTCTGTTTGAGAGAAAGTTGTAGTCAATTATCTTTTTTTTTCTCTATATGAAAAAGTTGCATTGAGAGGCAACAGGCTCAATCCTGTAAGGTGCTGAGCATTCTGGCTCCAATCCTGCAAATCACGTAAACGTATACTTTAACTTCAAAGTGTTTTTCTGGATTGGGGTCAGGGTGGTCAGCACCTTCCCGGATGAAGCCCAATCAGCATAAATTACAAGTGACTTCGAAAAATAACTTACTTATAAACTGCTCAGAGGTGCAATCAATGAGGAACTCTCTTACTGAGCTTTTACGCATCTTTCAGCAAAGTCAGAGATGTAAATACAAAATTAATACTTTGTACAATTAAAATTAATACAACATGCAATAACCCTGGAGAACTGTGAATTCAGAAATCAGTGTATGAATTACCCTGATCAATACATGACAGTAATATTGATAATGTGCTTCTAGAGTGTATAGGTGGCTTGGGGACCAAAATCCTCTCCTAACCTCATCGTTCTCTGTCTGACATCTCCTTAAAATGCTGTTGTGGAAGCCCCACCAAAAATGAAAAGTTGCCAGGGTTGGATTGGACAACATGAGTGAGGAATAAAAGATAAAGCATGAACATAAATGGCCCAGTTGTGAACACATGTGACGGAACTGCAAATATGGAAACCATGGCCACAATTTTTAGTTAGCCAGGCCAGGGCCAAAAGGGTATTTTAGGTCATCTTTGTGCTCACTGTATTCTGGGACTATTCAGGGACTATTCAGGAACTGACACAGTCCCTAGCCTCAGTGAAAGCAGCTTCCAGGAGCCATGGTACACAGAGAATTGCTAAAATGCAAAGTGCTCTGACTCCCCTCCTGTCTGCCCTTGGCGTGTGCCCCATGGTGTGGACTGAGGGTGAGTGTGCCGAGGATAGAAGTTCTATCTTGTGCAGGGGTTATTTCCTGGCTCCATTTTAGCCCTCTTTATGTTACTGAAGTTTTGTCACGGGGTTTCAGTGCAATAGAGAATTGTACCCAATCCCACAATTAGATCCATCACAACCACCTTATTTAAAGAAGAGGTCAGAGTAGAGGACCATAGTGGTCCATTTTGGCTTTATAGTTTATGGATCTATAAATTGATGGAATGGATGAGCTCTTTCAGCAATATTCTTTCAATCAGCAGCTCTTCCTCCTCCAGGTCTTAATTCTGAGGGATTAAAGTAGATTGGTTGCTACAAGGGAAATAACAAACAATTTTACATAAAAAGAAAGCAGAGAAACTAGTCCTAGCCCGGTTTGCAGCCCAACT
This sequence comes from Terrapene triunguis, assembly GCF_002925995.2. NCBI lineage: Eukaryota > Metazoa > Chordata > Testudines > Emydidae > Terrapene > Terrapene triunguis. Next base: position 32,075,583 of record NW_020664419.1, on the reverse strand, counting down.
GTGTAAAAACTTGGTGTGGCACTCTCCCATCCCAAAAGTCTCTGCCCCTCCCCCCCACTGAAGGTCTGTGTGGTTGCCATGGAGTTTGCTGTATACTCTGAGAACCTAAATAGGCCTTCAGTCCCCAACCCTTCCTCATTACTCGGCCCTGTACACCTGTGTGCAGCATAAGTAAGTAGATGTCACTCTGTGATTACTGGAAAATATAGGGCGTCTCTAGACAATATCACACATCATAAGTTCTAGCCACCAAAATTTGCAAGTTAAGTATATTTACCCAGCAAAAGACGTTAATGAGACCCTAAATGCTTCATATCAAAACATGAACATACTTGGTATTTGTAGCATTTTCACCTATATTGAAGATATTAGATCCATCTCCAAAGCAGTTGCGGTAAGAAATTACCTATGGCACTCACAAATCAGCAGGAACCCATGTTTTCTGACCTACTGAATGAGTTTTGACAGTCTGGCATGTTTCCTGTTCCTGGAACCAGCCAGGAAATAACCACAAACAAAGGTTGAAATCAAGTAAAACTGAGGGTTGATTTATTACTTCCCTTATCTGAGCAATTGTACTCACACACACATCGCATTCATTCTACTGGCAGACTGGAGGCGCGGATGTTGCTTTCAATCTTAGGTAACTGAGGGTGATCAGGCTCCAGCTGCCCAGAGATTGAACTGCTAGGCGACGAGAGTCCCCCGAGTCCCTTTGGTTCTGTGGGAGGGCTCTACTGCTTCTGGTCCGGTCCTGAGTTCTTACTGTCGCGGGTTACATTTCTCCCTGGCCGCTACTGCCGTAGGTTTATATACAGCTCCATATACATCTTGATTATCCTTACACGCTATATTTTCAGTGTAAGAAACCAGTCTCACTCATTCCTTCCATTAATTGGTTCAGTTACATATTCATAAATATGAATCCAATTGGTAATATAACTTTAAGCAAGCAGGTAACATTACTGAAGATTATTTTCCGCTGCTCGTGGTTTTGACAGGAAACCATGCAAAATGCACTTCAAGAGCAAGGTAATAATAGGACAAGAAACCTACACAGACTGCTTTCAAAAGAGCACAGTGGGGGAGTAGATGGTGGGGGGGAAAGAGGGGCGCGTGCAGCAGGGCGCGTGGGGGCCATGTCCGGCTACATGGCATACCTCTGAATAATATAATAATGGAAGTATGGGGGGGGGGGACCAGCCCTCCAAAGACACAAGTCCCACTTAGCAGTGTTTTTCATTGCACTGGCAAAGTGCTAAAGTAGAAGGTCCTTTCTCCCCTTTTAAAAGTATGAGAATGAGATAAATTATTCACGCTGGATTCCATTGAATTGCTTTTGATTCACTTCTTTAGGGGTTGAAAAGCCTATTTGGACTTGCATCAGTAAATAAACAGAACAGACTTCCCTTAAAACAGCTTGTACTTTTGAAATATCCACATAATTTTAGATCAGGATGACCCAGGTATTCAGTTAAATAATGTTAATCCATTCCATCACTAGGAAGCTAGACTCTACAGTCTTGGTCTTCTCTTTGCTTGCTTGAGACAAGTCTCATGTTGGGAGCGATCAAGCACAAGTTTCCAGACATGAAAAAAGATGTATAATGGCCAGAGCACAAATTATAACTTTCAGTTAAATTAATCAAACTAGTTGAAGCACTGACTATTGGAACTGTACAATACAGTTCATATTCTGCTTCAGATTTTTGGTGAAATATTAGCATCCAAATAAATGCAGATTTTAGGGACTTATTCTGATATCACTTATGCAGGTCTTTACACTGAGCTGACTTCATTGACTTCAGTGGAGTTTCCCCTCATTCACACCAGGGTGAGGTCAGAATCATGTCTATTCCAATAAGAATATTTTTTCTAAGTTTCTATTTCGTCCCACTAAATATTTCTCTATTTCTGCAAAAAGAAATTGAGATAATTAGTATATTTGTAATTTGTATCAATATAAATAATATTTTTCTATCCCAACCCCTCTTTGTGGTGGTGTTCTCCCACTGGGTCAGTTATTTCAGCACCGTTTCAGATTTTGACAGAAGCATTACGGTACTCTGAACACATTTGCTTTAGAAATTCTGAGTCTAAAGCCCCCATCTATTCCACATGTGTTTTTATAACAAGACTCTTTCACACTCAGCTCACCTGGTTACAAGATTCAGAAATACACAGTCTAAATGGCAGCTTTCTTCATAAGACAACTGTGGAGAGACTTGGGCAGCTCACTGGTGCATGAGTTTGTAATACATTTTAAAATGTTATCCCACATGAGCCCTGCTCACTGGAGCAAACGTGAGATGGAATGAAGCATCTGTTAGCCACTCTATGAGCCTGTTTCCAGTGCCACAGTAAATAAAAAAACGTATTCCTGTTACGGCTCCTCATGTGGCCAGGAGGCTCCTGGTGATGCTCTAAGCTGCCTTTCTACAGCTAGAGCTGATTTGGATGGAATCTCTGGACTCTAATCACAGCGCTGTAGCCTGAAATATAGTCTTGTCTTTCATTTTAAACCAAAAAGGAAGTTGCTAAGTGTTACAGCTGTGAAGAAAACTTTTAAACTGTGACCCAAGTCTAACTGATGCAATGTCTGTCTTGATTTGCAGAGAGCCTGAAACAATAGCTATGAGTTATGAACTACCCCATTCACCTGAATGGGTACTTAGATGATTATAGTGATGCTTTAAATGTCAGTATTGTTAATTTCTTCACTGCCCACCATAGCATAAAAGAAAAGAGGAAGTGTCATGTTATGATGATCTAAAGAATATTTTCTGAGTCACTGCTCATTTTGGGTAGGCCTTCAACAACATGCACTGGAATTGAAAGGGAAATGATTGGTTTCATTTAACTGAAGCAGGGCTCAGCTTGCACACGTTTGGGAAATTCTGCTCTGTAAACAAGTAACAGAAAATGTATCTACTGGCAGACAACACAGGAAAATGGATTGATCTACTCACATTTACAGTAACAACCGAAGGGGGAAAAAAATCTGGGCTGGTAATATACTTCAGGATGCAGGAAAATGAGCAGTACTGCTCAGTCTGTGTGGAAGGTGCAGCACTGACTTTCTGACAGATGCACAGAGATTACAGCCAAACACTGGTTAAGAGATCCAACCTAAGATAAATTCCTATGCCAGATAGATTGCTGAGCCTAATAAAAAACAGGGATTTTCAACACTGATTTACTATAATGCTGACTTCCTGATCCAATTAGATAAATAAATTGGTCTATTGGTCGGCTGTTTTTGTGTGTGTTTTGGTTGTCTCTAAGACTTTTGGAAATCATGGCATCTGGATGCCATTTTGGCACATGGACTAATAGAGTCCATGGCATGTTAACATACTTAGCTCCATACTGGAATTTGCTTCCTCTACAACACCAGGACAATGATGGAATGTGAAGTTCTATTGGCATATAGTTCATGTGCAGAAAGAGATTCACATGCATAAGTGTTGCAGGATTACTCCTAATTTAAAACAGATTACGTTGGTATAACAGACGAAAGAAAGAGGAATGGGCAAGGAGGGACAGTGGTAATAGTGATAGAAACCCATGGTCCATATGAGACTTGCTGGCATTTAGGCACACCAATTTGAAAATTTGAGCATTAGATTATTATGTAAGACCCTTAGTTATTTACACAGGAAGTGTCTAGGGAATTTCTTGACTCTTTGTTGGAGGGTGAGGCTGGGGATGATTGAGGATAGAGTGAATGTTAATATGTCCTTTAACTAACAATGAGTAATTTTGCTGTGTAATTTGTGTGGGTTTTTTCCTAACTTTGTATGCACTTCCAAGTACATTTTTATTTAAATCTAAATAATATTATTAAATATTATTAAAATTCCTGTGTTAGGTGCCACTGTAGAAAAATTTGTGTAAACTTGTACATAAATCTTTCTTTTTTTTCCTGTGAGTGAAGTAGTTCAGTTGAAGGAAGGGAAGACAGGAGGTTTAGAATTACCTGCCTGCCTGGAACTATAGCAGTAGGAGTATGCTACTGACCACCTGACCAGGATGGTGACTGTGACTGTGAAATGTCCAGGGAGATTAGAGAGACTACAAAAGGAGAAATTGCAATAATAATGGGGGATTTTAACTATCCTTATATTGACTGGGTATATGTCACTCAAGAAGGGATGCAGAGATAAAATTTATGGACACCATAAATGATGACTTCTTGGAGCAGCTAGTCCTGGAATCCATAAGGGGAGAGGTAAGTCTTAATATAGTCCTCAGTGGAGTACAGGATTTAGTCCATGAGGTGAATATTGCTTAACTGCTCGGTAATAACAACTGTAATATAATTAAATTTAACATTCTTGTACAGGGAAAAATGTCAAAGAAACCCATTACAGTAGGATTTAACTTCAAGAAGGGGAACTACCCAAGAATGAGAAAGCTAGTTAAATATAAAGTCAAAGGAACAGTCACAAGGGTGAAATGCCTGCAAACTGCATGGAGACTATTTAATAACATCATAATAGAAGCTCAAAACTAAATGTATACCCCAAATTAAAAAACAGTAAGAGAGCCCAAAAAATGCCACCATGGCTAAACAGCAGAGTAAGAGATGTGGTTGGAGGCAGAAAGGCATCCTTTAGAAATTGGAAGTCAAATCCTACTGAAGAAATTGAAAGGAGCATAACAGCTGGCAAATCAAGTATAAAAGTATAAGTCAGGACAAGAAAGAATTTGAAGAGCAACTGGCTAAAGACACAAAACTGACAGAATTTTTTAAAGTACATCAGAAGCAGGAAGCCTGCCAAACAGTCAGTGGGGCTGGACTCTTGAGGTGGTAAAGGAACATTCAAGGGAGACAAGACAGCTGAGGAGAAGCTAAATTAATTCTTTGCATTGGTCTTCACTGTAGAGAATGTGGGGGTGATCTCCACACTGGAGCTATTCTTTTTAGGTGACAAATTGAGGAACTGTCCCACATTGAGGTGTCAAATAGAGGAAGTTTTGGAATAAATAGATAAATGAAACAGTAATAAGTCACAAATACCAGATGGTATTCACCCAAGAATTCTGAAGGAACTCAAATAAGAAATTGCAGAAATAATAACTGTGGTATGTAACCTATCACTTAAATCAACTTCTGCACCAGGTGACTGGAGGACAGCTAATGTAATGCCTATTTTTTAAAAAAGGCTCCAGTAGTGATCCTGACAATTACAGGCAAGTAAACCTATTTTCAGTACCAGGCAACTTAGTTGAATCTATAGTAAAAACAGAATTATTAGACACATACATTAACACAATATGTTGGGGAAGAGTCAACATGGCTTTTCTAAAGGGAAATCATGCCTAAAAAATCTATTATAATTTGTCGAAGGGGTCAACAGGCATGTAGGCATGGGTTATCCATTGATACAGTGTACTTGGACTTTCAGAAAGTCTTTGACAAGGTCCCACTGTGACACTCTGTATCTCAAGGGAACGCCCTGCACCCCCATGTTCATCCTTATGTTATCCTCATGTCGGGTGTCTTCGGAAGGCTTATGATGCACTGAGCATTGTTGTTATAGTAATGTTATAGGTTGTAATTTCATGTATATAGTTATGAGGCTGAAAATGTGTCCTCTTGGCTTAAAACAAGCCCAGGCAAAACTCTCCAGGAACACAGGGGCAGTTCACACCTCATCAGGGCATGTATGGGACAAACCCAGACCAGCCTCACAGGAACAAAGGACACTGGCCTAGGCAACAATAAAGGATCTGTTGGACTCTCGAGTGAGTCACCCCCCTTCCCTTGGTCAGTCAGGGATTACGATGAGGTAATGTTCACCTGACCCTGAAGCGGGGACGGGGGATGAGACAAAGCCAAGAGGGAAGAAAGGACGTGATAAAAGGGTGAGTAGTTTGCCATGCTGGCTCTCTCTTCCACCTCCATCTACAGACATCACCACCAAGCGACTGAAGAGCTGATCAAAAGGGAGAGCCTTGCTGAAGGGCAACCAGCCAGCCTGTGGTGAGAAACATCTAAGTTTGTAAGGGTACTGAAAGTGTTAAGATTAGCTTAGAATGCATTTTGATTTTATTTCATTTGACTAAATCTGACTTGTTGTGCTTTGACTTATAATCACTTAAAATCTATCTTTTGTAGTTAATAAATTTGTTTATTCTACCTGAAGCAGTGAGTTTGGTTTGAAGCATGTCAGAGACTCCCCTTGGGATAACAAGCCTGGTACATATCAATTTCTTTGTTAAATTGACAAACTCATATAAGCTTGCAGTGTCCAGTGGGCATAACTGGACACTGCAAGACTGAGGTTCCTAGGGTTGTGTCTGGGACCGGAGATATTGGCTAGTGTCATTCAGTTGCACAATCCAAGCAGCTTACATGCCAGAGGCTGTGCGTGAACAGCCCAGGAGTGGGGGTTCTCACAACAAAGCCGGGTAAGGTTGGCTCCCAGAGTCAAGGATTGGAGTGACCCAGCAGATCATCAGTCCAGATAACACCAGAGGAATGTCACACCTACATCAAAGGCTCTTAATCAAAGCAAGCAGTTATGGGATAAGAGGAAAAGTCTTCTCATGGATCAATAACTGCTTAAAAGATAGGAAATGAAGGGTAGGAATGAGAAGAGGTAAATAGTGGAGTCCCCCAAGGATCTGTACTGGGACCAGTGATGTTCAACATATTCATAAATGATCAGGAAAAGGGGGTAAACAGTGAAATGGGAAAATTTGCAGATGATACAAAATTACTCAATATAATTAAGTCCAAAGCAGACTGCAAAAGTTACGAACAGTTCTCACTAAACGGAGTGATTGCGCAACAACATGGCAGATGAAATTTGGTGGTGATAAATGCGAAGTAATGTACATTAGAAAAAACAATTCCAGCTATACATACAAGAAAGAAACCTGGGAGTCATTTTAGATAGTTCTCTGAAAACATCTGCTCAATGTGCTGCAGCAGCCAAATAATATTAACAGAATGTTAGGAACCATTAGGACAGGGATAGATAATAAGACAGAAAATATTGTAATGCCGCTAAATAAATCCATTGTACACTCAAACTTTGAATACAGTGTGCAGTTCTGGTTGCCCCATCTCAAATATATATATATATATATATTAGAACTGGAAAAGGTATAGAAAATGGCAACAACAATGATTAGTGATATGGAACAGTTTCCATACTAGGAGATATTAAAAAGAGTGGGACAGCTCAGCTTAGAAAATAGACGTCTGAGGGGGAATATGATAGAGGTCTATAAAATCATGAATGATGTGGAGAAAGTCAATAGGCAAGTGTTATTTACCCCTTCACATAACACAAGAACTAGGGGTCAACCTGTTGAAATTAATAGGCAGCAGGTTTAAAACAAACATAAGGAAGCACTTCTTCATACAATGCACAGTCAGCTTGTGGAACTCGTTGCCGTGGGATGTTGTTAAGGCCAAAATTATAACTGGTTGAAAAAATTAGGTAAGTTCATGGAGGATAGGTCCATCAATGGCTATTAGCCAAGATGGTCAGGGGTGCAATCCTATGCTCCAGGTGTCCCTAAAATGCCAACTGCTAGAAGCTGGGACTGGACAACAGAGGCTGGATCACTTGAAATTGCCCTGTTCTGTTCATTCCTTCTGAAGTATCTGACAGGATATTGGGCTTAGATGGACCATTGGTCTGACCCAGTATGGGCATTCTTATGTTCTGTACCATTCCATTCTTATCAGTCAAAAAAGGAATATGTCCCCTTAATCAGGGCATGGTGGTAGAGATGTGAATTTCTCTTCATGCCTTGTAAACAGTGCATAATATGTTCCCTGACAGCAGTGAGGTGTAACAGGAAGAAGACATTATCCCTTTGTGCTACTTCTCAACACACATTTGTGAGAGGCCCAATATTAATTTCCAGAAATATCTGGAAAAAATAGCCATTTGAATTTGAACTCTCTACCCAGCCAGCCCTCACAGGCTGCTCTAGCATGCAGTGGCAGTTATGGTCCCTAGGGTACCACCCACAAGCTGGGCATTGCCAGAGTGCCTTGTAATCCAGCCACTCCCTGTGCCTGTCCCCAACATGCTCCCCCATACCTAAAATGCCAGGGCTATTGGTTTGATGTTGTAGGAGCTGATTCTGCTGACTCTATACTCCCCAAGAAACTCCCCCACATCGGGGGAATCTCCAGAAGGGTCTTCTAGCAAGCTTGTAATCCTCGTTTGCCATCTGAGCAGTGTAAAGGTAGTTGAGCAGAGCAGAGAATCTAAGTCAAAGCAGTTAAGGTAAGGAGATCTTACTTATGATATTCTCGCAATAATCATTTAATCAAGGACGCTTACAGGAATAACCTGACAGGAAATGCTGCTCTGATGCACGGAAGAGAAATAATACATTGTATCCCTTCCGTAAATCTGTCAGCTAGCTACATTGTGTGTTTTACCAGGAATCTGGTACCAGTACCATATAATAACATACTCAATACATTACAAAACTGATAACTAAAATATATGGGAGTTTTACTACATGATTTGCTACAAGAAATAACTTTAAAATATATTCAATAAACAGAGGGTGTTTTTCATTTCTTTGTTTGTTAGACATAACCTATTGATAATAGACATATTGTATTTTGATTTGTTCTCTTGCCAGCTAGTCAGACTGTGGTACATATACAGATCATATAGCTAGTGAGCAATGAAAACTGTTTAAACACTGATTTAGAATCACTGAGCTATGCTTGTGCAAACTAAAGTGCAATTTGCTTACTTGTCTGTATCAGCAATTTATGAGGCTGTTTCCAGACACTAATCAGTGGTGGGATAGGCACTCTTTAGGCCTAGCAATTTCAGTTTGCTCACTGTACCATGGTCCAGCATTGTATTCACATATAGAAACAAATGCCTTTTGTTTAAAAAAAAAAAAAGCTCGAGTGTATTGTAAAATGTATCTGCTTTTATAGTCAACTGCTTGGGAGAAAATGAGTCAATGTTTGCAGTTGGTTTTCCTTTATTAAGCATATTTATGTCATCTTTCATTCTCTGAACAATCTCCTGGGTTCAGCTGAGGATAGCAGGAGCTCTTTTCTCTTTATATGGCAGTTTTAACCTACGTATATATATATATTTAATAGTGCACTATCATTTTGCAGGGATAATACATTATCTGCCTTTAGAGGAATGTTAATAAAATGTCATAGTTGTACTAGAAGGGAGGTTTGGCATTTTCTTTATATAAATCTGCCTACATAACTTCCTCTTTGCTGACATTAGAGATGGGCCTGAACCAAACATTCAAATCTAGATTCTGAACGCTTTGAGGCTCTCTGAATCTAAAGTTTTAATTCAACCTATCACAGAGAAATGTAATTACTTGTAGGTAACTTTTAAGATGTGCATATGCAGTGTATATTATTAGCCTACTGAAATCATCATACGGAAGAAGGATTCATATTAATTTCTTTTTTTCCAAACGTTTATCTGTTATTTCCAGTTATTTAAAATTCCAAACTAAACAGGCACTTCTATTGATAATCACAAATGTTTATACACATGTATATGCATATTGAAATTTGCTAGCATTATTTGTGTTGAGACTGAGTCATAATAACTAGAATTATTAGGCAGGTGTTTTGTTTTGTTTTTAGCTCAGCAGTTGAATAGTTTTAGAAATGTTGGCATGGATCAGTTTACAGGATCTGGGCTTTTAAATTGAATCCTCATGATTCAAGGGAGAAGATAGGTACATAAAGCAAATTCTCTGCTGCATCCTTTTGTCTCACACAGCAGAGCAAAACAGGGTTGGAACTGTCAGGGATTATCTGATCCAATCACAGCACAGTTTAGAGCAGCTTGTGCCACTTAGATATGGTCCCCTAGGGATCATAATCTAGATGAGGGTATAAAGAGCCCATCCTGCTCCAGTCACTCTCGCTCCCTGCTTCTAAAAGGCCCCTGCACTGGGACTTATTAGAGAGAGGTGAAAGGAACCAGATTTGCTGGCTTTACACCTGCTGTGGTCTCCCTCACACTGGATGTATCCCAGTAAGGTATTCAGAAGAAGTTTCTGTTCTCTTTTCACTGTCTGAGCACCTTACATGTTTATCTGTGATGGTATCAAGCTTCTGGAACTTTCTCCAAAAAAGACCTTCCACAGCAGGTAGGAGTGAGTGCCAGAGTGTTTGGACATCCTCTGCCTCCTTCAGGAAGGGAGGGGCGGATATGGAGTTCAACCAAATGTTTTAAAACTTTGGAAAGAAACATTAATTTCAGTTTTAGAGATGGGTGAAGATTTGGGTTGGTTCTTATTTTGTGTTCTGAACTTATTTGTCTATCCTTAGATTATTTTTTTTAAATTGATGAATAGTTAAAAAGCCCTTTGCAGATCCTTGGATAAAAATGCAGGTTATCATCAGTGTGGGAAAATTAAATATTTTCCCTTTAGATCATCAGGACCAAAACATGAAACTGTGTATTCAAAAATAGCATATAGTATGAACTGTGAAACCCAAATCTCTGAAACATAAAAGAGCAAACTACTCACACATTGTAGGCGCTATTGGCATGACAGTACATTCATGTACATTTTTAGTAAATCATGCACCCAGAGTTTGAGAAAATATTCTTGTGGACTGTCAAATCACAAAATGTCAAGTCTCTAGGATATAGATATTTCCCCATGACTTCAATAGATCATCCTAGCATATTATTTGAACACTGGCATCTGTGTTTTAATATAATTGAATACATAAGCTATAGAACAGGGGTTGGCAACGTTCGCGACGCGGCTCACCAGGGTAAGCACCCTAGCGGGCCGGGCCAGTTTATTTACCTGCTGATGCGGCAGGTTCGGCCGGTCGCAGCCCCCACTGGCCGCGGTTCGCCGTCCCGGGCCAATGGGGGCGGCGGGAAGCCGTGGCGAGCACATCCCTCGGCCCGTGCCACTTCCCGCCGCCCCCATTGGACCGGGACGGTGAACCACAGCCAGTGGGGGCCACAATCAGCCGAACCTGCCGCGTCAGCAGGTAAATAAACTGGCCCGGCCCGCTAGGGTGCTTACCCTGGAGAGCCGCGTGCCGAACGTTGCCGACCCCTGCTATAGAAGGAAAATGTCTATTCATAATACAATGATGCAAATTTTTCATAAGAGATCTTAATTTGATGAGTAACACAAATACAAGTATTAGAATTGGACCATACAACATCTGTAAACAATTCCAAGCAGTTGTGGTTCGATTCCCTGAGGTAAGTGGGGAAACCCTGAGGTAAATGGGGAAATGGGATCCTGGGAGGAAGCACAAGCAGGAGAGCGCAAGAGGGGAGGACTCCTGTCTCATACTGAGAAAGAGGGACGATTGATGAGTTATCTAAAGTGCCTATACACAAATGCAAGAAGCCTGGGAAACAAGCAGGGAGAACTGGAAGTCCTGGCACAGTCAGGGAACTATGATGCGATTAGAATAACAGAGACTTGGTGGAGTACTGTCATGGATGGATATAAACTGTTCAGGAAGGACAGGCAGGGCAGAAAAGGTGGGGGAGTTGCGTTGTATGTAAGAGAGGAGTATGACTGCTCAGAGCTCCGGTATGAAACTGCAGAAAAACCTGAGAGTCTCTGGATAAAGTTGAGAAGTGTGAACAACAAGGGTGATGTCGTGGTCGGAGTCTGCTATAGACCACCAGACCAGGGGGATGAGGTGGACGAGGCTTTCTTCTGGCAACTAGCAGAAGTTGCTAGATCGCAGGCCCTGGTTCTCATGGGAGACTTTAATCACCCTGATATCTGCTGGGAGAGCAATACAGCGGTGCACAGACAATCCAGGAAGTTTTTGGAAAGTGTAGGGGACAATTTCCTGGTGCAAGTGCTGGAGGAACCAACTAGGGGCAGAGCTTTTCTTGACCTGCTGCTCACAAACAGGGAAGAATTAGTAGGGGAAGCAAAAGTGGATGGGAACCTGGGAGGCAGTGACCATGAGATGGTCGAGTTCAGGATCCTGACACAAGGAAGAAAGGAGAGCAGCAGAATACGGACCCTGGACTTCAGAAAAGCAGACTTTGACTCCCTCAGGGAACAGATGGGCAGGATCCCCTGGGAGAAAACATGAAGGGCAAAGGGGTCCAGGAGAGCTGGCTGTATTTTAAAGAATCCTTATTGCGGTTGCAGGAACCCAATGTGTAGAAAGAATAGTAAATATGGCAGGCGACCAGCTTGGCTAAACAGTGAAATCCTTGCTGATCTTAAACGCAAAAAAGAAGCTTACAAGAAGTGGAAGATTGGACAAATGACCAGGGAGGAGTATAAAAATATTGCTCAGGCATGCAGGAGTGAAATCAGGAAGGCCAAATCACACTTGGAGTTGCAGCTAGCAAGAGATGTTAAGAGTAACAAGAAGGGTTTCTTCAGGTATGTTAGCAACAAGAAGAAAGTCAAGGAAAGTGTGGGCCCCTTACTGAATGAGGGAGGCAGCCTAGTGACAGAGGATGTGGAAAAAGCTAATGTACTCAATGCTTTTTTTGCCTGTCTTCACAAACAAGGTCAGCTCCCAGACTGCTGGACTGGGCAGCACAGTAGGGGGAGCAGGTGACCAGGCCTCCGTGGAGAAAGAAGTGGTTCGGGACTATTTAGAAAAACTGGATGAGCACAAATCCATGGGGCCGGATGCGCTGCATCCAAGCGTGCTAAAGGAGTTGGCGGATGTGATTGCGGAGCCATTGGCCATCATCTTTGAAAACTTATGGCGATCGGGGGAGGTCCCGGGTGACTGGAAAAAGGCTAATGTAGTGCCCATCTTTAAAAAAGGGAAGAAGGAGGATCCGGGGAACTACAGGCCAGTCAGCCTCACCTCAGTCCCTGGAAAAATCATGGAGCAGGTCCTCAAGGAATCAATTATGAAGCACTTAGAGGAGAGGAAAGTGATCAGGAACAGTCAGCATGGATTCACCAAGGGGAAGTCGTGCCTGACTAACCTAATTGCCTTCTATGATGAGATAACTGGCTCTGTGGATGAGGGGAAAGCAGTGGATGTGTTATTCCTTGACTTTAGCAAAGCTTTTGATAC
>NW_020664419.1:32011814-32057553 GCF_002925995.2 Terrapene triunguis | reverse complement strand
TCGAATTTAGCGCTACTCCCCTCGTTGGGGAGGAGTACAGAAGTCGAATTTAAGAGCCCTCTATGTCGAACTAAATTGCCTCGTGGTGTGGACGGGTGCAGGGTTACTTCGATTTAACTGCGCTAAATTCGACATAAACGCCTAGTGTAGACCAGGCCTATGTGACCATCGCTTATTAGCACTGTAGTGTCCAGGAAGTGGATCTCTTGTGTGGACTGGTCCACGCTGAGGTTGATGGTGGGATGGAAATTGTTGAAATCATGGTGGAATTCGTCAAGGGCTTCTTTTCCATGGGTCCAGATGATGAAGATGTCATCAATGTAGCGCAAGTGGAGTAGGGGCATTAGGGAACGAGAGCTGAGGAAGCGTTGTTCCAAGTCAGGCATAGAAATGTTGGCATACTGTGGGGCCATGCTGTCTGAAGCACAGCGTCTCTCATAGTTAAGATAGATGACAGAATAGTATGCTTATTAGATTCTAAAACAGAAGAGATGTGAGGATAAACAGAAGAGATGTAGTGGCGTAGCAGGCTAATGCAACTAGCCTTTAATGTTTGGAGACTTGGGTTCAAAATCCAACTTAAGGTCACAAGCAAAAGCAGTTTGGTCTCATTCTACAGCACTTCTAGTGGACCTGTGTATGGGCCACAAAGTTATCATGCAATTTGGCAACTTTGAAGGGCCCGATCCAGTCATGGGAAAGGCTCCCATTGACTTTGATGGCATTGGATTGGGCCCCAGAGGAGCAGGGGCATTGTTACAAGCCAGGAGTGTGGTGCACTGGAAGAAAAGTTTGAAGACTCTTGTCAACAAACTTCTCTCCTCCCCAAACCCCTAAACTATAAAGGTTTGTGATGACAGAGAAATGATCCCATTCTTCAGGCCACAAAAATGAAAGGTAAGAACTACCAAAGCAGAAATTAGAAATGTAAAATATGAACATTTGTCACTATATCTGACAGTAGTTGTGTGCCTTTGAGTTTGAAGCTGTGTTGTGGAATTTATATTCTTTTCAGAGATAATTCTGCTGATGACAGACTACAACTACTGTAGGACAGATGGGCTTAACAGAGCATATGCATAAAATATAAACGCATCAATGGAGCCCACCATGCATTATAGAATCATAAATGTATGGTATTTTACCCATAGCCTCAAGTAAAATAAAGGTTTCTATAGCTAGGCCACATTATTTTAAAGCCAGCAACATATGCCTCTGAAACTTTACTTTGAGTGATTTCGGGCGATCTTTTGTTCCTGTGTATTAAATAATGCAAAGTTTCTCGATCAGCTTTTGTAATATTCAGTGATGACATGCAACAAAAATGGCATAGTAAAATGAATGCATATTTTTTTAAAATAGAAACTGATTTTGTATAAGACTTCACCTCTTTAGAAGAAGTTTTTACCATCCGTTAGCACTTTGGATCAAACTTTCAAAAGTCCATACACCTGACTTGGATGCAGTGTCCAATACATGTGCACATGTTGGATTTGTGTGCATTAGCATGTTTTGCAGTGTTTTTTCCATTTGTGCCTGTCCTGCTGTGCTTAGTGTGGAGGCTGGGGAAGGCAGGATCCTGGCAAGAAGCGGTGCTGGCATTGAATTATCTCAATGGGGACCACAACAACTGCAGAAATGCCTGGTCCCTACACAGATTCACAACTGGGGGTTGTGTTCGGGGTTGGGTGGAGTTGGCAACAGTCTTGCCCTTTAAATATTTACATAGTAATATTTTTTTCTTTATCTGATGATAAGCCAAGATGAAAGCTGCTTAAAGTCCTACAAAGGTCTCCCATAATGGTTCATGTCACAGCATGTTTAGCAAGATGGCTGCTTCCAGCAAAAGACTCAGAATTTTAATTAGGCACTTTAGTTTCAAATGTGTTTCACAGTTTATACGGCTGGCAAATGCTTCTTACCATGTTCATTTACAAACAATTATCCTTCTCAGGAATGTAAGTACAGATATTCACTATACAAAATTTTCTCCCAAAGCTACAACATCAGCTAATATTCCATAGAAAGCTACTATAGGGAAAGTATGGGTTTTCTTCATTTGTTTGTTATGTTGTCAGTAACAAAATTCACTGCAATAAGGGGTTAAAACAGGGCTTGGAATAAAACTGATTTCCAATGACAGCATCACTTGCGTTCTTGCAATATTTCTGAAAAGCTGCCTCCTTACGGCTCAATATATCTGTACAGTGTAGAGAATATCATGCTGGAAGTTTTTCTTCTGCAGAAACAAAGTTTCAGAAAGCTGTTTAATCAGAATTCCTGATTCTTGTGCATTGATGGCTCTAATTTTTCCTCACAGAAGGAATAAATCGAGGAGACAGTACACTTCCTTTGATCCAAATTGTGTCAGTGGGCCCTGTAGCAACCTGCATGGAATTTGGAGGGAGGAACACAAGTTGAAGGAAGGAATAATTTGAAGGCGGCACCAGAAAGCTTGTCTGAGCAGTGGTAAAAGACTGATAGTCAGTGCACAGGAAATGTGCCAGAGATGTCAAGGGAGGAACCAGTGCTGCAACCTGGTGAGGCTTCAGGGGTTCTCAAACTTCATTGCACTTCTGACAACGAAAATTATGACATGACCCCACGAGGGGGGATCAAAGCCTGAGCCCGCCCAAGCTCTGCTTCCCCAGTGGAGGTAGGGAGGAGGGTCAAAGCCAAACGCCGAGCCCCACTGGCCTGGTCAGGTAGGCCAAAGCCCAAGGGCTTCAGCCCCAGGCAGGGGGCCTGTAACTTGAGCCCTGCCACACAAAGCAGAAGCCCTCGGGCTTTGGTTTTGGCCTGGAGTGGTGGGACTCAGGCTTAGGCCCTGGGCCCCAGCAAGTCTACGCCAGCCCTGGTGACCCCATTAAAATAGGGTCATGACCCACTTTAGGGTCCTAACCCACAGTTTGAAAACTGCTGCTCTAGAAGCTTAATACACCCCTGGGGATCCACAGCCGTAGAGGCTTGGATTCCTCTCACAACAGTCCTACAGTTTGGCCAGCAGGGAGTGCTCACTAGAATCTGTGACAGTGAAGTAACGGTGCCACAGAGACACCTGAAACCCCCTCCCACATGGAGGACCAGCCAGCCAAACCTTAAGGACCTCTCCACAGAGTGGGGTCACAATCTCACACTAGGAAAGATTAGCATAACTGGATAAAAAATGTCATATGTAGGACCCCATCCTGCTACCATTGAAATCAATCGAACTAAGTTCAGGTCTCTCAGCCAGAAGTAAGTGGAGGCTTCTTTTCTGTCCCTCAATTTATAACCTGTATTATGGAGAGTTATGGTGCTCAAAGGCCCAGGCTAAAACCTTCTTCCTGGTCACTTTTTATCTTCACATATTTCATTAGCTTTTACAAGGATCCGTAAATTAGCTGAATAACTAAGGTGACAGTTTCATTTTGTTCTTTGTCTTTGGGTTTTTAATCATTTAATAACTGTCTTTTGTTTTTTTAATAGGCCATTTTGTTCACTTAGAGTTTCATAAGAACATTAGAGAGTTTTCTTTTTCAAAGCATGAACAAAAAAACCTCTTTGTTAAAAATAATGTGTTGTTATTTTAAATGTAAAGAAACATTGTTTGTGGTTTCTTACTGACTATTACTTGTAATGGATGGGTAATTGTTTCCAGTAGCCTGTGTTCACTGCAGACAGCTTTCTGCAGCTGGAAACTTCTTCTGGAATCTTCCTACAACCAATGTCTGCTGAACACAAGGTGATGTGTACCACACACATTTTAAAGTTGAGCCTTTAATTTAAGAAGTTGTGGAATATGTTATTTAGGGGTTTTGTATTTGATCTCATTCGTTTCATACTTTTCCAGTAGGTGAATATATTATTAAAAGAAAGATTTTCCCTTGAGTCTTCCAAGAACAGTACAATTTAGAAATGTGTACAAACAGAATAGTAAATAGCCTTAAATATTGAATAGTTGCATGTTCAGCCAAAGGGCTACGGAATGTTTGATTTGCATCATAGCAAGGCTATTAGAATTATATTTCTAATGGCTATATAATGTGACAAGTGTGAGGGGAGCCAAACAATATGGAAATACTGTAAGTTAATGGCCATGCTATTTTATATATCCCCCCTTCTGGGGCACCCCTGATCCCTAAGAGCCCCACTTCTTCCCTCCTCAGGGGCTAAGTGACTCTCTTAAGGACCAGTGGGCTCTTGATTCTTTGTGCATCATGCCTCCACCAAGTGGCCAGGTGTGTAAACTATTAACAGCCCCTACAACCTTGTGTATATTACAGTTTATAATTACAGGAAACAAAGGATCAACAAATATTCACATTAAGCATAGACGTTAATTACAAGAAGGGGAAGGGAACAGGCAAAGGGGTCAAGAATGTCAAACAAATGAGTAATTAACCAACCCAGCAGCCACAAACACTAACAAAACTGAACTAGATTAATCTAATGAGAAAGCCTGAAGTCTCCCCTTAAGACTTATCTAAACTTGAAAGTTGATGTGAAGGGCTAGGATCCCTTGCTGGAAAGCCAACAGCTCTCCCTTTCAGCTGGAGGGAGTCCCTGATGGATGCGAGCCCTGGCTCCTGTTACAGAGGAGACCTACCAGGTGCTGCTAGCAGTTAGTCCTCTCTAGCTGAGAGAAGCAAAGTAGAGTCTCCTATCCTCTGTGGCAGAGGGCAACTCAGGAGCTCTCCAGCTGCTCCAGTCCAACCATCTGCAGTCAGCCCACCTCTTTGTGGTCACACTGTCCCTCTCAGGTTCAGCTCAAATGTCCTAGTCATGTAATAGGCTCTTCAGGGCCTGCACTTTGTCAGCTAGGCATGCCAATCAGGTTGTGGTCTCAGTAACTCCTTCCCCTCTTCCCAAATATGGGGGATATTCAGGCACAGCTCACATGCCTGGGAGTTTGAAGTCAGGAGGGAGGAACGGTTCCAGCCATGTGCAGGTTTGGTCCAGCCCTCCCAGTCTGAGTGTACTTCAAGCTCGGGCAAGGAAGAGTGTCTCTGTTTCAGATCCAATGTCTGCCTTTGTGCTGCTTCTCTGAATTCCCAAAACTGGCAAGGTAGTTACACTTAGATTTTAAAGCATGTGTAAATGAATGACCTTCTAGGCTGTACACATGACCTCCCACTCTACCATTTTGAATATTAAGAGTTCATTTCTAAAAGAATGAGCAGAAAGGTGCTTTAAAGTGCTCCATAACATAAATTATTGTCATTAGAGAAAATAAAGGAACACTATATTAAGAATTGTATCATGCATAAGTGCAGTTGTAAGTTTGCTTAAGGGTCAGACATACTGAAGGACATCAGCCTAACAACTCTGGCAGAGATACTGCTGAAAATACTAGGCTTTCTGAAAAGCATCACTTAGCACCAATATGTTGGTTTATAATGTACATTACATTCAAGAAGTTTGAACATTAGCAAATGTCATGTGCATTTCTACCCTAAAAAGTTACTGTAAAAACTATGATGTGGCTCTGTCGTCATTGTCACTGATTTCCATATCAACTTTGCTCAGTTTGCAAAAAAAGATTTGTTTTTTAATGCCATCATAACTGGAAATAGATAATCTGTGGGGCTAATTAGGCCCTCAGGAAGTTGGGACACCTGTGCAACCCCACTATCTTTAGCTTGTTTCCTGAGTGATACTGTAGCAGGGTTGTTACCCCGCTCCTGCCCTGGAGGGCTTAAAACAGCCCTGTGAGCGGGCTCTGGCAGGGGAAAGGCTAGGCTGATTGGAAAGGGCCCAGCTGGCCCTTATAAGAGGGCTGGGGCCAGAAGCCAGGACACACTCTCTGTAGCTACCTGGAGAGAGGAGGACCTGGCTGCCTAGGTAGCTGAGGAGGGTACCTAGGGCAGGGCAGGGCAGCAGTGCTGGGGAAGGGCAGAGGGAGCTGGGGAGCTCCAGCCTAGCAGAGCTGCAGGCTGAGGTGAAGGCCCACAAAAGGGTACTAGGGCTGCAGAGGGGCAGCCCAGACCTAGGCAGAGGCAGCTGGTCTGACCCCCCTTACCGATGATGAGTGGTATAGACTGAAGTCTGCCCCAGGGAGCGGGGGCTAGATGATCACTGACAGTAACCACTGAGGCAAGGGAGGGATAGAGGGTTGGGGGTTCCCCTGAGAGGGGAGACCCAGACTAAGGGGGTACTGCTAGGGGGCAGAACCCTCATCTAGAAGGGCACCGGGGTCCGGGAGGGACACGGGGCCAGCAGCAGGTGACACGGCAGCCGGCATAGGGCGCTCCTGGCTGAAAAGAGCTAATTCCCTGGACAACCAACAGGAGGCGCCGCACCACTGAGTTGTTGCCCCGCGACAGATACCTGTGCAAATTCATTAGCGAGCAGTTGGGGTTGTGCAGGTGTCACAAAGAACTTAAGTTGAGCCTGTAGAACCTCTTTTGCCATGAGATGGAAAGAATCTAGCTTCTCTGTCAGAGCCCATGATGAGTTTGTGGGGCTTATAGTTAGGAAGAGTAAAAAGATGTATTGTTGAGGTAGAAACACATTTTAAGAGGTCAGATGCTCTTCTGCTGTATTGTACAGAAGGGAACAAACACGTGAATAGGGATGGGGATCAGCGTATATCCCCTGAGCTGGTGAAAGCCCTGCTACCTGAACTATGCATATTAGGGGTTTGGTAAAAATCAGAGTAGCCAATTGGAGGATAGAGAGGTGGTTTCATTGGCTTGCTCTTCCAGGAAAAGGTTGTTAAACCTGCTATGAAGGTTAATGTAGGTCAATTCAGTATGAACTCTCCCACTATAACATTCCCAGGGGTGCTATTTCCTCAGACTGCTCTTTCAGAGACTATTTTTCCAGAAGTGTTCCGAAACAAGATGGTAGCATCCGGCAATCTCCAGAGTAATGGCATATGAATATAACTATTCTGTCTAGATTTTTATATCACACCATAGTATCTGAGCCCCCAAATTTTTTTCTAACTAGGTGTTTAACAGTTGGATTATGCCCATAAGCATGACAGTGAATGGCCCTTATAATTTTTGTCTTAAATTGTGAATGTTCTTGTTAATCATATAAATGTCTAATCCTTTTCTGAATCCTCCTGACCTGTTGGTATCAATAATATATTGTGGCATTGATTTCCATGGGCTAATCATGCCTTTTGTAGAAAAGCTTTTCTTTTTATCAGTTTTAGATACTTTTGCTTCTTTTAGGGTTTGAGGGTGTCTATACTTGAGAGAAACAGCTCTTTACATCTGAGGTATGGTTTGATATGGTGGTAGATTAAACAGTGCAGCATTTGCCCCTCAAAGCAAGTTCTACTGTATTTTATCTAACTTTCGCAATTGGCTATTAAACCCTTTATGTTGCTACTGTGTTGAACTGGATGAGGAGAGTATGACTTTACTTTATTATGAATTAGAAAAACGATTAGGGTTTTATATAGAGATGAGGGTATAGCTTGAAAGGGACAAATCTTTTTAGTACTTCAAATAAATAATTAAGGGTTTATACTTGAGAAGATTTAGTGATTGAGAAGAGGGAAAATCTTTATTAAGCAAAGCAGTAATTTCATAAAGAAAAACAACATTAACTCTGTAGTTTGGATGCCTGAAAGCCTCCTTATGGTATAAGGAATATCTTTGTAACAAATACTGTAATAGTGTACATACCTATCAGTTAGGGATGGATGATCTGATTTACATCAAAAAGAACGATTTGAACTTCAAATAAAACATTCTTTTCTGAGGTTCTAAATAATGATGAACTGCAGTACAATATAGTTGTAGGGAATTTATCACTGTATGTCTAATATATATATTCCCTTCCCTCATGGAATCTAAAAATTATTTGAGCTGCATCTTTAATAGCTTCACTCAACAGAGTGAAGAGTTTAAACAAGAGTTTTTAAAATGGTAGCAGATTGGTGATGCAGTTACAGGTTTCTGAAAACAAGGTTTGGATGCTGCTGGTCTCCTTACGGGGAGCCTTTGGCTTGCTCACATGGCAAGAGCAAAGTGTGATTCACAGTTCTTCAGGTTCCGTGAATGAATCACTCTTGGCAGTTCGTGAGCTTTCCCACCCCCTGCCTCCCTCGCAATACACCACCACTACTATCTGTTAATCTGCAGCAGTGTCACAACCATTCCTCTTCTGTCATGTATCAGTGCTGCAGTCAGGCATGCCTGATCGTAGGCTTGCCAGCAATAATCCACACTTTCTATTCTCCAGCTGCTAACAGCCACGCTGTCAAAGAAACAGTTCAATAAGCCTATGATGGAAGAACTCCCTTTCAAAGTACTTAAGCGCTTTAATGCTATGTAGTCTATTGCTCACCAGTAATTTATGACTTGTGACAATCTTGAAGATGGAGTTGGCAGTACTGTTGTGTAACAGAAGGAAGACACAATAGCTGTGTCTGGAGCAAGGACTATTAAACAAATGCTTACGTAACCTGCAGTGAAGAATAATACAAAGTTAATTAAGCAATGAAATTATTATTGGCATATAATAAAGTATATTTCTTGGACTGTAGGACAAGAAACATTATACTTAAACCTGCATGCACACATGCTTATGAACATCTTAACTATTTTTAAGGCCTGTGTTCTGTTGCTATGTCTGAGTTTAGACTGTGTGTGTGTGGGGGGGGGGGGTTGTTTTGTTTTTTGTTATTGGGGGTTGTTTTTTTTAGAAGGACCACAATTTTCTTTATAAAGTGTTTAGCACATTTTTAGGCACTCACAATTAGAACTGGGTGAATAGGGGAGTTTTTGGTTCCCTGACAATTTTGAAAAATCAGGGGGGAAATTGTTTTGGGTCGAACTGAAAACATTTTCCCAACATTTTTGGCGAATCAGAAAGTTTGAAAAAAAAATTAGTTGAAACTAATGGAAACATTTCTACATTATCAAAACAAAAGTGTTTGAATCTAAACGTTCTGTTTTGACTTTCTGGCATTTTGACAAAGCAAAGTCTTCAGAAAACAGCTGGAGGAAGAGATGGTGGCAATGACAATTCCCTTATGCACTTTATTTAGCTCAATGGTTAGGGCACTCACCTGGGACATGAGGTTCAATTCACCTCTCTATGTACAAGGGATTTGAACTTGAGTCTCCCCCACTGCAGGAGAGAGCCCTTGCCCTTGCCCTTGGACTGTGGCTATTTTGGTAGGGAGTTTTGTCAAAATCTCTTCTTGAAGCTATACTAGTTTTTATAAATAATTAAATAGAGCAGGGACTTGAACTTTGGTCTCCCACCTCCAGGGTACTACCCTAACTGCCAGGCTATATAGTCATTCTCACTCTCTTTCCCTGGCCCAATGGCCCATTACGAATGACTGAATTGCCACTATGAATGGCAATGATAGTGAACAGTCACTGGGTCAAGAAAAATTCCAATAGCAAGGTCACTAAGGGCTGGTCTTCACTACAGAAAGATCAACTTTGCTGCAAGTGATGCAGCAGGGATCGATTTAGTGGGTCTAGTGAAGACCCGCTAAATCGATGGCGGAGTGCTCTCTGGTCAACCCCGGTACTCCAGCTCTCTGAGAAGAGTAAGGGAAGTGGACTGGAGAGCGTCTCCCATCGACGCAGCGCAGTGAAGACACCGGGGTAAGTCGACCAAAGCTACATTGACTCCAGCTACGTTATTCACATAGCTGGAGTAGCGTAACTTAGGTCAACTTACCCCCATAGTGAAGACAAGCCCTAAGAGTTAAATTCCATTTCACCCTGGCCATATCTACAATATGGAGACTATAGAGGCATAGTGACAATGCCATTGCTATGCCAGCATACCCCCATAGTGTAGATTCAGCCTATAGTGATGTAAGGGGTTTGACTGTCATCGTAGGAACTCCACCTCCCTGAGCAATGGTAACTAGGTTGATGGGAATATTCTTTGGTCAACCTGAGACTACGCTGGCAATTAGGTTGGCATGACTATGGTGCTCAGGTGTATTGATTTTTCACACTCCTCAGAGCTGTAGCTATGTCAAAGTGTTGACAGGCCTTGGGCTGGTTTTACACCAGTGTAGCTCTATTGACTTTAGTGCAATTGTTCATGATTTACACTGGTCTAAGTGAAATCAAGCCTTAAAACTCTGCCCTTTTATGTGCTTTCTCAAGACATGAGTACGCAAATCATTTGGATTTTGCTACTAATGCCTGGCAGAAATAAGTCAATTAGGGATGACACTATTATTGTATTAAGAACTTTAGTTTATTCTTATTTACAAACAAAAAACGACAACCCTATTTTGGCATTCAGACTAAATGCAGACTGGAGTTTGAGTCCACCAGGTGAGGAGGGGAACCAAGAACAAAGGGAGAGTCAATGAAATTGAAGGGCAAATCAAAACTATTAAAAGGAAATACTTTTATCACACACAATGGATAATTAGACCATAGAACTCATTGCTACAGATGCCATTCCTGGCCTCCATTCCAATGGAGGCCAGGAATTTGGCAAGATTCAAAGAGGGATTGGACATTTCTACGCACAACAAGAATATCCAAAGTTATAATAGTTAATACTAAAACATTTGGAAGGGATTTAAAACCTTACCCTTCAGGCCTTATATCAATCTCTAACTATTTAAGGATTTAGGATGAGACCTTCCTGGAGGGTAGTTTATCCCATATTATCCTAATGCAGTGTTTACTGTGCCACCTTCTGAAATATCTGGTGCTGGTAACTGCTGGAGACTCGATACTAAACTAGATGGGTCTGATCCACTTGACCATTCCTCTGTTCCCATAATCTAACACCTTCTGCTCTCTTTTATGGTATTCCTGCTTGGGCCAAAGGGCCAGCCTTTTGTAATATATTCTTTCCCAGTGCCATATTCAATTGGCCTATATTTTATAGATCATTGACTACAGATTTGCCAATACAGATAATTAATGCTTTTCATGTTTGAAACCTCTGAGGTAGTTAAATGCTGTTATCTGCCTGGAAGCAGAAAGGTAAATTAACTCACACAGTCAGAGATTAAATCTGATTCAGAGTCAGGATTAAAATTCAGGAGTGTCTGGCTCCCAGTCCTATGCTCATTTGCTCAGATCTTTATCTCCATGGATAAATACTGCCCTCTGTTCTGTCATGGGGTCTTACATTTCACTGCTGGAAGCAAATGCACATAAAAATGGCCATATTGGGCCAGACCAATGGTCCATCTAGCCTAGTATCCTGTCTTCCAAAAATGGCCAATGCCAGGTGCCCCCGAGGGAATAAACAGAACAGGCATGTGACATTCCCCAGGATACAATCTGGATTGTTGAACAGCTGTGCTCCATTAATTCTCTAGCCTGGGATGCCTCTTACACTGTTTGCTGGTGAACAACCACCTCTCCAGGTTCTGCTCACACACAACCTCCAGCATGTAACTTGTTCCCACCTACACAGTATTGAGTGTTACAAAGTAGCCACTGATATATTACTTACAGAGAGATACCCGCATGTTCTTAGTCCCAGCCTTGAACCTAGAAATGTGCATCTTGTATTGCACAGTATCCCCGCACAGTACTAGCTCATAGTAAGTCCATCATTTCAACAAAGGAAAATGATATATGTACCAACCCTTTTGTCCCAGATGGAGTTTCCCCACACACTCTAGTCCAAACATATTGGGAAAGATAAAACAATGATAAGTTTATTAACTACAGAAAATAGATTTTAAGTGATTACAAGTGATAAGGCATAAGAAAAGAATTAAAAAAATAAAAACATTAACAAGATAATAGGAGTTAAAGCAAGTATCTTTCTCTCAGAACAAGTTGTAATAGTTCTCAGGCTGGATTTCCTTTCAGCCAGGGACCAGGTCAGAGTCCTTCAGGTGTTTGTTGATGTCATAAGCACAGAGATGGGAGGAGGAGAGATGAGGTGGAGGCCACTGTTTCACATACTTATACCCTCTCTCCTCTTTGAGGATTACCCCCTGCTGGGGTGCAGACAGTCTCTTTTGTACGTGAGGTCTGAATGTATCTAATTCTTTATTGAACTCAGTTATACTTTCGGCCTTCACAACATCCTCTGGCAACGATTTCCACAGATTGACCCTGCATTGTGTGAAGAATTACTCCCTTTTTTTGTTAGAAACCTGCTGCCTATTAATTTCATTGGGTGACCCCTGTTTCTTGTGCTATGTAAAAGAGTAAATAATACTTCCTTATTCACTTTCTCCACATCATTCATGACTTTATAGACCTCTATCATCCCCGCTAAGTGGTCTCGTTTCCAAACTGAAAAGTCCCAGTCTTTAATCTCTCCTCGTATGGAAGCTGTTCCATACCCTTTATCATTTTTGTTGCCCTTCTCTGTCCCTTATCAATTCTAATATCTTTTTTGAGATGGGGTGACCAAAACTGCATGTAGTATTCCAGGTGTGGGCATACCATGGATTTATATAGTGGCACTATGAAACTTTCTGTTTATTATCTTTCCCTTTCCTAATGGTTCCTAACATTCTGTTAGCTTTTTTTTTTTTTAAACTACTGATGCACATTGAGTGGATGTTTTCGGAGAACTATCCACGATGACTCCAAGATCCATTTTGCGAGTGGTAACAGCTAATTTAAACCCCATCATTTTGTGTGTATAGTTGGGATTATTTTTCCAGTGTGCATTACTTTGCATTTATCAACACTGAGTTTCATCTGCCATTTTGTTGCCCAGTCAGCCAGTCTATTGAGATCCCTTTGTAACTCTTTGCAGTCTGCTTTGGACTTAACTATCTTGAGTAATTTTGCATCATCTGCAAATTTTGCCATCTCACTGTTTACCCCTTCTAGATCATTTATGAATATATTGAACAGCACTGGTTCCAGTACAGATCTCTTGGTGACCCCACTATTTACCTCTTCTCATTCTGAAAACTGACTATTTATTCCTCCCCTTTGTTTCCTGTCTTTTAACCAGTTACTGATCCAATTTGCCTGTTACTGAAATGATGAAAGCCTGATCATGCAAACACACACATACATAACTTGGCTCCTTTGAGAATCCTCAGGTTTTTCAGTGGAACTATGCATCTGAGTGACGTTATGTATGTACATAAGTGTTTGTTGTAGCAGAGGCATACTCTGTGTAGCATAAATACCCCCATAATGAAATTTTGAATGGGAAAGTCGTTACCTTGCATACAAAGTAGTTGCTTCATTTATTGAAGTAACTTAGAGTTTATATTTATTTTTACTGGCAAAAAATATGACTTTCTATTATGAAATAACCTGCAATATTTTCTTAAATAAATGAAGTTGTTTTGAATTATGAAAATGCAAAAGAGCATCTTCAGCCACACACAACTCTTTTATCTCTCTCCTATAACTTAAAAATACCCAAACCAACTTAAAGCAAATGTGGTTAAAAAAAATTGTTCCTACTGTAGAGAGAGACCTTGGGTGCCAAGTTTCATCCCATAACACATTTTTGTGGCTGTTATAGAATAGTGAAAATAGAGGTTTGTAGTGGAAATGCTGACAAACTCTTAACTTTCTTGGAATGAGCAAATAGCACTAATAAAAACCACCAAAAGCATGAATTTATGTACCACTAATTGCAGGAGGACAAAAAAAAGCACTTGAAGTCACTGTAATTGAATCTTGATTACTTACTTTTTGAAAGTTTGAGAGTTTTTAAAGTTTTTCTCTTTTCAGCTATATTGTGTACATTTTTAATCATGAGATAATATTATGTATTGTGTATTATAAGTAAATGCAGGATATATTCACCTACAGCATCAGTATCGAAAGATTTTCAAGATGAAATTACACTAAATATACAATAATGGGGCTTTGTTGTTCAGTTCAACCACAGGCTGAACTAGGGTGACCAGATGTCCTGATTTTATAAGGACAGTCCCGATATTTGGGGATTTTTCCTATATAGGCTTCTATTACCTCCCCCGCCTTCATCCAGTGTCCCGATTTTTTCACACTTGCTATCTGGTCACCCTAAGCTGAACACTAGAAAAAAGCTTTTACATTTGCACTGTGTTCATAGGAACATTAAGGGCTAGCAAGCTTGCTCAAAAGCCTAATTTAGTTCTCCATTTCTTAATAGCATGGAGTTTATTAACCTTGAAAGGTCACTAAGTATTCACAAATGATGATCTCTGAAGCTTCCAAATCATCTAAACAATACTCACACTGAGATTTAATATACTTCAGTAGGCCAAGGCCAATCTATTCTGGATATAAAAAAATTGGAACAGAAATTGACAGGCCAAAAGGAAAAAGAGAGAAGCCAAGAGGAGAGAGAGAGAAAGCAGAGGTCCATGGAAATGAAAGAAATATAGGGGCTGAGGAGGTCCCTTCTACACTATAAAAACTACTATATTGTGAGACCATAGTGTGTTACAACACAGTATCGGCCAACATGGTTAAATCATGGTTCCTTCCTTTAGCATAGACTGGATTGAATCATGCTTTTCATTGTGTTCTTGAATCATGCTATAGCCCTGCAAAGTTTGAGCTTGTTGCATAATCTGGGCAACAGTTAAACAAGATTTAGTCAAGCTACATTGCGGGAACCCACTGTATGCAAAATGTATTCAGCAGTAATGTGTTGTGACCAGATTCCTGTTTTCTTACTGTGAATAATTTTAGTTACTCTGAGGATCAGATCACTCAGACAGACCTGTTTTGTTTTGTGGAGACTAAGTGATGAACTAAGGCGACAAATGGAGGCTCTTCTGTTTATGTTTGAACCTGTCTAAACCATTGAGATTCTGAAGGTAGTAGGGCTGCTCCATACCATAACCTCTGAGTTGCATCTATGACATTCTTGAGTGGTCAAGGTCAGTAAGGAAGTACAGGAAACATGGGTGGCTAGTTTTATGGGCCCGTGGTGCCTGGGCACTAGGAATATTCCTGCCCCGGGGCCCGGCTCCAGCACTGTTTGAGGCTGGGTCTCTCCCTCGGCCCCGCCTTCTGCTCCCGGGCACCCCTGGGCCATTTAAAATGGACCGGGGCCCCCACCCACCAGCGGCAGCACAGCAGAGCTGAGCGGCTTCCTGTCTGCTCGCTCCATGTGGCTGCTGGCCCCTCCCTGCGGCCCCTGGGCGGGGTGGGTCTGTGTCCCGCCCCAAGTGCCCCTGCAGCCAATGGGTAGCTGCAGGGGCAGTGCCTGGGGGAGCAGCATGTGGAGACCCCCGCCCTGCCCTGCCTAGGAGCCCCAGGTAAGCACCGCACTGCCCCACCCTCTCCCCAGAGCCTGCACCCCCACCCCTTTCCCACACACCCCCACCCTCAAACTCCCTCCCAGAGCCTGCACCCCTCCCTCTGCAACCCCTCCTGTCCCCAAACCCCCAGCCCAGAGGCTGCAACCAAACTCCATCCCAGAGCCTGCACCCCTCATCCCCTCCTGAACCCCCAGCCCCTGCCCCAGCCCAGAGCCTGCATCCAGCACCCAAACTCCAGCCAAGAGCCTGCACCCCAGACCCCCTCCCCTACCCAAACTCCCTCCCAGAGCCTTAGGCAGGTGGGGGGTGGAGTTTGGGGGGGCCAGGCTCTGGGCGTTCTGGGCGCCACCAAAATTTCTACAAACCTGCTGCCCCAGACTGGAAATATGTGTTTTTAAGTTTGGGAGGTGCCTATACATCCAAACAGATATCAGAGAAATAAAAATTGATGATAATGTTAAGTTTTTTGGTATGCATCATACAACACAGTCTTATCGATTGCTGCTAACAGGACAGTTTTTTATTTAAACTGCCCTATTGACTTCAGTATAACTTAGAGGAGAATTTACCCCCTTTATCCTACTTAAGTATTTGGTTGCCAGATATTGATAGATTAGGTAAAACTACCAACCTTGGTCATTCATCTAGGGAAACCAGACAGTAATAAAGAGCTACCTGAGTAGAGGCCTGATCCAACTTCCAATAAAGTCAATGGGAGTCTCTCAATCACTGAGCCAGCTTTTGACTGGTATTCTGCAGGCCTTCAGATACAACCCTCCCAGGCCATGATTCTTTGTGCACAGTAATGCCAGAATTTTCTGTGACCAAATGTAAAAGGTATGTTCAATCTTGGTCAGTACTGATTTACTGTCCATCCAGAATTCCCTGTGCATTAACATAAGTACATACCCTTGAATCCCCCACCTGCACCCTGTCTACTTTTCAGGGTTTTTTTTTTAAAGAATTTTGACACGGAACAGGCACAGAGGATGCTCAGAGTCATTGCAGGTGGAAGGATATTCCTCTGTCACAACTTCATATTCTCTCTCACCTTAACATTATTCCGCTTAAGTTGCCACTGGTGTGAGCAATGACCTACTTTATAGTTTGATACGTTCTTTCTTCTACACCTTGAATCTGTCCAGATAAAATATTCTGGGTAAGATGGTCCTGATTCTCCTCTGTCTTGTAGCTTCTGTTGCCATGTAGACTTGTGCAAAGTGGAGTTAGTACACTTCACTTACAAAGTGATAGTGTTTTATACCCAGTTTGCATGCTGTTTGAACAAGGGTAAGTGACTGCACAAGGCAGTGGAGAATCAGACCCATCCTTAGTGTATGATATTTTTTGTGAGAATTTATTTATGGGGAGAGCGATGTTAATATAAAATATGCTAGTACCATGGATGATTTCTCTCCTGTTTTTTAATCACTTTTTGGCAACTGCTCTCTTTATTATTACTGAAAACTACTGCCATTTGTAATGGGATAGTATCTTTTTTGCAGCTTTAATTTAAGTGGGTTTTTTTAAACACACGTGCTGTGTTGGCATTGTTATTCAAAACAGTATTATTTATTAGTTTTATGGAACACAATCTGTGGATTACATAGAATCCTGGTGGCAATTCCAAACTGAATTGTACAGTCAAGTGATAATTGCGTCCAGAGCCAGAACACAGTGAAAATTCCCAAATAGAAGTAGTGACAGGTATTTTAATGCCTAGGCAGGTCAATGAGGTTATGATTATGGATATGCCAGTTAGAGACAAACCATAACAGAGAATCTATCAAGAAGCAGGCCTTGTCTATTCTGTGGATTTGTCCTGATTTCAGTAACCAGTGTAACTGCACTGGTGCAAACCCCAAAGACAAAGAAAGCAAACTTTGCATTTGAGAGGCTTTCCTTGGTTTCACAAGGCAGATTTCCTTTAGAGTTAGTCTGGAATTTTTCAACAAATTGCTATTTTATTAAAAAATGCTGATTAGTTGAAACAGACACGGTTAGCATTTTGATGAATCAGCTGACTTGAAGAAAACATTTTAAAGCTTATGAAATTGTCACAATGAGAATTC
The DNA here is from genome assembly GCF_002925995.2 of Terrapene triunguis. NCBI lineage: Eukaryota > Metazoa > Chordata > Testudines > Emydidae > Terrapene > Terrapene triunguis. Next base: position 32,040,348 of record NW_020664419.1, on the reverse strand, counting down.
TGGTTTTCCAACTCAAAACAACTTTTTGTTTTAAAATTTAAGATAACTAGACTGAAAAAAGTTTATTTTTTTTAAGGAGAAAAAGGTCAAAAGTGAAACAAAACATATAATTTGACCCAAAACAGGTTTTTTTTCTTCAAGATTTCAGTTTTTTGTCCCAATTCAGGAGGGTAAAAATTTTCAAACGATCAAAAATATGTGTGAGATGGGAAAACCATACGCTGCCCAGTTCTATGTTCCTTATCTACACTGGAAGTTTGCACCAGTGGAGCTATACTGTCCACTTATTACTAGGATTAGCTCTGATTCCAGCATAGAAAAGACGATGGCAAAGGTCTGTTTATTCATGTAGTCCATTACCTAGCCAATATGGGCATTGTTTCCTATAGTACATTTTTTAGTGTCTTGTTTAATGTAGACCTGTCTTTAACTGTATCTGAGTAGCATTCAGAAAAGCATTTCACACTTTCTATTTTTGGAAATATCGCAGAAAGTCAAATGTATTACTATCGTTTTGATCCTTATAACCAAATGATTATTGATCAGTACACAGTGAAGGCCTGGTCCCATAGGTGTTGAGCACACACCAGCAGCCTCCCATCAGCCCTCCCCCCTCCCCCAAGTGCCTCCTGCCCGCCAGTGGGCCCAGCCGATCAGTGCCTCCCCCTCCCTCCCTGTGCCTCCCGCCTGCTGTGATCAGCTTTTTCACGGAGTGCAGGAGGCTCTGAGGGGGTAGTGGGGAGGAGCGAGGATGCAGCACAATCAGGGAAGGGGTGCTGAATGGGGAAGGAAGAGGCAGGGGAGAAGTGGGGTGGGAAGGAAGAGGTGGGGTGGGGGATTTTGGGGAAGGAGTGGAATGGGGCGGGGACTGGGGCAGAGCCGGAGGTCGAGCACCGCCCCCCCCGTCACATTGAAAAGTCGGTGCCTGTGCCTGGGCCAAAGCCCTTTTGAAGTCAAATGAGAAGTCATTTAGAATGTAGTCTAAATGAGAAGCAAATACATCTTTAAAATCATAATTTTTATCTACATAGTTCAGTGATCACTACAAGTGGTTAGTAATAAAACCAAATGCTACTGTATTTGCTTTAATTGCTTACAGTGTATTCACTCCAAAGTTATAAAGTTTAAGAATGCTACTTTAGAAAGTCTTTATGAAGATTTGTGCAGAAGTTTGCTGTAGCTTGGTAGTCTACTATATCTTGGTAATTAATCACTACTACCATTAATGGAATTCCTTTCTGCATGCTAAAGTGCTTTTAGAATATTTCAGTCCCTCAAATCTTGCCAAAAGCACCATTTCATAGATAGTAATAAGTGGGTTATGATTCAAAACACAACTATAAGCATTACTTACTGTTTTCCATTGAAAATATGTCATTTCTGTATTTTATTTTCTTACAATATCTTCAGGTATTATAAAAAATCCCAGAAAACTATAATATAATATTAGCAGTACTAAGATGTGCTTTGGAAACCTTTATGGGGTTTTAATAATGTTTGTTATTACTTTTAGTACCCAATACTGTTACATCGGTGATACTGTTATATCCTCACACTAATAGGAGGACATTTTAAAAGTGCTATTTATTGTTTTAGCTACTTGATGCAGTGGGAGTAACACATCTAAATCCTCAAATAACTCTTTGAAAATATGGTAGTCCGATTGCTGTGATATCTTAAAAGAAAGAATTAAATGAATGGAAAATTATTGAAAGAGTAATCTTGATTTGGATTTATCAGTTGTATTTTGAATGTGTGCAATGGCTGCCTAGAGACAGCATAGGCGCTCTTTTATAATTTTTAATATGTATGGATCAGAATAAATAAATGCTGTTAAGATACATGATATGCAAGAGTATAGTGAGGAGAGTATATATCTTCTTGTAAGACCATACTCTGGCAAATGCTGCACATAGGCATCCATCATAAAAACCATTCTTAGCAATGGGAGCAGGTGACAGATGGTCACTTATGTTCCCAGTAAAACCTATGGTGGCAGATTCTAATCTCAGATATGATGGTGTAAATCAAGAGTAACATCATTGATATCAGTGGCATTATTCTGGATTTGCAAACTGATCTTTCTTGTTGAGAGAGCACTCCTCCTTGACAGGAACCTGAGATGGCCATCCAAGGTGGAGCAAAGTATCAGAAAGTTTAATCTGTGTTTGTTCATGTGTATTCTCTGTAGGTTCTTCTACCAATATCATCACCATAGTATTGGAGTGCCTTCCAGTAGTGCATTAAACAATGAGACTACACATCTGTCACATGTTGTTTGGGCTCTCATCTTCTTCCCAGGGGAAAAGTGTGCGCATTGGAGGGTTTTGTTTTGGTACGGTTTTGTTTGTTTTTAGGTATCATGCTGCTATATATTTATGTTAGGAAAGGCAAGGTCAAAGAAATGCATCTTGCAGTTGGAGCAGGATGTGATGGGGTTTGTGGTTAGTTCCTGGGGCAGTTTATTCTCTGACACAGCAATGGCCTGTATGCATCACCTCCCATCCTGATTACTCCTACTAGCAAAAAATTTCAGCTGTGGACTGTGCAAGGAACTGTTAGTTGGATTATGGATGCACATTAATACTGCTTTAGCAGTGCTTGTGTGTGTAGATCTCCTGTTTTGCACCACTTGGCAAAATCCATGCTTTGGCCCTGTCAAGGCTGTATCCCCACTTTGAACTTTAGGGTACAAGAGTGGGGGCCTGCATGAGGACTCCTAAGCTTATCTACCAGCTTAGCTTTGGTCCGCTGCCACCATCACAAGAATTCCCTCCCTGGGAAGCCTTGAGAAACACATATGGGCGTAGCTTTTCCAGCGCGTACACAATGGCGTAGCATTCCTTTTCGCTGATTGACCAGTGGCTTTCCCTCTCAGACAGTTTCTTGCTGAGAAACACGACAGGATGGAATTCTTGATCCGGTCCTTCCTGCATTAAAACTGCTCCCACGCCTCGCTCGGACGCATCTGTGGTTACTAGGAACGGTTTGTCAAAGTCTGGGGCCCTTAGCACAGGGTCAGACATGAGTGTTGCCTTAAGCTGGTTAAAGGCCTTTTGACACTTATCAGTCCACTGAACTGCATTTGGCTGTTTCTTTCTGGTTAGGTCTGTCAGCGGGGCGGCGATTTGGCTGTAGTGTGGTACAAATCGCCTATAATATCCGGCCAAGCCTAAGAAGGATTGGACCTGTTTCTTTGACTTTGGAACCAGCCACTTTTGGATAGCATCCACTTTGGCCTGTAGGGGATTTATAGTTCCTTGACCCACCTGGTGCCCCAGGTACGTCACTCTGTTTTGGCCTATTTGACACTTTTTAGCCTTAACAGTTAGTCCTGCCTGTCGGATGCGCTCGAAGACTTTTTCCAGGTGCTCCAGGTGTTCTGTCCATGAATCAGAAAAAATGGCCACATCATCGAGGTAGGCAACTGCAGATTCTCCCAATCCCGCTAGGAGACCATCTACAAGTCTTTGGAAGGTGGCGGGTGCATTTCGCAACCCGAAAGGGACATTGAATTCATACACCCCTGCCTGGGTGACGAAGGCGGACCTTTCCTTAGCGGGTTCATCTAGTGGTACTTGCCAGTACCCTTTGGTTAAGTCTAAAGTAGAGATGAATTGGGCATGTCCCAATTTTTCCAATAGCTCATCTGTGCGTGGCATTGGATAGTTGTCAGGACGAGTTACAGCATTTAGCTTACGGTAGTCCACGCAAAAGCGTATTTCCCCATCTGGTTTGGGAACTAGAACCACTGGAGATGCCCATGCACTGGTAGAGGGGCGGATTATACCCATCTGTAGCATGTCCTAGATCTCCCTTTGTATAGCAGTTTGGGCATGAGGTGACTCCCGGTAGGGTGGGGTTCTAATTGGGTGAGCATTACCTGTGTCAATGGAGTGGTATGCCCGTTCGGTCCGTCCTGGAGTGGCTGAGAAAATCGGTGCAAAGCTTGTGCACAGCTCCTTGATCTGCTGTCGCTGCAGACGTCCCAGGGTCGTGGAGAGGTTCACCTCTTCCACGCCACCATTCCTTTTTCCTTCGTAGTAGACACCTGCAGGCCACTCCACGTCATCTGTTTCCTGGGCTGTAAACTGGCAAACGTTTAATTCTCTGGAATAAAAGGGCTTAAGAGAATTAACATGGTATACCTTAGGCTTTATGCTGGAGGTGGGGGAGGTGCTGGTTGCGTTGCCAGTTCCGGTTCTGGGACTTGCTTTGGCTGGGTCTCTGGGATTGGATCCACTACGGCTGTTGCAGTCGTTGGCAGGGGATCCGGTTCCACCACCTGTGTTTGGGTCTCCGGTAACACAGACGGGGCTCTGGTGGACGGCTCAGGAACAGGGATGGGGGTGAAAGCTTGCTTAGCCTGGCTGCAGGTGACTATTCCCATCCTCTTGGCTAGCTTCACATGGTTGGCCAAGTCTTCCCCCAGCAGCATGGGGATGGGATAATTGTCATAGACTGCAAAAGTCCACATTCCTGCCCAGCCCTTGTACTGGACATGCAACTGGGCTGTAGGCAAGGTTACAGACTGTGACACGAAGGGTTGAATTGTCACTGTAGCCTCCAGGTTGATGAGTTTGGGGTCCACTAGGGATTGGTGGATAGTTGACACTTGTGCCCCAGTATCCCTCCAAGCGATAACCTTCTTTCCGCCCACTCTCAAGGTTTCCCTTCGCTCCGAGGGTATGAGAGAGGCATCTGGGTCTGGGGATCTTTGGTGTGATTGGGGTGAATTGAACTGTAATCGGTTGGGGTTCTTGGGGCAGTGAGCCTTTATATGCCCCAGTTCATTACATTTAAAACATCGCCCTGCTAAGGTATCACCGGGGCGATGTTGGTTGGTGGAGACTGGTGAGGTGGGGTGAGAAGGCGTCTGGGGTTTCCCTTGGGATGTGGGTGGGGCCTTGGGTTGTCCCTGGTGATAAGGTTTTGTTTCGGCTTGCCCCTTCTGATATTCGCTCCAACTGCTACTAGCTTTTTTCTTTTCTGTCACCTCCACCCATTTGGCTCCAATCTCCCCCGCCTCGGTTACAGTTTTGGGCTTCCCATCTAGGATGTACCTTTCTATTTCCTCGGGAACACCCTCTAAAAACTGCTCCATTTTTACTAGGGAAAGCAGATCTTCCAGAGATTTAACATTTGCTCCTGATACCCAGGCATCACAATTTTTGTCAATGTGGTAGGCATGCCGGGTAAATGACACATCTGGTTTCCACCTTAGGGCTCTGAACCGCCGACGGGCATGCTCGGGTGTTAGCCCCATTCTGAGTCTGGCCTTGTTTTTAAAAAGTTCATAACTGTTCATGTGTTCCTTAGGCATTTCAGCCGCCACCTCTGCTAAGGGTCCACTGAGCTGCGGTCTCAGCTCTACCATGTACTGGGGTGGAGGGATGCTGTATCCAAGGCAGGCCCTTTCAAAATTTTCTAAGAAGGCCTCAGTATCATCGCCTGCCTTGTAGGTGGGGAATTTCCTGGGATGGGAAGTGGTACCTGGAGAGGAGTTGTTAGGATGGTCTGATGCATCCTGCCTAGTCCTTGCTGCTTCCAGTTCCATCTCTTTTTCTTTCAGCTCCATCTCTCTTTTATGGGCCTTCTGTTTGGCTTTTTCTTCTCTTTCATGGGTCTCCTGTTTGGCTTTTTCCAGCTCCATTTCTCTCTTGTGGGCCTCCTCTTTGGCTTTCTCTTCTCTGTCTCTCAGCTCCATCTCTCTCTTGTGGGCCCCCTCTTTGGCTTTCTCCAGCTCCATCTCTCTCTTGTGGGCCCCCTCTTTGGCTTTCTCTTCTCTGTCTCTCAGCTCTATCTCTTTTTCTTTCAGCTCCATAGCTCTCTTGTGGGCCTCCTCTTTAGCTTTTTCTTCTTTGGTAGTCATTTTCCTGTTTTCTTGTGCTGGGTCACACCCCTCTGCAGTTGACTGAAACTGGGATGTACTTAGCTCTGGCTGCTGCTGAGTTAACAGAGACTTTCTAACTAGCTACTTCCGAGGATGTAAAAAGAAAAAAAAACAATTCAACTTGTAAATTATCTTTACCAGTCAGTCAAAGTTTGCTCCCTTTGAACCCTTCTCTTAACAAAGGACCTCGTTAAAAAAAACTTAACACCTCTGCCTTCAGGCAAGGAGAGATAAGATATGCATCTACCTTCAGCTCTGCTCTCCAAGCAGCTAGAAGGAAAAAAAAATCTCTTACTGGCTTTTGGGTCTAAAACGATCTCCACCGCTGTGCCACCATGTCAAGGCTGTATCCCCACTTTGAACTTTAGGGTACAAGAGTGGGGGCCTGCATGAGGACTCCTAAGCTTATCTACCAGCTTAGCTTTGGTCGGCTGCCACCATCACAAGAATTCCCTCCCTGGGAAGCCTTGAGAAACCTTTCACCAATTCCCTGGTGAACACAGATCCAAACCCCTTTGGATCTTAAAACAAGGAGAAATTAACCATCCCCCCTCCTTCCTCCCACCCTCCTTTCACCAACTCCTGGTGAATACAGATCCAAACCCCCTTGGATCTTAAAACAAGGAGAAATCAATCTGGTTCTTAAAAAAGAAGGCTTTTAATTAAAGAAAAAGGTAAAAATCATCTCTGTAAAATCAGTATGGAAAATACTTTACAAGGTAATCAAACTAAAAGAGCTCAGAGGACCCCCCTCTGTCTTATGTTCAAAGTACAGCAAAACAAAGATAAACACTCTAGTAAAAGGTACATTTACAAGTTGAGAAAACAAAGTAAATCTAAGACGCCTTGCCTGTCTTTTTACTTACAAGTTTGAAATAGGAGAGACTTGTTTAGAAAGATGGGGAGAACCTGGATTGATGTCTGGTCCCTCTCAGTCCCAAGAGCTAACCACCCCTTAAAACAAAGAGCACACACAAAAGCCTTCCCCCCCCCCAGATTTGAAAGTATCTTGCCCCCTTATTGGTCCTTCGGGTCAGGTGTCAGCCAGGTTACCCGAGCCTCTTAACCCTTTACAGGTAAAAGGATTTGGAGTCTCTGTACACAGAGAGCTGTTACCCTTCCCTTTATAGTTATGACAAGCCCATAGTCCTAAAATTTGATTGGGAAATAATATAAGTATAAACAAAAAATTAAAAATGAGTCAATCTGCTTCTTAAATTTACAAATAATATTTTGAAAGTCAGTGTTCCATCATACAATTATTTTCAGAGATGTGTCTCACTAATTCTAAAACCATAATTTCCTTGCATAAACATAGAGGTTTATTTAAGAATTAGGTTTTTAGACTACTCTTATTAAATAATGTGTCCACTGTGAGGAGCACAGACATTATGACTTAAGATTTGGAACATGAACTTATAATAATAATAATTTTGTCTAGACTTGTATCACCAGTTTCAGACATACAACCTGCAGCCAAATTTGACCAATGGTATACTTTAATCTTGCCTGCCAAGCAATTACCAGATTCTCCTACCATCCCTGCCAAGTGGCCTTTCTCAGCTGAGCTGATTCGGCACTTGTCAGTTCCTGAGCAAAAGCAAGTTTTCAAAAATGATACTATAAGGAGAACCAACCCTGAAAGAGCAAAGGTCATCAAAGAATTGTAAAATACTCATGGATTCTAATCAGGCAGGAGATAGGGTACTGACGTAGATCCCCTCTGGAGTTGGGTAAAAGCCTGTGTGATACACTAATTGGAAAACAGCCAGGAGCCTATAATTTGCTTGTCCTGTCTTGCTTGGTACCACTGGATGCCAGAATATTGAGCAATGTCACACCCACTAGAATTTCCTTCCTTCCCAAGTGGCCAGTCTAGAAATAACATCTCATTTTCAGGCATTCTTCTGTAAGCAGCACTTTTGGGAGTGATGTTAAATTTGATTATCCTCCAATTGTTTAAAAAAAAAAAAAACCTCCAATAGATACTTTTTGTTGTTTTTGGAGGAGACCCCCAGGCAGCTGACTTGGTCAAGTTACTCCTTTGTAGGGCACCTTTGCTCCCTCCTCCTTTAGAAATTCAAAGTATGGAGCAGAGAACTCCTCCCATATAACTGAATGGGACTAGGCAAGCAAGAGAGAGATTATTTCCCCCAAACCGCCTTACCTCCTTCACTTTGCCCAAAGAGGATGGCTTACTGCTTCTTTTGTATCAATTTCATACTTGTCTCCACATCTTCTTCCACATGGCCTTGTACTTCTGCAATCCCCATTCCCAGCATGCTCAACCACGTTTCCATCTTCTTTTCTTTCAAGTATTTCTATGCCTAGGAGGCTTAGTGAGGAGGGCTCTAAACTAGGTTCAATGGGGACAGGTGACCAAAGCTCACAGGTAAGTCAAAAACATGGAGACCTGGGAGAAGGCTCGGAATCTGGGGTGTCGGAGAATAACAGAGTTCTCACTCTTTTGGTTGGGTACAGCAAAGTCAGATACTTTATTTTCTCAAGCAATTGCGTAGAGGGAGAGAGTGCACTAGGACACAAGGTCACCCCCTCCTAGGCAGGTCTCTCTACAGGTAAACAATTACAGCAAGCATTTATACCTTTTGTTACAGACAATAATGAGCAACAGCTGCATTTTGTTTATACATAGGTCATCCTGATAACTTATTTTTCTCACTTATTTATACTCTAGTCTACATTCCATATTATCTACACATTATCTACACAAGGTCGCAACAACTTCTCACGCAGTTCTTTCCCACTCGCCTCACACAATCCTCGCTTCTACAAATCTCGCGTTATTAGGGTTACAGTTAGCCTGACTCTTGTTCATAGAAGACTGTTTGCATTTGAAATTCCCTTCCAATCCCTGTCAGGCCTTGCTATGCTTCCACAACCCCCCATTTTGTACTTCTAGTACAATATTCTCAAATCTATATTTGCATTAAGTCTTGGAATTCAGATTCTACCTCAGATGCTTCAACCTTAGGGGTTTTGATTGGATGTAATGACAATGCATGATTAGCATGGACATGAAAGGTATTACTATTATTACGTCCTTTACAACAACAATAACATAATCCTAAGCTAACTAATAGCAATACAAGCAATAACATTCCCATAGCAGTAATATGATGGGGTTGTTGTACAGTTTTAGTCATAAAGCACAATACATCATACTTAGTACATAAAGTTAGACACTCTATAAGCTGTATGAAAGGCATACTTTTCAACTTGATATATATTTTGAAGCATGTGAATTTGCCCTTGTACTTCAGAGATTCTCTGAACCTCTGGTAACAGTGAAAGCAAATTTTTGAAATCGATCAGGTACTAAGCTGGTCCAATTAAAGGGTATCTGGAACCTAAGGGCTGCTTGTAAAATTCTATCCGCAGGCCAGTAAATAATATGATTAAAATATATATCTCGCAATGTGGTGGCTTTAACATACACACAGCTATTATTAGCTTGAAAAAGTAAGTGTCCTGTCAGGGTAATTCCTTGTCCCCTACCCTCCCAAAAAACTTTGTCATGAACAGTGACAACTTCCCCTGGCTTCAGTTTACATGTACACTGAAGCTGTGGGGGTTCTAACGTCCAAAATGTCCATTGACTCCTTTTCCCCATTCAAATGTCAGGTGTAATCCCAGGAGCACTGACTAAAAATCGATTGGGCATACCAGGTAGTCTAATTTCCCAGATGTCTCAGTGAATTACCCAATCCCACATGCATCCTCCTCATGGACCCGGCAGGATTCGGTATGTGGGAGCCCACACCCCCCTAACCGGTCCATATGCTTGGAAGGAGCACTGTGAACGTCCACACTTCCACCCAGAAAATCTCCAAGTATGTCTCCATGGCCACAGATCAGATGGTACTCCTGATGTGTCTGTAAGGGCAGTGGGCCAAGCCTGATGCTCAAGATCATTCCGAATGGCCATTAGCTGGTCATTCAGGAAATCCTGAATTTCTGAACATGCTAGATCCCATTGCAATGCCTTCCCAGCCTCAGTGATATTCAATACCATCTCTGTCAGCAACTTCTGGGTCATAGAACTAAGGGGGGAAATAACATGTAACTCACCAACTCCAGACTGTACCTGGGTTAGCTGTGCCCCAGAAATAAGGCCAGTGGCCTTCTCTAGTTGCCCCAATTTCTCATCATGTTCTTGGCTTATAAAAAATATTCCAAACTGCTGCTGCACTATTGGCCCCATCCCATAGGGATCCGGTCAAGTCTCTCTTCTTTCTAGAGGAAATAACCCAAGCCCTCTGTTGTGCTAATCTAATGGCAGCTCCCTGTGAGCAATTTGGGTATGTAGATCTGGAAACTGGATAAGGGCAATGTAAATTTAACAGTCCCTAATGTAGTGTTAATCACAGTCCATCGATATCCTAATACATCTCTCTTTGGTGTAGTACTGTACCACATCTGTTGGTTAAACACCTTTATGTACTCCTGGGAGGCATTAATATTAATGGCATAAGAGGGGATGTATTGCAATAAGGTACAGGTAACATTATTAGTCACTGGAATAATTTCTATGCAGGTAAAATTTCCAGTGGCAGAACAAACTCTTTGGGTATTCGTTTGATTATTCACTAATTGGGTGACCAAATAACAATAAGGGCCTCTCTCATTTAACACAGTGCAAATTCCAGGAACAGCCATCATTTCCACTGATCCATTTGTTTTCCACTCAATTGTTCGCTCTTCACTCATACACCTTTTCCCAACAATGAACACATACACATTGCCATTATAAAGTACTTTAGTCTTATTATTCAATGTATGACATATACACCCTTCCAGTAAAATAACTTATATACAGAGCTTTGGAGCAACAAGCCAGGAGAAGCACACCCACTCAGTCCACTCAGTACAACCTCTGGTGTCCAATAGCTTTCCTCCCTCCCCAGCCCTCTAGCTAGAAATCTGAGGTATCCAGAAAGATCCCATGTGCAATATGGGGAGTGGGTTAACCTTTCATGTCCTTGCTTCCAAAGACTGTTGGTATGCAAATTTTAACAACAATTTGTTCAATTAAAAGATCTGGCCAATGAAGTTTCTTTTTCTTACTTAAGCAAATGTATTAGACTTTAGTATATCACATTTTCCTAATTTATCCAAACATTTTGTATTCCAAGTTGAATAAAACAAATATCTGCTTTTTGATTTAACCCTTCTATTTAATTTTGAACTAGACTGTCTTATGAAAATATTAAACACAACAATTCTGGCCACGAGACAAACATCACAAAACAGGACATAGAACACAGAACATAATTCCCATTGTGCCAGTAAATGCATGGTAAGTTGAATGCTGTTCAGCTGGCATCAGTTTTCTCTGATTATCTGAAAGACAAAAGAACAGAGGTCTTCCCCTTCTGGGCAGTCAGTCATTGCTTAAAATATTTTCTTTATATACAAATACTCTTGTTGATTTCAGGCAAAACAGATGTATTACCCCATATTTGTTTGTATTTGTTTCATAGGCAGCCCAGGTTTCAGTGGCTTCTACCTTATCAGTTAGATAATTTGCATTAATACAGATGCTTTCTGGCTTGCTTCTGGATCTAAAGCTATCCACAGCTTAAAGATTCTTACTTAAAAAGGGACACAATTAACTTTCCCAGACTTTTGATTGTCTTTTACTTCTAACTCCTGCTTTCAGAACACACAGCGATCTGAAAAAGACAACACAACCTATATTGGTAGGTTTGCATTTCTTTTACCTCTGCTACAATATACACTGCACATGTTCTGGGGAAAATGTACATCCTCTCCATCAATTTCTACACAAGGTATAACTGTTTCTTTTGTGCTTACAAAATCTCCATGCACCCCTAGTAAAGTGACAGCTCGACCACACAGAGCCAGGGGCACTGTCCTTCTCTCTCTTTACCAGATCTTTTATCTGCTATTTTGTTACCTAAAAACAAATTCAAATCTTTTATTCTCCTGGCTTTTACTACCCTGCTGCAGCTACAACCTTTGGTCTTTATTTAAAACATTTTAAATCTTGTAAAGCATTAAGTCACCTTAAGGCTTAAATGCTAAATACCATATCAAACAACACTAGTTTCCTGTGTCTGGCAAAAGTATTCTTGGTTTTGCAACTTTAAACAATACCAATGCATCTCAAACTTATAAAATACAGATTGTACACAGCAGGAGTGTTCTTCAGCAAATTCGACTAACTTATTCATAGTCGAATAATTCCACTTAAATAACCTCTTGCCTGGATTACTTACAGACATTCCTACCAAGTTTCACTGCTTGATTCCCTCTAGCAACTACAGAGTTATCTTCTCACTCTCTTTTCTTAAATCACTTGCTTGTCTCCCAAAACGACACCCAATCAACTCAGATTTTACCATTCCAACTATTGTCCTGGGGATTTGAAATCCCCATGCTTATACTTACTTACTCTTTTCCTTCCATTATGCCCTCAAAGTTTCCAACCTGTTTTCCAAATACTTCTCTAGTCTCTATCTGTTGCCTGCCCGCTTGGGCCCAATCCTGCTTTTCTCGTTGAACCATCCCTTCCATGGGCACCGGCTTGTTCCACTACCAATTTAGCTAGGAGGGTGGGCTTCTCAACTAGCCCCCACCCTTCCTTGTCTCTTTCCTTAAACATTCTTACTCACAAGGCTACCCGAGTCCTCCCTCGTGAGGCTTGCCACCTGGGCAAAACGCATGGCCCATTGGCGTTTAACTATTCAATTCCTCTTGTGGCAAACACACTGCTGTTATGGCGTATGCTGAGCACAAATGGTTAAATTTTGACAAGTCCCTGAAGGACCGGTACTTGCTTAGCCAGTGCTTCCTTTTCTGCCTGGAAGTCCTGTCTCAAGGCTTGCAACTTGCCCTGGGCTTAGGTTTGAGTTGCTGCCTGGTTCATGATCTATGCTCTTAATTGCTCAATTCTAGTTATCAATTACACAACTCTTCCCTTTTCTCCAACTTCTCTATTGCCCAGTCCTGCTAGACTGGGGGTAGATCCACCTGCCACCCTTCCCAGTCAACCGGGGTGGAGAAAGGAATGGTAAACCCCTCTCCAGTTCTCAGACTTACTGCGGCTGAGAGTAGGCACACTTTTAATCATGCAATTCTCAACATATAACACCAACAATACCAAGCAAAGCAAACATAAAATAACAAGGGCAAAACAAATAGATGGTGTGCATTATGACTGAATTTTAAAGCTTCATTAATAAAATAATAAACCAACAACAGAGAGTGTTGGAAACGCTCCCACATCACTCAGGGAAAAAAATTAATGCCCCAAGCTCTAAGCCACTTTCATACTCACACACGTACGTCCAGACTGACCACGTCTATGTATAACGTCCAGAGAAGGGGGAGAGGTGGACGGGAGATTATCCTGTATACAGCTTGTCCAGAATCTCCAACTTGCTTCCACTCTTGGGAGGGCTGTTCTTTTACACCCTGGGGTCTCCTGGGGCGTCTTTTCAGAGATTCCAGTCCAGGCCGGCTGCCTGTGACTTCTTCAATGTCCCCAAACCACGCCGGCTCCAGGGTCACAAAGGCAGACTGTTGGATCTCACTGGACAGTTAAGCTTTGCAAATGTAATCTCGGTCCTGTAACTTGTATTGCCTTTGGTTTGCCTCTGTCTATCTTTTTTCACAGCCAGCTGGGGCCGAACGCAGTTTTTCTTTGTATGGTAGAGTTCATGATTCTAAGGAATGGTAGGAGGGAGAACAGCACAATAAAGACTATGGTTTTCAAGAAGGCAGACTTCAGCAAACTCAGGGAATTGGTAGGTAAAATCCCATGGGAAGCAAGTCTAAGGGGAAAAACAATTGAAGACAGTTGGCAGTTTTTCAAAGAGACATTATTAAGGGCACAAGAGCAAACTATCCCACTGCATAGGGAAGCTAGGAAGTATGGCAAGAGACCACACTGGTTTTAACCAGGAGATCGTCAATGATCCAAAACTCAAAGAAGAGTCCTAGAAAAAGTGGAAACTCAGTCAAATTACAAAGGATGAATATAAACAAATAACACAAGTATGTAGGCGCAAAACTAGAAAAGCCAAGGCACAAAATGAGATCAAACTAGCTACAGACATAAAAGGAAACAAGAAAACCTTCTACAAATACATTAGAAGCAAGAGGAAGACCAAGGACAGAGTAGGCCCGTTACTCAGTAAGGGGGAATGACAATAACAGAAAATGTGGAAATGGCAGAGGTGCTTAATGACTTCTTTGTTTCGGTTTCACCAAGAAGGATGTCTAAAATAGTGAATACTGGTGAAAATGAGATAGGATCAGAATCTAAAATAGGGAAAGAACAAGTCAAAAATTACTTAGACAAGTTAGATGTCTTCAAATCACCAGGGCCTAATGAAATGCATCCTAGAATACTCAAGGAGCTGACTAAGGAGGTATCTGAGCTATTAGCAATTATCTTGAAAAGTCATGGAAGCCGGGAGACATTCCAGAAGACTGGAAAAGCACAAATATAGTGCCCATCTATGAAAAGGGATATAAGGACAGCCCGGAGAATTACAGACCAGTCAGCTTAACTTCTGTAAGATAATGGAGCAAATAATTAAGCAATCAATTTGCAAAAACATAGAAGATAATGAGATTTTAAATAACAGTCAGCATGGATTTGTCAAGAACAAATCAAGTCAAACTAACCTGATAGCTTTCTTTGAGAGGGTAACAAGCCTTGTTGATAGGGCGGAAGCAGTAAATGTTGTATATCTTGACTTTAGTAAGGCTTTTGATACTGTCTCGCATGACCGTCTCATAAACAAACTAGGGAATTACAACCTAGATGGAACTACTATAAGATGGGTGCATAACTATTTGGAAAATTGTTCCCAGAGAGTAGTTATCAGTGGTTCACAGTCATGCTGGAAGGGCATAACAAGTGGGGTCCCGCAGGGATCAGTTCTGGGTCCAGTTCTGTTCTATATCTTCATCAGTGATTTAGATAATGGCATAGAGTGTACACTTATAAAGTTTGTGGACAATACAAAGCTGGGAGGGGTTGCAAGTGCTTTGGAGGATAGGATTAAAATTCAAAATGATCTGGACAAACTGGAGAAATGGTCTGAAGTAAATAGGAAGAAATTCAATAAGGACAAATGCAAAGTACTCCACTTAGGAAGGAACAATCAGTTGCACACATACAAAATGGGAAATGACTGCCTAGGAAGGAGTACTGTGGAAAGGGATCTGGGGTCATAATGGATCACAAGCTAAATATGAGTCAACAGTATAACACTGTTGCAAAAAAAGCAAACATCATTCTGGCATGTATTAGCAGGAGTGCTGTAAGCAAGACACGAGAAGTAATTCTTCCGCTCTACTCCGCACTGATTAGGCCTCAACTGGAGTATTGTGTCCAGTTCTGGGTGCCACATTTCAGGAAAGATGTGGACAAATTGGAGAAAGTCCAGAGAAGAGCAACAAAAATGATTAAAGGTCTAGAAAACATGACCTATGAGGGAAGATTGAAAAAATTGGGTTTGTTTAGTCTGGAGAAGAGAAGACTGAAAGGGGACATGATAACAGTTGTCAAGTACATAAAAGGTTGTTACAAGGAGGAGGGAGAAAAATTGTTCTTCTTAACCTCTGAGGATAGGACAAGAAGCAATGGGCTTAAATTGCAGCAAGGGCGGTTTAGGTTGGACATTAGGAAAAACTTCCTAACTGTCAGAGTGGTTAAGCACTGGAATAAATTGCCTAGGAAGGTTGTGGAATCTCCATCATTGGGGATTTTTAAGAGCAGATTGGACAAATACCTGTAAGGGATGGTCTAGATAATACTTAGTCCTGTCTTGAGTGCAGGGGACTGGACTAGATGACTTCTCAAGGTCCCTTCCAGTTCTATGATTCTACACTACAAAATTAGGTCGATTTTATTTAAGTCGACATTGAGCCTCCAATTTAAGCAAGTTGATTCTGCATGTCCCCACTATGCACATTGTGTCGGCGGAGCACATCCTCACTAACAGGGCTTGCGTTGACTCACCGAGTGCTGCGTTGTGGGTAGCTATCCACAGTGCATGGAGCTGAGTGTAATGTTGGGCTGAGCTTACAATGCCTCATGGGACCAAAACATTTGTGCGGGTGGTTATGGGAACATGGCATTAGCTTCCGATGATGCACTTACCTTCCTCCCTCCCTCTTTCCCTGAAATCAATGTCAAACAAACCAAGCCTTTTTCGCACCTTTTTTCCTAAGCCTGGGTTAGCCACGAACATGCCATAGAAAGGTGAGCATGTACCCCACTCAGCTGTACACTGTTGTTGTGAGCATTACAAACACCTCACACCTTATCCTGTAGTATTTTCTCAGCCAAAGCAGGAGCTGCCATGTGGAACAATGTGATGCCATGCAAGCAGCCCTGCTGGAAGCCATGCAGAAAAGCAATTTGCAGATGCTGACGACGGTTATGCATCACCTTGACAAGGTGGAGTGCTGCTTTTGGGCCCGGGAAACAAGCACTGACTGGTGGGACTGCATAGTTATGCAGCTATGGGATGACAAGCAGTGGCTGCAGAACTTTCAAATGCGTAAGTCCACTTTCATGGAACTGTGTGAAGAGCTTTCCGCAGCTCTTACTGAAAGACTTACTGAAAGAAATGGTTATTAAATTTCCCTTCATATCCTTGATAGGAACACTCATATCCACAATATCACTGTAATTCTTATATTTCAGCTAAAAATTATATCCTTGGGTTATGTACCTACTACACTGGGTTTAATTCCACCACAAAGATTTGGGTTCTTCAGAGCTGCAATGATTATTAAGCACATGATTTTACAAAGTGGAAAGGCTATACCCAGAATAGAGGAATAGAGCAGCGGTATTCAGACCTGACTGAGTTAGCAGCAAAAGGAAGAATAGCTTATCAATGTAGAGAGCAATTATATGAACTCAAAGATATCTGGACTCCATTTCTTGATACATTTGGATAAATTCTGAGACAGCCTCATAATGCCAGGCTTCCATTCCACCTGACATGCCACCCTGTCCTCTGGTCCTATCTTCCCCTTTTTACCTATTTGCATGTGTCTTTTTTTAATTCTTTCCCCCACCCTAACATGTTATGTCTGTGTAATATTGTTTGATTTTGTATTGTCTGCTTTTGCAGCTTTGACAAGTTGTAAAGTTGCATAACTGCATAACTTTATTGTATATCCCATGAAAGGTGAGGTATTTGGTGACAAGTACAAGCTGTAAGTCATTTACCTTTTGTAATTTTATTGTTTTTTTTTCTTGAAAATTAATAAAATATTAATCACCTAGAAAGTATCTTGTTGCTTTTTGTAGCTGACCCATTAAAACAATTTATATTGTGATGATGAGCAATGTTAGTACTGGGGGGCTGAACAAATTGGTACTGTGCAATGCTTTGAAATAGATTATCCCAACCATAAAAAAAAATCTATAATGTCATCAGCCATCTGTATTGATACTGCATATGACCCTGTCACTGATTGATTAGTTCTATTTACAGAATATTGATATCCATGCTTTTAAGATGATCTAATCTAATTCTTACATAATATGAAGTAACTAATAGTCCATTCCCCTAGATACCATCTAATTGTTTCCTGAATGACACCAGCACACTTGCCTCAATAACTTTGCTTAGTGGCTCATTAATTTATGATTTTTTGTATATAAAAGTATTCCTGGAGTTGTCCTCTAGCTTCTTTTGTTACGTCTATTCATGGCTGCATCTTCTGCATATGGCTCTAACGCTATTGGTTAATTTTCTTGGGCATTATGGAATGGGTGTACAAGGAATAATTAATCACAGAACTCCCACAAGTACCTTCAAAGGGAGTTCACAGATAATTTCCCCATGGACCATGTTGAAAGTGTACCTCTTATTTATCTAGTAAAAAGTCTGCAAGACATTCCACAAAAGAAATACAGTGGATGTACACAGTCGTGTTTTACTCCTAGAACTGTTTACAAGGTGCATTTTCATCTGGCACAGAAATGGCATGCAAATTATTTACAGAGGACTCATTAATATTCAAGGCCCTACTCCTGCAGCTTCTTCTGCATGGGTGAACCTTTCAGCCTGTGTAGAATCCCATTGAAATCAATGACACTCCATAGAGTTGTAGAGGTCTACCCTTGTGGAACAAGCTGTGTGATCAGGACCTAACTCTGTCATAACACTTTGATATATGAAGTATCCAGTGCCTGACTCTCTTGATTTATAAATCTTCAGAAATTTTACCTTTGACTAACACAGATCACATGCCAGGACTGGGGATTACTTACATAAATAATTAAAAAACAGAGAGAAATGGGGTTATAGAGCTTTTTGAATAAAAGGACATGGAAGCAATGATAGGTCTTCCCCACTGTAATAGGATGACCTGCTCCCTTTAGGAACAGGAGGCCTGGGGCTGGCTAACCCTGTTTAATTAGCCTAGCCCTGCCCTGCCATACCTGTGCTGGGTGTAGGACTTTAAAACGCAGGAAGCCCAGTAGTCCAGCAGTTGTGGAGGAGGGCAGTTGAGCTGGTTGTGGCTAGAGAGCTGAGCTACAGGAGTGGCGCTAGCGTCTGTGGTGGGCCCCTGGAATAAGGGGTTAGTCTCCGCTGAGGCAGTGCTGCGGTTGCTGTTCCGCAAGAGGAACAGGGAACTGACCAGAAGCTCAGGAGAGATGAAAGGCCATTGTGGTTTGTTGTACTTGGACTTCCACTGGGGGAAAAGCCTGGGGAGTCAGTGCTCTGATGAGACTGAGAAAAACTGTGAGTTGAGCCCAGACGGGGTTAAAGACCTTTTGTTTATGTTAACTTGG
Source organism: Terrapene triunguis (assembly GCF_002925995.2). NCBI lineage: Eukaryota > Metazoa > Chordata > Testudines > Emydidae > Terrapene > Terrapene triunguis. Next base: position 32,021,638 of record NW_020664419.1, on the reverse strand, counting down.
GACTATTGTTGAAGGTGGTGTTTACTTTGGGTCTTTGAGTACCCCAGAAAGAGACTGAACGTGGTGACCAACAGGAGGAGGCAACTAAGGGAAAGGCCCAGCAACCTCACATCCAGTCAGAAGGGCACACTGGCCAGTGAGTTGCTTCTGTGCTTGTGGTGCTCGCTCTGGGGCAGTACACTATCACAGCCACAGTCCTGCCAATAACACTGAGTGTATGATGGTCTGAGAACTTTTTAGCTTCATGTAAAAAAAAACAACAAAAAAAAACACTTTCCATTAGTGAACACTAGAACCCTTGTAATAAACATTTAGTAAAAGCCACAAAGATGGTTCGTTCTTTTCCATGCGACATTCCCAGCATATCCATGAATATATTTCATTTAAACCCACAAATGATAGAGGACCTCAGACAGCATTTTCTGCCCTTATAGGTATTTTTCATGTTGATACATGAGAGGGGAGAAACATATTAACATTTTTCCTTCTCCAAAAACCTTTGCTGCTCCCTTACTTCCTCTAATTGGAATCAAATTTCTCATCCTCACCTTCAAGGTTAAATCCTACTCTCCCCCTGTGTACATCTCTGTTCTCAGCTTCATACTCCCTTGTTCTCTTTCTTCAGCTCATGTCTCCCAACTAAATGCTTTGTTCTTCCATACTTGTCTTGTGCCTTTTTCCATACTGCTCCCTTTTCATGGAAGTGTCTCCTATTCCTGTTTTAACCAGTAGTGATGTAAATTTAGATATGGTGCACCTATGATTACTTGCTCATTTCAAATGCCTCAGACGCACATACTATGTATTATAGCATATCTTGTAAAAGTAGCTACTGAACACTCTGACAAACATCAGAGCATCACAGAGAAGAATCAGACCCCAGGAATCTTCATGCCATAAAGATATTTTTACCAAACTGCTAACCAGGACATCTGTGAGAAATATTCAAAATAAAACAAAAAGAAATGGAAATTGTAGGTTTTCTCATTTTGTTTTGTGAAAATGGGTTTATTTGTGGAAAAACATGCAAATGTGGTAGGTTTTAGCTGGACCATTTTTAGTGAAATTTCATTTACATTATAGCTTGGTCTAACATAAATTTTCTCAGAGAAACTTGCCAAAATTTAAATTTTCATGTTTCATGCAAAACTAGCTATGTCAATAAAAACCTCAAGAAAAGCAAACATTCAGGGTTACAAAATAGCCCAAAACAAGCTGTGAACCAAACAATAATTATGGCACAAATACATTGCCAAGCTAAAATAGATACAAGATTTTCATTTGCATAAACCAAATCACATGTAACACTGAACATTATTTTCAGTAATGTTGTAAAAAGTCCAGGTGTGACGGGTTACCCCCTACCACCACCACTCTGGGGTGCCACCTGATGTCCTGGGGTCCCACTGAGCCCACCCATTCAACCAACCTGGGCTCCCTCTCCCTGACCTGCTGTGCCAGGCCCTCTAGCGTCCTCCAGCACACACACAGGTAGGGCTACACCCAGCTGCAAAAGGACACAGACACTGATATCAGCTCTGTGGGGGAAGACTCATCTTGGGAATTGCCTGGCTTTCAAGTGCACACCCCCTCTGGAGTGTAAACGCCAAATTGTATTGTTTTGTGCTGCACAGAAATCTAGACAGCATAAGCTCATGAAATCTGCACCCTCCCTCAATGTGGAAGAAGATATATACAGCTTTTTGCACCCTCTGCCCCCCATTATGAATTACACAAACGGGTTTTAGAATAAACAAAAACCAAGTTTATTAACTACAATTTTAATGATTACAGGGGATAGCAAACAGATTAAAACAGTATCAGAGGGGTAGCCGTGTTAGTCTGAATCTGTAAAAAGCAACAGAGGGTCCTGTGGCACCTTTAAGACTAACAGATGTATTGGAGCATAAGCTTTCGTGGGTGAATGCCTACTTCATCAGACGCCCACTTGTGTCTGATGAAGTGGGCATTCACCCACGAAAGCTTATGCTCCAATACTTCTGTTAGTCTTAAAGGTGCCACAGGACTCTCTGTTGCTTTTTACAGATTAAAACAGATTACTGAGCAAATAAAACAAACACTCAAATTGGGTTTAATACACTAAAGACATTGGCTACAAATAGTAATTTGTCACCCTAAATGTTTTTTTTAGGCAGATTGCAGAATTTCTTGAGGACAAACTGCTCTTGCTTGCAGTTTAAAATTCCAGGTATATTCTTCATGAGCCAGATACCATTCCTAGCCCAGGTTCAGTACTCCCCCTTCCCCACCCTTCCACCTTGTCTTTGTTTCTTAGATATTTCCAGCAGTCATCCTGGGCGGGAATTCAGTGAAGAATGAACCAAGATTAACTCACTCCCCAGCCTTAAATAGGATTTGCATATGGTGGGAATCCTTTGTTTCCCAGTTTGACCCGCACCTCCTCTTAATGGAAAAACACTAGAAGTCCAAGATGGTATCCAGTACCAGGTGACATGATCACCTGACCCTGTAGTGTCAAAGCAGCATCCCAGGAAACTTCTCAGGAAAGAGGCAGATTAGCATCTTCAAAGACCTACTGTCCTTCCTAATGGCCCATCCAGGCTGATAGACTGCTGTCTGGTGGGCGTTCCCCAGGTGCAAACACTTTAGTAATTGATACATAGTCTATATCCCTAACTTCAGATACAGAAATGATACATGCATACAAATAGGGTAATCATATTCAGTAAATCATAACCTTTCCAATGATATCTCACATGACCCAGTCTCCCTTTTGAAGGCTCTATTAACAGCCTCAGAACTTGCCCCTGTGTTTTTATGTGTGCAGCTGAATTACAGGTGATTAGAGATACAAGTACCCAGACTTGCATCTACCATTCATTTTGTGGCAACCAAAATTTGAATGCAAAATGGAGGCCAGACCTCAAGCTTTCTGAAAATTTACCCCCAAAATATTATTTTTGTGAAGTACGACTGAAATAACAGAGGCTTTGAGTCAAATACACTCTGTTGTTATACAGCTCCATATAAGTTACCTGTCTTTTTTTCCCCCTCCCTTTTTTCTTTTAACTCACTGCAATATGATTGCTTGTGTAGAAGTAATGGCAAAGACATACTGTGTCACTGGGGCAGGAAATCCAAAGAGCTCAAAAGATACCATATACTACCTTGTCTGAAAGTACATCCAACTGCAGTAATAGATTCACTGATCTAACGACTTGTCTCCTGGGCTCTTGCAAAGCTACCTTTGCTCTAAATGCACACAGAAAAATGTTTTGTGCTTTCACTTTAACCAAAGTCCTCCAGAGAATTTCTGTAGGATTTTATTAAACATGCAAAAAAACAAACAGACAAAAAATATTACTGCAGAACTATGTGAGCTATGCATTCTATGTAGGGTGATTATATTTCCTTTGCTGCTTGTGTTGTGTGTATTTTGCAACAAAGAAAAAAATCCCAGAGAAATAAAGCCCTACAGAGTCACTCAGGGGTAATGTGGTTAAAGTAATAGACGTTACTAGGGACCAAACTCTGATTTTATACTTCCAAAGACAAAAAATGTCAAGCTTGAATGCCTAACATTAGGCACTTAAATAATAGTCCTCACCTCTGAAAATGAGATGTGGTCACAGCAGACACCCATGCACTGAATAAGCAAATACATTCTTCATTCATTACAGTTTTTTTCTCTTTCTTGTAGATTTTGGAACAACACTTCAGAAAAATCTTATTTTAAAAAGTGCACTATAATTTGCTTACAAGCAGGAATAGGGAATGATTGTGCTGCACCTGAAACATTGTAATAGACTCTGTTTAACATTCTTTCACATCTGCTGGGTTTTACTGATAACTGAGACGTTTTGGCTTCCTTATTCCAATAGCTTTAGGCACTGAAGTCTGAAAATTCTGGCCTCAGCAAATTATTCCATATTTTTTGTGGGATATTCAAAAGATGTTGTCTAGGCCTCTTGCTTTTGGCCATCTGGCCCAGCAGGGAATTAGAGGACATGCAGAATGGCATGAGATAAAAACTGCACATTGCCATCAGTTTGTAACAGAAACATACATTCTTCACATTGGATTGTTTTTAAAACAGTGTTTCAGCAGTGAAGTGAGGAAGGTGTTGCCTGGGAAAGTTTCATAGGCTGTTTAAATGCAAGATGCTTTTAATGGCTTCTTGCTAGAAAGGTGCGAAAGTTAAAGATATGCATTTCCCAGAGTCACACAAATGATATTATAAGCATATTTAGATGGACGGTCCATAAATAAACAAAATAATAAATTTATCCAGCCTCAGACAAGAGCAAATTCTGGGCTAGTTCCTTAGGTAAGGATCTGTCTCTGTGCATAAACTGAGAATGATTGAGCTTTTTAATAATAGCACTTCCATGGCAACTCCATCTTCTCTTCACCTCACCGTTATCATCATGAATTCTGGGCTTTGTGTAGGTGCATGCCATATAAGAGGAGAGAACCCAGCTTTCCTGCTCTTCTGGAAACAGCCCCAGTTGTGTAAGGACAGAGCTGTCCTTCAGAGCTGGGGTTCTCAACCTTTTACTTTCTGAGCCTCCCACCCCCCCCAAAAAAACAAAAACAAAAAAACAGAAAACTCCACAGACACCTGTGTCAAAATAACTGGTTTGCTGAATATAAAAGCCAGGGCTAATGTTAGGGAGTAGCAAGCAGGGAAATTGCCTGGGCCCTCATGCCACAGGGTCCCCCACAAAGCTACATTGCTCAGACATTGGCTTCAGCTTTGGGTGGCGGAGCTCAGGGCCTGGGCTTCAGCCCCATGTGGCAGGGCTTCAGCTTTCTGGCCTGGGCCCCAGCAAGTCTAATGCTGGCCCTGCTTGGTGGCCCCCTGAAACCTGCTCGCGGTTCCCCCAGGGGGCCTCAGACCCCTGGTTGAGAATCACTGCTTCAGGGGATGCTTGGATAAAACTCAATCTAGGGAAACTTAAACCAGTTATATATTGATGGACCAATGTTATCCTAACAAAGTGTGCATGTTTGGTTGCTTTTTGTAAACTTTGTCAGCCCCAGTGCTGCACTGCATCAGCAAAGTCCATTGCAGTATTTGGGTCACAGTAGTTAATAAGCATTTTATGGTACCTGAATCTTCTCCCTTCTCCTTACACACAAAAAGCAAGTATGAAGCACCTGAAGTACCTCAGAGACTTCTTTTAGAACCATTAGAGTTAACGTAGTAATTATATAATGTGTATGTGTGTGTGCATGTTTAAACACCTTATTATGAGCCTTAATGGCTCTTCTGAGCAGTTCTGGTCTTTCGTGTAGCTATGTAATTAAGATGTTCTCTATACATAGGAAAAATATTTACAAAATTTCTAGAAACTAAACCATTCTACTTATGTTTAGAGCAGTTCCAAGAACTGCTTGTCTGCGGTTTCAATATCAGTCAAACTGCTCATGAGAGAACTTTATAATTCAAGAAAGAGACAGGCAGAGGAGCCATTATAATTACAGAAGGCACCAAGTAGCACTCAGTGAGGCTCTCAATAGCCCCTTTTTTTAGTTGCTCATAACTTCTTGGAATTTCACTGCTTGGGCTGAAAATGTTCATGTTTAGTTTCAGCCCAAAGGCCTCTTTTTGAAAGTCTGAAGAGAATCCCTTATGCTATTTCTGAGTTCTGTTGGGGAAAATAGTATATAAATACTGTCCCCGATTTAAGGCCACTCTCCTGCAAACACTTAGACATGCCTTTATATTTATGCACATGAGTTGTTGCTTTGAACTCACTGGAATTATTCACATCTGCAAAGTTAAGCGTATGCATAAGTATTTTCAGGATGAGGATCTAAGTAAATATTTTAAGGTGCTTTTTTAGGTCATAAGTAGGGCCCTACCAAATTCATGGCCATGAAAATCACATAATGGACTGTGAAATCTGGTCTCCTCCCATGAAATCTGGTCTTTTGTGTGCTTTTACCCTATACTATACAGATTTCATGGGGGAGAACAGCATTTCTCAAATTGGGGGTCCTGACCCAAAAGGGAACTGCAAGGGGGTTGCAAAGTTATTTTGGGGGGGTTGCGGTATTGTCACCCTTACTTCTGCACTGCCTTCAGAGCTGGGCGGCCGGAGAGTGGCAGCTGTTGACTGAGGGCCCAGCTCTGCAGGCAGCAACACAGAAGTAAGAGTTTCAATGCCATGCCATGCCATTCTTCCTTCTGCGATGCTGCTGGAGTGGCTCTGCCTTCAGAGCTGGGCTCCCAGCTAGCAGCTACCACTCTCCAGCTGCCCAGTTCTGAAGGCAGCACAACTGCCAGCAGCAGTGCAGAAGTAAGGGTAGCAGTACCACAACCTCCCCCCCCAACTCCTTTTTGGGTCAGGCCCCCTACAATTACAACACCAAGAAATTTCAGATTTAAATAGCTGATATCATGAGATTTACAATTTTTAAAATTCTATGATCATGAAATTGACCAAAATGGACGGTGAATTTGGTAGGGCCCTAGTCATAAAATAACTCAGCAATAGCCAGGGGGCGCTGGAACAATTTGTACAGTGGGGGTGCTGAGAGCCATTGAACCAAACTGTAAACCCTGTATATAATGGAAACCACTTCAAACCAGGGGGTGCGGCAGCACCGCTAGTTCCAGCACCTAAGGCAATAGCTAACCTTAACCATTTGATATGCTCATCCTCTGTACAGGTGCTAGTCGACTATACTACCAGATCCTCCTGCAGGACTGAGGCTATTGGGGAATTATGACAGGAAAATCCATGTGAGTAAGCTGAGTAGAATTTGGCCCTACTATTGCTTCTAGTGAACATCATAGTTGCAGTCTATATGTAGCATTTTTAGTGTAGAAAATGTCTATGTAGACATACTTCAGTGCCATATGGATTCTGCAATGAAATCTTTAGCTCTTGCAGCATTTAGGAGCCATGTAGGATTTAGGAACCATTCCTTCTGCAGAATTTCAGCCCCCCGATCCTTCAATGAGCCCTGCATGCACAGATCCATGCGTCAACATGAAGCCCTATTGAAGTTAGTGGGACTCTTTCTGCATCAGCACTGTGGATCAGCACCTTAAGAGCCAGCAGGAGGAGAGAGTTTTACTCTTCTGCAGGGCTCTAACCTTCACAGTTTGAAGAATCCCATGTAAACAAATTGTGCCAGCAACAATGTGGGTTTTAATATTGCCAAATGTAAAGTTATGCATCTAGGAATAAAGAATATAGGCCATACGTACAAGTTGGGGGACCAGTCATTGAAGCAGTGACTCTGAAAAAGACTTGGGGCTCATGGTGGATAATCTCATGAAAATGAGCTCCTAGTGCAACATTGTATCCAAAAGGGCTAATGCAATTCTTGGATGTATTAATATCAATAGGGGTAGATTATGTTGTGTTTCTTTGGTCTGTCTTTTGATTTTTGAACTCCCCTTCCAATCCCTAGTGTGTATGACAATTAGTATAGACCATTTATTGGGTAAGATGATTTTGGCCCCCACAGCTGGAGCTCTAACCCCCACATCTGCCTGTCCTTTGCCTAGTAATTAATTCTGCCACCTACCCCCACTCTCCATATCAGTTCTGCCCCCAAAACCTTGCATCAGTTCTACTCCCACATCAGTTCTGCCTGTCCCTCACACCCCCACTTCTGTCCAATCTCTACCAGCTTCCCATCAGTTCAACCCCCTTGTTCCCACCCAGCCCCAGATCAGTTCTACCCCCACATCAGTTCTACACCGTCCTCCCCCGCCACACACACACACCTCACCTCTGCTCCTCCTGGGTTTCTTCATCCCCTCTTCCAGGCCTAGGGAGGCAGTTGCACTGGGGTCCCCCTTTTCCCCTTTCAGGCTGGGGCTTAGCACCAGGGTTCTTCATCCCCTTCCCAGGGATGGCAAGAAGTGGGGAGGAGCCCCCTTGTTACTCACAAGAGAGGAGTGGGAAGCATGCTTTGAGCTGCTAGGCTCTTTCTTCTCCCTCCTCCCCTCTCCTTTCCTGTGAGATTGATGTCTGTTCCTGGGAGAAGGGGGGCAGAGCTTTGCCTGCTTCCTGCAGCGGCTCTGATTGGCTGCTCTATCTCAGGAGCTGGGCAAGTGGGAGAGGCAGCCAGTCAGTGGATGGGTTTTTCCCAGGCAGATCTGAAATTTGCTAGAGGGCTGGAGATTCTCCTACCTTTGTGAGACTGGCTCCAGCACCAACCTAAATTCTATTACGAAAAAAAAATCATTAGAGTTAGCAACCCACCAGTTCTGATGTTCAGACTTCAAGAAGGATGTTGGTAAATTGGAGAGGGTTCAGAGAAGAGCCACAAGAATGTTTAAAGGATTGGAAAACATGCCTTATAGTGATAGACTTAAGAAACTCAATCTATTTAGTTTTAACAAAGAAATGATTAAGAAGGGACTTGATCACAGTTTATAAATTCTTACATTGAGAACAAAAATTTGATAATGGGCTTTTCAGTCTAGCAAAGAATGGTATAACATGATCCAATGACTGGAAGCTGAAGCTAAACAAATTCAGACTGGAAATAAAGTACACATTTGTGAAAGTGAGGATTATCAACCTGGGGACAATTTACCAAGGGATGTGGTGGATTCTCCATCATTGGCAATTTTTAAATAAAGACATGATGTTTTTCTAAAAAAAATATGTTCTTGTTCAAACAAATTAATTCAGGGAAGTTTTATGGCCTGTGTTACAAAGGAGGTCAGACTGGATGATCACAGAGGTCCCTTCTGGATTTATAATCTATGAATTCCTCAGCAATAATTGCTTTTGACTTCCTTGGGGTTTGTTTATTTTTTTCTTGTTTTCTTGAGAAAGGAAAATCACCACCATGACAATTAAAATACAAAAACTTATTTTACTATTGAGGCTTCATATTTTAAATGCTCAACAGCCAGGAATTTGAAAAGCTAATGTTGAAAGTGCAACCTTTTCTGTGGCCTTGGATGTATCATGCACTGGATGAACTCCTGATACCTATGAAGTCAATGAGAGTTTTGCCATCGATTTCAGCGGGGGCAGGATTTCACTTACAGTTTTTAATGACATTCACAACTATTTGTCTAGTATACTGTCATACAATTTTCTTCTGTACCCTTGTGGTCCAATCCTGCAATGTGCAGAGCACCCATTGTGCAATGCCCAGCACTCTCAGCTCCCTCTGAAGGCAAATTTGGTACCTCTGACTTGTAGAATTAAGCCCATCAGTATCCATTACTAAGAACATAAACATGGCTATACAGGGTCAGACCAATGTTCCATCTAGCCCAGTATCCTGTCTTCAGAGGGTGGCCAGTGCCAGATGCTTCAGAGGGAACAAACACAATAGGGCAGTTTTGAATGATCCATCCCCCTCTTGCCACTTCCAGCTTCCAAAAGCATGAGGTTGCATCCCTGACCATCTTGGCTAATACCCATTGATGGACCTATTCTCCATGAACTTATCTAATTCTTTTTTGAACCCAGTTATACTTTTGGCCTTCACATCATCCCATGGGCAGTGAGTTCCACAGGCTGACTGTGCATTGTGTGAAGAAGTACTTCCTTATGTTTGTTTTAAACCTGCTGCCTATTAATTTCATTGGGTAACTCTTAGTACTTGTGTTATGTCAGGGGTCTCAAACACGCGGCCCGCGGGGTGATTTTCTGCGGCCCGCAAGCCCGTCGCAGCCCCCCTGCCCTCCCCCAGTGTTTACCAGAGCGGCTCCGGCCGGACGTGCACCGGGAGCAAGGTATGCTCCCTGCCTGCCTGCCCTGCCCTGCGCAGCTCTGGGAAGAGGCTGGAACATGGGGAAGGGGGAGCAGAGGGGCTGTGTGTGGCTGTTGCTTCAGGCAGCGCCCCCAGCAGCT
>NW_020664419.1:31996368-32011714 GCF_002925995.2 Terrapene triunguis | reverse complement strand
GGGGGCAGGGCAGGCAGGCAGGGAGCCTGCCCTGCCCCCAGTACGTGCCGGGCCAGATCCTGCCCCCCGAACCCTTCCTGCAGCCGAACCCCCTGCACTGAGCCCCCTGCCGCACCCTGCACCCCGACCCCCTGCCATACCCTGTACCCCTCCTGCATCCCAACCCACTGCCCTGAGCCCCATGCCGCACCCCTCCTGCACCCCGACCCCCTGCCCTGAACTCCCTGCCGCACCCCGCACTCCTCTTGCACCCCAACCCACTGCCCCAATCCCCCTGCTGCACCCTGTACCCCTCTTGCACCCCAACCCCCTGCCCTGAGCCCCCTGCCGCACTCTGCACCTGATCCCTTGCTGTACCCCTCACCCCTCCTGCACCCCACACCACAACTCCCTGCCCTGAGCCCCCACCACACCCCACACCCCTCCTGCAACCCCTGGGGGCAGGGAAGGGGCAGAGTTGGGGTGGGGATTTCAGGGAAGGGGTTGGAATGGGGGCAGGGAAGGGGTGGGAAGAGGCGGGACAGGGGCGGGGCCTCATGGAAGGGGTGGAGTGAGGGTGGGGCCGAGGGCAGCAGTGGTGGGAGGTGTCAGTAATGCGGCCCTTGGGCCAATGTACTAGTCCTCATGTGGCCCTCATGGTCATTTGAGTTTGAGACCCCTGTGTTATGTGAAGGGGTAAATAACACTTCCATATTCACTTTCTCAATATCATTCATAATTTTATAGACCTCTCTCATATCCCTCCTTAGTCATCTCTTTTCTAAAATGAACAGTCCCAGTCTTTTTAATCTCTCCTTGTATGGGAGTTCCATACCTCTAATAATTTTTGTTGCCCTTTTCCAATTCTAATATACCTTTTCTGAGATGGGGCAACCAGGACTGCATTCAGTATTCAAGGAATAGGCATACCATGGATTCATATAGTGGCATTATGAAACTTTCTGTTTTATTATCTATCCCTTTCCTAATGATTCCTAATGTTCTATTACCATTTTTGACTGAGTGGATGTTTTCAGAGAACTATCCACAATGACTCCAAGATCTTTCTCGAGTGGTAATAGCCAGTCTGAGATGACTCATGCTTGTTGATACTGGGGGAGGGGAACAAAATGTAAAGGGGGGGGGGCATGTGACCACCCACACGTCACCTCTGGGAGGAACCTGCCAATCCCACCTCCCTGAGCCAGGGCAAACAATCCTGTTGGTTCCTGGGGGTTTGGGGCCAAAGGATGGGGAGCATGTGCCTCTGGGCCAGGGAGACTCACAGCACCAGTGTCTCCCCGGAGCTCCTGTGCCCTCGCAGACACCTCAGCAGGAGGCGCGTCACAGGCAATGCCCCTACCTCTGGCTGAGCAGAGGGAACCTGCTCTCGGTGCCTTACCCTGCCCCCGGCACCTGGCCACGTTTACCCACAGAATTAGCTTGGGGGGGCTCTGTCCTTCTCCTGCTGCACTTCACCCCCTCCCCCCTGCACATTTCTGGAGTGCTCGGCTGCTGTCCCTGGCAGCTGGACCTTGGTGGTGAATGGAGGGTGCGGGACGGAGCTGCTTCTCATGCGTGAGGGTGGCTGTTCCTCTCTGCCGCACGGTGGCTGCCTGAGAGAAAGCCTGTCTGGGGAGGTGGCAGCAGCCCACCCCCTCTGCTCCCCACTTGGGCCTGGTGGCTGGGGACAGCGGCTGAGCGAGCGAGAGACTCCTGATCCTCCACACATTTCTGGTTGTCTCAGCCCCTGTCCCTGGCAGCCGGGCCCGGACGGGGAGCAGAGGGGACAGGCTGCTGCCACCTCCCCAGCCGGGCTGTCTCTCAGGCAGTTGCTGCACTGCACAGAGGAGCGGCCACCCTCTGAGAAGCTTCTCCATCCCACCCCCTCAGCTCCCTGCCCAGGCCCGGCTGCTAGGGGGAGGGGCTGAGCCAGCTGGAAATGCTGGGAGGAGGCACTCAAGAGAAGGACAGAGCGTTTCTCCCCTGCTGGCAGGCCGAGCAGAGCAAGCCCTGTAAGGTCAGCTCAGCACTTGCTGCAATCTGGGGGGGGGACGGGACACTGGACCCCACATACCTTCCCTATGCATCACCTCTGGTAACAGCTAACTTAGATACCGTCATTTTGTATGTATTGTTGGGATTATGTTGTCCATCATGCATTACTTTGCACTTAGCAACATTGAATTTCTTTAGCCTTTTTGTTGCCTAGTCACCCAGTTTAGTGAGTTCTCTTTGTAACTCTTCACAGTCTGCTTTGGATTTAACTATCTTGAGTAATTTTGTATTGTCTGCAAATTTTGCCATCTCACTGTTCACCCCCTTTTCCAATCATACTATGATTATTTTTGTTAGTTATTTTATTACTTTTCTTAGTTCTCTTCTGTGCCTCACAGCAGAGGAGAGCTTAGAGCCTCCTGTTTTTTCTATATTTAATTCTTTTATAAATTCTCAAATGAAATTTTACAGAATAAAATTAGTGATAACATGGTCTGAGACTTTTTTTGTTTCATCAAAGTTTAGTGGCTGAGTTACAATTAACCCCATCATAATGTCAATGCAATCTTTAAAAAGTGCTATCAAATATCGTCATTTAGGACTTATTTTGAGAAGCCTTAAAGTTACTATTATTTGATGGAAAAGGTCCTCCAGATTCTAGTTACCTCTTTTTTTTTTTTGAAGTAAAAACAAGAAATGAACTTTTTTTTTCAATCACAAGTTAGTAAAATAAAAATGAGCTTGCTCTGAGGAATGTCCTTTCAACATTACAATGTAAGTGTATTCCAATAGTGTCTAGAAGTGTTGGCCAAGATTTAAGGCACTGATTAGACACAAGGTATTTCTACACAGCAACTAGACACCTCTGGCTGGCCTGTGCTAGCTGACTCAGGCTTACGGGGCTTGGTCTGTGGGGCTGTTTCATTGCTGCATAGATTTCTAGCTTCAGGCTGGAGCCTGGGTTGTACGATCCTGCAGGGTCGAAGGTCCCAGGGTTCAGGCTCCAGCCCAAGCCCAGAAGTCTACAGAACAATGAAACAGCCTCACAGCCCAAGCCCCATGAACCTGAGTCAGCCGGTAGGGGCCAGCCACGTTTTTTTCTTTGCCGCTTAGATATATCCATAGAAGGAAGTCCCTGCCCTGAGGAATATACAATATAAATAGACAAGACATGACATATAACTAGACAATAGTTGGTGTTGGTCCTGCTTTGAGCAGGGGATTGGACTAGATGACCTCCTGAGGTCTCTTCCAACCCTAATATTCTATGATTCTATGACAAAGGAAGTATTATGCCCATTTTACAGATGGGGAAGTGAGGCACAAAGATTAAGCCTCTACACCTGCAAATGCTATGTGCATGTAAATCCCTTCATCCACAGACTTCAAGGGTCTGTCCCTCAGAGCAATTTGAGGGCCTAAATAACTTACAGGAAATCTGTGTCAGAGCAGGAATTGGACCGAAAGCTTCCAAGTCCCAGTCTAGTGCCAACCCCAGATCATCCTTCCTTCAGTTTCCCATTTTCCCTGCCAAAAAATCCCAAACCCTATACATTGAATCTGCTGATTCAGACTTTGCCTAGACTGATATCAGAAAGATCTAGTGTTTGTTCCAATTAACTCAGCTGCTTTTCTTTCCCCTTCTTACAATTAAATTCTGCATTCATTTTAATGAAATCTGTTTGGGCTTGAAAAACTTGTCTGCCATACAAGGGGTAGGGGTGAGTTTGCTTGCCAGGCAAATTTTCTCAAGCTCTTACTGCTCTAATTATTTCTCAGAAATGTTTACCAAGGGAAAAAATTAAAAATCATCACAGATGGCAAATTAGTGGAAGAATGTTTCTAAAAATAGTGTGTGAAAATGGTTACAAATTGTCTCTTGTTAATCAGCGCACAGACAAGTGGCTAAATATGTACGTTGGCATTTTCCCTGGTTAATTCAGTAGTTTCCTGTTAAGCAGATAATCTGGAATCCATATGCAAATTCCAAATCTGAATGACTGCATCCCCCTTCTACAGTAGCAAATAATAAATGGATGTGGTTCTATCTTTGTTTTATTTGCTGAAGGTGCAAGTGAGCTGAGCTGCTATATAATGTGGAACTAAATTTAAAACTATTTCTTGTGTATCTCACCATTATCTCCATAAAAGTCTTGTTTTCAGGTGATTTTCACATCATCCCTTTTCTCTAAAAATCCTTCCCCTCTCCTTTCCCTTGCTCATTTACTATGCTGCTGCCTATAATGTACATATACTATATAGGCAAACCTAACCTCATCATAAATGGATGCAATTCAAGTGACTTCAATGGAGTCGTGCCCATTAACACTAATAGGGAATCCAGCCATTTATGTATCAGTATTATGACTGGCTGTAAAGGTCACCATATATACCTTGTTCAGGAGGAGCAAATAGGCACCATGGACCAAATCCTCTGCTGGTGTAAATCAGTGTAGCCTTATTGCATATAGACAGTGGTCTTATTTCTGGTAAATTAGTGAATGTTAGAGTAGTTTGAGGTGAACAAATGTTGCATACTTCAGCTATTATCAGTGTTTGGATGTCCACAGGTAATTTGTACCCCTACTGGATTTCTATAGAAAAATACCTTGAAAACAAGCCAAGGAATAAATGTGTAGTATTAGGAATGCTGTTTATCTGATAATCCAAAAGTGTTGCATCTTAAAATGGCATCTGCTAAATTGTTACATGTATGCATCACTGGTACTTACCACTCCTCAAGGCAGAGCTGTTACTTTGGAGGTATTTTACTGACACACCTCAAGTAATACTACACACATAGCATCATTTAACCATGTTTATTAATACACTGACATACTTATACTATACATCTTCCAGTAAATGCTTTTACATGTCTTCCAATTCTTTTTCTATTATGCACATGTTAGCAGAGCAGAAAGGTACTAAGTTATCTATGAAGCACTGGAAACATCAGTAAAATGGTACATGTGCTATTTTATGAAATGTACTCTCAGATGAAGTTTCAAAAAGAACTGAGATATCTGTGTGGAGATCATGTAGCCTAACTATTAGAACAAAGGGATAGGAGCCTTTTGGCAATCCAGCTGACCTCCTCAGATCTCTGTCACCCAGTTTGTAAATCTGGCATATAATGAAAAAAAGCAAATACTGCCTTTGATCTAATCGTACCTGGGTACTTACAGCTTGCTGACTTCAGTAGGATTTGTGCATGTGCTTAAGTGTATTGCTGAATTGAGGCCTTTGTGAGGAAACCTAAGTTACTATGGGCCTGATCCAGCTCCCATTGAAGTCAATGGGAATCATTGATTTACTTCAGTAGTCACTCAGGCTATGTCTACACTTAAACTGCTGCAACTGTGCCACTGTAGCATTGAAGTGTAGCCACTCACGACAGCAACAGGAGGAGTTCACCCATTGTTGGGGTTAATCCACCTCCCCAAGAGGCAGTAAACTAGGTTGCTGGAAGAATTCTCCCATTGACCTTGCACTGTCTACACCAAGGGTAGGGTTGGCTTTTTAGGGTGGATTTTTCTCACCCCTGAGGGACATAGCTAGGTCATCCTAACATTTTAGTGTAGACCTGGCCTGTGAACATAAATTTGCATTTAGAGACTGGGCTGATAGTGTGTATGTGTGTGTCTGCATGCATACACATGTGTGTACATTTTGGCTCCTAAATCCTGGACTTTAGGTGCTATTTAAGATCCTGATTCTGAAAATGTTTATGTGTGTGCCTTATTTTAAGCACATGCTTAAATTGTATTGAGGTTGATAGCATGTAAACATGTGCTTAAAATTAAGAACTTGCTTGAGTGCTTTGCAGAGTCAGGATATCTCTTTGATAGATCCGATTTAACTTTGATACTGATGTGGCCACCATTACTGTAATGTTTGAGGGCCTCACAATCTTTAATCCTCACAATAGGTAAGGAGGTAGGGGAGTACTATTATTCTTATTTATAGATGGGGAACTGAGGCACTATCCCCCTTCTGTAAAATGGGGATAATAGCTACAGATAGACTAAATGACTGGAAGTCTGTAGTGGAATAGGAATTGAACTCAGGTCTCCTGAGACCTAGTGCACTATCCTGCAGTCCTGACATAAGAAAAAATCACTGAAATGAATGGCAGATATACTTGAATAAGAGCATCAGGATTGCTTCCTATTGTGGGAAAAAGAATAGCTTTAAAAAAGCAATTTACTATTATTATCCTACTAAGATTATAAATAAGGACATTGGCTAGCAATGCCTCTTGCTGCTGCTGCTGCCTCTCGTGCATAAGGCATCCCCCAGTGTCCGCCAATTATTTTCACCTTGTGCTTGTCTGTCATGTTGATAGATTTGGCTTTTTTCTCTGTTGTTCTGCACAATGTTTCTTTAGGTCACCCTTTTTTTCTATTACTAGGTGGAGTCCATATTATCACTTGATGTAGAAGTCATCCTTAAAATGTGTGGTAAATGTGTCCATTGTCGTCTTACCATGTTTGATGCTTTGGGTTGATTTGCTCTACTTAGAATTTCTGATATTGCAAGAAACTGCAGATATTTCTTTGGAATGAAGTTATCTTCTTATCAATTTCTGTTGTAGATTTCCTTGTCCCTACTCCACAAAGGAGGACAGACATGATGCTGGTGTTAAAAAGTTGTACTTTTATATCAGTGTCAATTATTCTACTTTTCTCAAATCTTTTCAAGGTTATGAAAATATTTGCTGCCTTTGAAATTTGTTGTTTGACGTGCATCATGGTGTCACCATCATTGCATATATGTAAAATGACTTACAGTACTTCTTCTAGTGTTTCTCCATCTACCATGAAAGTACCATTAGGGACATTGCTAGCCAGATATTTTGTCTTCCCCTTGTTGATAAACAAACCAATTTGTTTTGCTGTGTCTGCCAAATCTGGGTCTTTCCTTCCATTAAGTGTTGTTTTGAAATAAGCAGGACTAGGAAAAACAAAGACATCCAATTGTGCTTTAGCCTTTGGTCCATAACATTCCTTGGCTGCCTTCTGTGCTTACTTTTCTCATGATCAGTGCAAACAATAGTGGGGGATATAATACACACCTACCTTACTCCATTTGTCCTTGCAAACCATTGGCCACTGTTGTCACTGTGAGATACCCAGCGTATAATCCAGATTGAGTAGTTGTGTCCCCCTCCCCTCTAACTTGGGATGCCTTTTCATTGCTTCGCTGCTGTAGCCACCATTTCTGTTCTGCTCACACACTGTCTCCAGCAAGTAATCGATCCCGGCTATATTGCTATATTGTGTGAGAACTGCAGTCAGCCACTCTTGAATTACACTGCAGGGTGAGCCCAACATTCTCCCAGTCCCAGATCCCCCCCCCCCAGAAATGTACATCTTGTACTGCCCAGCCCTTACCAGGATAATACAAGCTTATCTAAAGTACATAATTTAATTAATAAAAAAATGATATACAAATTCTCCCAAATGGAGTTTCCCAAACACTTCAATTCAAACACCCTGGATTAGATAAAACAATAAAATATGCTTATTAACTACAAAGAGAGAGATTTTAAGTGAAGAGCAGTAATGAGACAAAAGTCAAAATTGGTTACAAGAAAAAGAAAAGTAAAACACAACTCATGCCTAACTTAAACAAGTAGGGTACATTCAAAGCAATCTCCACCCCACCCCACTCCTCAGTTCAACACTGCTTCTTTTGTTCTTCAGGTGTCTTGAATGCTGTGGTCAGAGAGAAAGGGAGGGATACTTTGGGGTGGCTCCCCTTTCTTTTTATAGTCCTCTCCCTCCTTTGAAAAGCTTCTCCAGCTGGGAGCAGGGTGACAGGCAGTCTGCATGGAAAGAAATTCTATGCTGCTTCTTTGCTAAAATGTAGATTTTTCACCCATGTCCCTTTTCCTGCCAGTGAGTAGCCACTTAGCAAGTGATGGCCCATTTGACCTTGTTTACACTTGGCTGAGGCATCAGCTTGCTCTTTGTCTCCAAGGAACTGGTTTGGTCACTCTCTAGACTTGGAACATGTTCTAGTAACACTGTAAAGTGGCGGAATCTTATGACTTTATACACAATGTTGCCACACATATTTTACCAGGACAATAATGATCAGCAATTTATGAGTTTTCAAATGATACCCCCCACAAGGCATACTTTGGTCAAAGACTACTACAATAGGGTGCAAGGGTTGAATACAGGGGTACAATTGGTCACAGTTACCACCCCTGGTGCATATTCAGCATTATCATATAGATCCCTGATTATTCTAATTATTTTTGCTGATATTCCATAATATGGCATAATTTTCCAATGCTTCTCATGTATAGTATCCTAAAATACAACATCATCAGCATAAACTGATGGGCTATATTACATAGAACACATCAACAGAAAAAATTAATAAAGGTGGTTTACATCTAGTTGCTTTTGCTTTTTCAATGTGTGGTTTTCAGTAAGTTTATTTTTTAAAATCTTGCTACCCACAAATGTTTTAGACCATAACTGGAAACTTTTGGGGGGGTAATTATTGGGTCATATTACAGCTATGAAATGGGTATTTCTGCTAACCAAAGGCAGAAGCAGAAAATGGTTATTTTATCACTATACATCTGCTGCATGTTTCCATATATAAGAGATTATCACCATTAAAGGAAAGGTTGGTGTTTTTGGGCTGGTCCACACTAACCCCCCACTTCGAACTAAGATACGCAACTTCAGCTACGTGAATAACGTAGCTGAAGTCGAAGTATCTTAGTTCGAACTTACCGCGGGTCCAGACGCGGCAGGCAGGCTCCCCCGTCGACTTCGCGTACTCCTCTCGTGGAGCAGGAGTACTGGCGTCGACAGCGAGCACTTCCGGGATCGATCCGGGATCGATTTATCGCATCTAGACAAGACGCGATAAATCGATCTCAGAAGATCGATTGCTTACTGCCGGACCCGGAGGTAAGTATAGACGTACCCTTTGTTTTGTTTGTCTCCACTGATCTGGATCATCTCTTCAAAAACAATGATCATAGTGGGAAATTTCTATACATGGATGTAGCTATGTATTGTGGGTTTTCCTTTGATGGGATCACATTATCAGAGAACAGAAAAAATAGTCCGTCTCCTTTAAGAACAAACAAACAAACAACAGATGGCAGGGCAGTAATGGGCATCATTATTAATGCTGAGCAACTGTCTTTTATAAAGGCTGAAATTGGACTGAAACCAGATGTTTCTTTCAAACAATTTTAACACTGTGCTCAGTTCTTTTCTTAACACAGTGTGTATAATCTTTAAGAACATAGAAAATATCTATTGTGTTGTTTTGATGTTGAACCTTGAAGAAATGGATGGTAAAAACTCTGCTTTTCTATTCATGCTCTCAGGTTTCCCTCCTGAAGGCAACCTTGCTTACCAATAATTTATATTCCATTCACAAATCAAAGTTAAGAGCATTAAGACCAACATAAAGCAAAGGGAATGCCAAAGTTAAATTTCCCAAACACCCTTAACTCTATCCTTTTCTGTATATGCATTACAATACAGTCTTTAACTACATGATTACATACTGTTTTCCTCACAAGACCACAGCTTCCTTTTGGTAAGTTGGACACTCTTCCTGCATTCTCCATCCATTGTGTACACCGAATGAGACTGAAGTCCTCTGGAAAAATAGTATGTTATGTTATAACTAAATATTGGGTCAGAATTAAGGTTGCATGGACAACTTTAACGGGCGTTTACTGTCTTCATGTTGCAATCTTAACATTCTTATATAATATTTTTTCAATGGAATTTCCTAGGGGTATTTTTTTAAAGAAAAATAATAAAACAAATTCTGTTATTTGGAGCTATTATTAGACAATGGTAGAATAATCAAGAAAAGTGCGGCATCTTCAGCATTCACAGCTAGCTTTGTTACATGTGTTTGCTATGTCAGATAACTAATAAAATGTGCCTGCAGATGCATGAATTAAGGGTAATTAAGGGTCTGTTCAATTTTCAGTTTTAAACTGCTTTTTTTAGGTATTAAATAATTTTGTCATAAAACTGTGTTTTGGGCAATAACTTAATATATTAGATTCTATCCCAGGATATTTTTTTCAATCCACACCCCATAGAAAAATACAAACTGTTTCTATTCTATTCAGGGTTCTTATACCACCCTCATCAACACAGACTCTGAGCACCTTCTGCATGTGTATCAAGTGATATCATAGAATCATAGAAATGGAAGGGACCTCGAGAGGTCATCTAGTCCAGTCCCCTGCATTCAAAGCAGGACTAAGTATTATTGAAACCATTCCTGACAGGTGTTTGTCCAACCTGCACTTAAAAATTCCCAATGATGGGGATTCCACAACCTCCCTAGGCAATTTATTCCAGATGAACAGCACTTGCTATGTGTGACCATTATATAGTTGTATGATGTATAAGTAAAAATAATCAAACAAAAAGGGACTCGGGAACTGAGTTAAATACTGGATTTAATTTTATAAATATAATTTTCAAAAGTAAGTTTCCAGGTATTATGAAAATAGAATGTGTGTTCTATTAAAACAACCAACTTACCAATATCAATTAGCTCTCACTTTTGGGTCTGTAAAGAAAAAGTTGATATTTAAATAGTAATTTAAATACATTTTAAAGGCACATAAATAGTAAAATTAGCCATAAAATGGAAATAAAAACTGTTAATAGAAATTCTGTAAGGATTAATGGGTAAATTGTCATCTTCTGGTGAAACTTCCAATAAATAGGCTCTGTGATAGTGACATACCCTGGGGGGAATAGATCCTTCTGCAGTCTGTAGAACACCCATGCACTCTTCTCAGTACCACTACTTCAGCATCTGGGGTGCAGCTATGGTGGCCTACTTCACTCTTCATCTTCACCCAAAGCTTCTAGGGACCCACCTTTGTGCTGCTGCCACCAACTTTATATTTACGATGCTTTTGTCCTCATGCTACTGTATCTGAGCATATTACAAGGCAAAACAGAACAGGTGGTTCATTGCTGTGAGGTTCTTATTGAGGCTTAGTCTATGCTACTATGGTTTGTTGGCATAGCTATGCTGGCTAGGAGTGTGAAAAATGACACCCCCGACTGACATAGCTTTGTTGGCAAAAGCCCTAGTGTAGATGCAGTTATACCGGCAAAACAGTCCTTTTGTTGGCATAGCTTAGGTTGTTCGGGGAGGTGGTGCTAGTAAAATATCTCCTTCTGTTGGTATAACCTGTGTCTCAACCAAGGGACTTTGCCAGCATGGGTGTACTGCTATGGTTATGCCAGCAAACCATGTGCAATGTAGACAAGCCCTGAGATAGATGCTAAGGAGAACAGCAAGCAGAGGGCATGGAGTCTCACTTAATATATATCCATGACTGCTTCTCCCCTGCTCAGTGAAATGAGAGAGCAGATGAAGTTCCACTGCCTTTTTTAGGTCATATGTGGTCTTACAAGGGAGAGAGATAGGGATTCCCTCTGCACCCGTAGCATACATTCTTTTTTCTTATGGGTAAGACCATTTAAATAGCCTTTTAGTAAACTAATGAATCTTTAGAAAAGGGTTTTCATAAAATAGCCCAAGGTCTTATGTTTTGTGTCTCTGCCTGTTAGTGTCAATATCTACCAAAAGTTGGGGGGTTATTACATTCATTTTTTAAAAAACAACTCTGAATCAAATTCCTTTGAAAATGTTTAGTATGCTGTTTTGAAAAGGTCCTCTTCCAGATAGAGTATCAGTCAATGCATATTTAATAGCTCTTCACATCTTTTACTTAGTACTACAAG
Source organism: Terrapene triunguis (assembly GCF_002925995.2). Classification (NCBI taxonomy): domain Eukaryota; kingdom Metazoa; phylum Chordata; order Testudines; family Emydidae; genus Terrapene; species Terrapene triunguis. The sequence goes on along the minus strand of NW_020664419.1, from coordinate 31,999,967 downwards.
TCTGGTTTTGTGTGTGACCCTCTGTCAAATTGAATTGATCCTGAATTAATAAGTAGAGGAATTAAGCTACTGAACAACAAAGTAAATCTGCTTTTTTCTCTTTTTTCTTCCTTCAAGACTATACAGCTGAAAGAAAAGGCAGAACCATCAAAGAAAGGTAATTATTCTAACAATAACATGCCCTGATTAAATTCTAGTCAAATACACTAATAAAATCATTATGTTCAATTAGCAACTGTCAAACAGCATTGGTTTTGGTGGAAAACTGATAATTTATTCCTCTATTCAATTGTTCATTAAAAAAATCATGGAGATAAGAAATATTGCACATAGAAACAGCAGCAGTAACAGATGATTTACAATACGGCAAATTCCTTTGTGCAAGAAAAGACAGACAAAGGTGTTAGTACAAAATATCAAGTTGAAAACATTAATTTGAAAATAGATTAAAAATATAATATTTTCATGATTTTTTCTCCTATGCTTTTTCTGTTGTGGCCAGATGTCGTCATACTGTAGATACTCTAGTTTTTGAATACTTCTTACTGAAATTTATACTGAAAATATATATTGTAAGTACTTCTATGGAAATGATAACTCTTAAAAAAATTTAACACAAAAAAGGGGTCATTACATGCTTGAATGGGACCTGAGCACTTTTGAAAATTTCACCAGCTGCCTATCTGCCCTTTATGTGCCTAAATACTTTTAAAATCTCAATCTCACTCTTGGGGAGTAATCCAGCGCCACTAAAGTCAATGGGAATCTTTTCATTGACTTCAATTGGTGTTGGATTGGGCTATTAGTCAACCCAAAGTACATGGCATTGCTTAAGTCATATGGATACTTCTGCATGTATTTAACTTGAAGTAGTTCACTTAATTACACAGGACTAATCATGTATGGAATGTTAAGCATGTTTGTACAGATGCATGTTTTCTGGATCAGAACCTGTGACCGTTCCCTTTCTCAAAGGGATACTTCCTCCTTGCAGCAGCCAATCTGCATGACTGTATAACAGAGCCTTCTTCTACTGACACCTGTTCAACCCTATTGCTCTGCATGGTAATCAAGCTCAAGGAAATCATGTCAGGGGATGCAGAGACGGTGCATCCATTGAGGATTTATCTTGGATGTGTCTGTGTCCTTTTTGTCTATTAGACTGGGAATACTTTCAAAGGTACTGTCCACCTCAAAGACATTAGCCTGTGTGACAGATGTCAGTCAGATTATAAAAAAAACAAAATACCCCTTCTCCCCCCAAATACTCAAATTTACCAATTTGAGGTGAGGATGGTAGGTTCATTTCTCTGAAGGAAGTATAATCATCATTTGCATTGGGCATAGTTATTCCTTAGATGGTGGCTTGACCTGTTTCTCAAGGCTTCATGAGCTTCAGCTTATCCATCCATTCATGTTCCCATTACGCCTCTGACGTTTTGGGCAGCGACGAAGCTCCTCCACTCCTGTCTGTTTCTGGCAAGTCTTTCTGAAGGCCATCACACACAGTAGTGGTCAATTTCTCTGCCACTGCCAACATATACAAGAGTCAAATTCTGTCATGATTGATAGGGTCGTTACTAAATGCCATCTGGTCTGGGTTAGAGATTCTGCCTTTTGCCACTTCATCTTTTGTGTGATATCTGTGAATCAGAAGGCGGGTTCTTAGCTGTGGTTGATCCTTGGGCTCCATGTTTGGCCAAAGCAGCCTGAGTTCCCTATTCAGAATAGCTTTGTTAGCTGTGAATCTGCAGCTATGATGAAGGAAGAGAAGGATCTCTTTGCTTCCTTAATTCTGGTGACATAGTCCTGTAGACAGTCTTTGATTCAATTGTGCTTGTCCTGTGTTGTTATTTTATGTACATTTTCAATTTTTTGTAAAACATTAGAAGAACTCTAAGGTAATAGTCCTTAGGAAAATGTATAAGTGCTGTCTAAAAGCATAGTAAAGGCTCTAGGGTCAGGGCTGGCCCTATTTGGTTTTGCCACCCAAGGGAGAAAAAAAATAGTCGAAGACCAGCTGAGCAATGTGGCACCTCCAGATGTTGATTTGGTACCCCTGGAAGTTGGTGCCCAAGGAAACTGCCCTGATTGCCCCAACCCCAACTTAAAACCGTCCCTGTCTGTGGTGCTATTGCACTCTTTAAAAAATCCTACCCACTTAAAATTTATAGCATTCAATCGTAGTTTTTTTCTTCAGATAATGCATACTTGAAAGCTTGGATGAAATTTGGATAGCTGTAAGGGAGGCTGTCTAGCTTCTAGGATGGCCAGTGCTGAATGAATCTAGAAAATCTTTATAAAATCAGTAGGCTGAATCATTTTAGAAAACATTCTATATAACACATTAGTGTGCACAGGCATTTTCGATACAGTAGAACCTCAAAGATCCGAACACCAGAGTTACGGACTTGCCGGTCAACCAGACACCCTGTGGAACCAGAAGTCCTTAATCAGGCAGCAGTGCAGACAAAAAAATATAAAAGAAAATACTGTACTGCCTTTAGCCCTGAGGCTCAGGGCTTCAGGGAGGTTGGGGCTTCAGCTGCGGGGGGAGGGGGAGTCAGGGCTTCAGGCATGGGAGGGGTGGTCATGGTTTCTGACTCTGAGGAGCATCGGACTCAGAGATTTAGCTCCCAGGGTCAGCCTCGCAGGGGGCACTGGGACTCGGGGCTTCAGCCCCATGGCTCTGTGCCTGGCTTCAGCCCCACAGGGGGTGCTGGGGCTTGGGGCTTTAGCTATGAGGGGAGCGCTGGTTTCAGCCCCTGCCCCCCCCCCCCCGTAGCTAAAGCCTTGAGCTCTACCTCCTCTCCCCCCCCACACACACACAGCTAAAGCCAGTAGTGGAGCCGTGGGGAGCCCCGAGCCCCGGCACCACCTGTTGGGTTGAAGCTGTAAACGGAGCTGTGGGGCTGAAGCCCCAAGCCCCAGCACCTCCTGTGAGGCTGAGACCGGGAGCAGAGCCATGGGGCTCAAGCCATGAGCCCCAGCAGTCTCCCCAGGTCTAAAGCTCTGAGCCCTGGTGCTGCTGTAGGATGTAAGCCCTGAGCCTCCTGCCCCAAGGGTTAGCTGCCCCGACTCCCTTCCCCACCCAGAGCCCTGAATGACACCCCCCACCCACGGCTGCAGCCCAAACCCCATGTGGCTGAAGTCCGTAACCTCTTCTTCAGAGTTACGGAACATTTCAGAGTTACAGACAACCTCCATTAAGGAGTGTCCGTAACTCTGAGGTTCTACACTGCAATGGAAGGGAGAGAAGCTAGCTTGACAAATATTGTTAAACAGAATTTTTTAAGTGTAAAATTAGCATAAAATAAGGTGTTTTATTCCTTTTTCAGGAGCTGCTTCATTTCAACAAAATCGTAGGAATGAAACATTTTTATTGGATTTCAAGTTAGAAAATGGCAAGAATGCTGCAGTTTAATATATACTGAAAAGTACTTAGTATTATTATTCCCTGATGAGACCTCTCAGTTTTGGTCCTAAAACTCTGATAATATTGAAAATATATATAGTCTATCAGACTATTTCCCCCCCAACACAAGTAAAGATCAGGGCCGGCTCTGGCTTTTTTGCCGCCCCAGGCAAAAAAGCCTCCC
>NW_020664419.1:31798430-31996268 GCF_002925995.2 Terrapene triunguis | reverse complement strand
GAGCGCCGGGGGGAGGGCGGCGAGCCCGGCCCGGGCTCGGCTCTCCCCGGCGGCCAGAGGTTGCGCCGGGAGGAGGGCAGAGAGCCCCGCCGGGGCTCCGCTCTCTGCGGCGGCCAGAGGCTGCACCGGGGGGAGGGCGGAGAGCCCCAGCGGGGCTCCACTCTTCCCAGCGGCCAGAGCGCCGGGGGGAGGGCGGCGAGCCCGGCCAGGGCTCCGCTCTCCCCGGCGGCCAGAGGTTGCGCCGGGAGGAGAGCAGAGAGCCCCGCCGGGGCTCCGCTCTCCGCGGCGGCCAGAGGCTGCGCCGGGGGGAGGGCGGAGAGCCCCGCTGGGGCTCCGCTCTCCGTGGCGGCCAGAGGCAGCGCCGGGGGGAGGGTGGCGAGCCCGGTCGCGGCCCCGCTTTCGGGCCGGAGCGCCGCACCGCGCCGCCCTCCTCCAGGTGCCGCCCCAAGCACCAGCTTGGTAGGCTGGTGCCTGGAGCCGGCCCTGGTAAAGATGCTTTGCCAGTGATATATCCATTTTCTGCCAGTGACGCAACTGGCTTTTAAACACAAATATTAGAGTATTCAATAATCATAACATTTTTAAAATATTAGTACCGGTAACAACTTTGGAAGCTGTAGTACTTTAGACTACTGCTCTAGGAAGTCATAGTAGCTTTTGATTACATATTTAGGACTCCATCCTGCAAACATTTACATACATGGGTTAAGTGGGAGGCCTCATATGTAAAGTGTTTGTAGAAGTGAAGTCTCAGGCATTACGACGCTGGCAGAAAGCGTGTATTTCTGTGGCAGTCCAACTTTATGTATATTGAATATATTATGAGAGCCTTGGAACCACGAGCAAAGGGGATCATTTGGAAATAATAATAGTTATTAGGATTACAGCCTGGTGCTGTTATAGAATCCTGCATATGACACAAGAAAAAAGGACTGTACAGGTGATTTTTTGGAGTGGCTATGGGGAGAGTAGAAGCCCATTTGTCCAATGTGCCTCTGCATATTCCCATTGGCAAATATGCATGTTGTGATCGGCTCAATCTATATGAGGGCTGAAGGACCGATCGATCAAGGTGAAATATGCAATGATAAGTCCCCACCGTTTGAAAAACAAACACATTTTGAGCATCTCTAGAAATATGCTTAAATTGAATCCCTGAATTTTGGGACCTGATCCTACTTCCATCAAAGTCAATGCCATCATTCCTACCAGTTCTCATGGTGAAGGATGAAGCCCACAATTGCTAACAGAATTGTACTTAACATTGCACATTAAACATATAATTCTATGCAGTAAAAAAAATTGATACCTTTCTCATTTTTCTTCATTCTTTTCTTTAATTTCTAAAGGCAGAGTACACTGGATTTATATTTACTCATTGATGTTAGTTTATCAAGTGTGGAACAGGAGTTATCTGTCACTTCAAATGCAGTGAACTCATCTCCAAATAATCATAAGGGCTCTTGAAACCTACTTACATCCTGCAAGCCTCATCTCTGGAAAGGCTTAATGGTGTATGTATTTTGGTACTTCTCGACTGCCTTTTCATGTATTAAAATGTCAACATTTGGACAAATATACTTCAGGAATAAAAAAGTTCTTTTCAGAACAAAATCTTCAATTATAAAGGTTTGAATTTTAAAAACCATGTAGGGGATCCTGTGACATCTTCTATTAAAATGAATGAAAGATGTCTCCTAGATGGCTTCAGGAGATGGCTAATCAACCAAAATGTTCATTGCCTAAATTTACAAATTACAAGAATTACTTTAGTACCGAGAACAGGGATATAGGCACATCTAAAAAATTATCTCACTTGATTTTTTTCGTGTTTGGTTATAAATAAGGAAATTGCTTGAAAAACTGCCAGACCTGTATTGGATTTGGAAAAGTCACTGATTGGTGAGAAACATACATTATAGAATTAGACTTAACCTAAAAACAAAACAAGCCTCTTAACATGGGTGGTGGATGAAGCTTCCCCTTTGGGAGGCTAGCTCCCTACCCCGCCTCTTCTGGCCAAGGCCCTGCCCTCTCTCGCTGCTCTCAGCCCCTCTTGGCCCCTGAGCTAAGAGGGACAGGACTGAGAGCCTGAGGCCCTGCCCATGGCCCCACCTCATTCTGCCCCTTCCCCCGCAGCCCTGCTCCCACTCCACCTCTTCCCCCCTGAGGCCCTGACCCCCCGCTCACTCCTCCCCCCCCCCAGCCCCCACTGCAGCCCCACACCAGAAAAGCTCTGTGCCCCCAAGCAAGAGCTCCTGCAGCCCCGGGGCTGTGACAGCGGGAGATTTTTTCCAGGGGCCCCAAATCTGCCACAGGCCCCCCCACCCAGTGGTGCAAGGTCTGGGGAGGGTTAGCCTCCCCCAGCCTCCATTATGCGCCACCTATGCCTCTTCAGATAACTTCAACGAGTAAATTGCAGTCTGAAAAAAATGGGGCAGGTAAAATAATGTAGCCAAGAAGAAGCTGAAGGGGCCTGAAACTCATTGGTGTAGAGCTGGTCAAAGTTTTCTGAATTTTATAATTTTGATGGGAAAAAATGTCCAAACTTTTGCAACATTTTTCTCCTGGTTTTTGTCCAACACTAAGTTGTTACCACTAGAATCATAAAAGGGATCAGATACTTTTGCCAGCATTTAGTGACTCTGCTTGATGGAACCTCTTATAATCCTTCACTCACAAGCTAAAGGAATGGAAAGCAGTGAGAAGAAATGCAAATTGATTTTTCAGATCGCTCTGTGATGTTTTTCAATATGCTTCCCTGTGGTCAAAATTCTAAAATAATCATGAGTTGGAGATTCTGCTTATGGGCATCACAGAAGAAATATGATTTTATGAGGGATCTGAATGAGGAGAGGACAGTGGCCTGGTGAACTGGAATTTAGGTTGTTCCATGCATAGGACCCACCATGAAATTCAGACTGATGTTGTAACTGTTAATATCCATTGAGTGGTCCAGAGAAATGAAACAAAATATAGCTACGCTTACTTATCTTTGAGCATGTAATAAGCATGTACAGATCCTAAAGATTCTAGACACCAATTTCAGTCTGTTTCTATGTATTGTACCTTTTGCATTACTGCATTTTAGTCACATGTTCTGCAATAGGAGCTGCATTGCTACATACTTATGCAGCCTGTGAAGGTTGACACATTCTAAACTTTATCCACTGTGAGTACCTCCAACATACCACTCACAGAGAGTAATGCTAAGCACATGTGTAAATCTTTGTACAAGTCTAGAGACACAACCATACAATTTTAAGAATGGGAGTATGTTTAAAATAATATTCATTTTTACCAGTGATAGGTGAACCTTAAAAGATTTCAGGATTTACTTTGGTAAAGCACCACAGCATCCAAGTCCCAGACTGAAATAAAGTTATTGTCATAAGCCCAGATACACAAAAGGGCTTGGGCACATAACTCCTATGTTAGGTCCTGAAGTCCAAAGTTTAGGTGCCACTGAGATCCTCAAAACCCCTGCTTAGCTGCCACCTAACCCTGTAGATGCCTAAAAGCCCTTGATGCTTACATTTTTGAGGTAAAGGTCCCCTAGCTGCTTAAGTTTTTGCCTCTCTGCACACACACTGCCTCTTCACACAGGCATCTAAATGGCTGAGCCCCAGAACAATCCTCAAACTAGATGAACGGGAGTGTTTGCCCCCCACCTATCTTGCCTGTAGGACCTGATCCAATGCATGCCTAACTTCACACAAAACAACCAGGGGGAGAAGACAGCAGCAGCAGCAGCCACCATCTCCCTTGTAACCTGTAGCCTGGTAGTCTAGGCATTCAACCAAGCTGTAGGAGACCCTGGTTCATTTCCCTCTTCTTCCTAATGAGGGGAAAGGTTTTGAACATGTTTTCCATCTCTCAGATGAGTGCCTGAGTCATCCTCTTGCTGAAGCCGTTCTACTTTGTATAAGCAATTAAATAGGTTTTGGCCCAGAGAGAGAGAATGAGAGGGGCTTTATAGTCCAGTTGTTAGGGCACTCACCTGAGAGATGGAAACTCATGTTCAAATCTCTGCTCCTTATCAGACAGAATGGGTTACAGAGCAGGGGTTTCCCACATACCAGGTGAGTTCCTTGCCTCCCGGGTTAACAGTTATGAGGGAGACTTCCTCCTCCCTGTCTATCTGGTGTGGATTTAGACAACAGTTTAGGTGCCTGACTGCAGGAGAAGGTTCATGGCTGTGGATCCCAAGCAAGGATTTAGTTGGGAACTGGTCCTGCTTTGAGCAGGGGGTTGGACTAGATGACCTCCTGAGGTCCCTTCCAACCCTGATATTCTATGATTCTATGATTCTAAGGATAGGCATCGAACTCCATGAGAAGGGCGGGGTTAGGACAGATATCCCTCATCAGCATCTGCTATTGGCTAGCTTGGCTAGCTTAGGTGGCTCTCTGCCTAAAGTGCTGGCTTTTGTGGATCCCATACTTTGGCACTTATGTCTCACCATGCATTGTGTAGGGAGCCCACATCCCTAACCCAGGGTCTGTGGATTCTACTGGGTGGCTAGGAGCCTAAAAGTTAGGTGTTGTAACACCTAAGCCCCTTTGTAGATCTGGGCCATGGTTCTTGTGCTATTTTTGGCTAGATTCAGAATGAGGAAATGCAGAGGGAGGTATGTTTTGTGGTGGGGGTTAGTGGAGAGGGAGGAGAAGAAGGGAAAAGAAAAACAAAGAGAATTAACTTTTCAAAAGTTATCAAAACTTTTTTTTTTAACCCTCAGGAATGATCTGGTTCAAGTTTGTACAAAGATTCATGTTGAGATTTTATTTCATTTTATCCAAAATGTTTCACTCATGGTCACTTAGGATGTGCTTAGCTTTTGAGAGAAGTAATCTCTGAACATGTCACATCACAGCTTAGTCCACAGTTGCAGCCTAGAACTCCCACTATTGTCCTGAATGACAAATAGAACCATTTCCTGCCTCGGGCTTAATAGTGGTGGAAATTTTTCACCAACAAACACTGTTGTTAGTTTCATAGGTTTCAGAGTAGCAGCCGTGTTAGTCTGTATCCGCAAAAAGAACAGGAGTACTTGTGGCACCTTAGAGACTAACAAATTTATTAGAGCATAAGCTTTCGTGGGCTACAACCCACTTCTTCGGAAGTGGGTTGTAGCCCACGAAAGCTTATGCTCTAATAAATTTGTTAGTCTCTAAGGTGCCACAAGTACTCCTGTTCTTTTTGTTAGTTTCATAATTACTTCTCCCTCCTATTGAATGAAGTGCATAAATGAATGCCATGCCAGCTCTTTTGGGTTCAAATCCAGTGATCTTCATCCAGGCAATAAGTGTGCAGTCATTAAGTAGAAAGTGCTGTTGCCAAAAGTACAGTATAATAAATTTTCTTTGATAGCAATGTAGTATTTTAGCACATTAGTTAATTTGGGATGAGTGGACAAATTCAGTTAATTCCTTCAGTGAGTGCTGCAGAAGCAGTATATTTTCTTTCATTGCTTGGGGAACCATTCATTATAGAGAGCTTCAATCTGAAAAGGAAAAGTAAATCAGGCTAGTATTTAATATATTACATATATTTCCAATTGAAAGACCAAGAGTGTAGGTATTGTTATAGGCAATTTTCTGGTGTTGCACTTCTAAAGAGCAGAGATCAAATCCTAGATTGTTTTGATGCTCTCAGGTCTCCCTCCATTGATGCAAAGCACAATGATGAGTCAAATCCAGAAGGCTTGCCTTCTTTGACAGGAGTCATGCAATTCAGTAATCAAATGCATGGACAGACCTCCATGGGAAAGCGTGCACTTTATCAGCCAACCCTAAATCTGGTACAAGCCATTCTTAACGGAACATCACTAATGAACATGACATTTGTTCACAATTTAAAAAAAAAATTTAAATTAGTGTACAATATCACAAAAAACAATGACTAATAGAGACACTTGAGAGACATAGGGACAGAGCCTCTTGTGGTATAAATATATGTAGCTGCACACGTTTCCATCTGCTGAGGATCTGGCCCATTGAGTATAAGAAGCTACGGAATGTGCTTCTGGAAGCAGACAAATTCTAAGATCTCTTTGGGAAGCAGCATGAGAAATTATTAATGCACCCTAAGAAAGCAAATATCACATGTATTGCAGACTGTAAGTGAACTGCTTGTCCGGTCCTACTCTATACATCATGATTTGTAGTACAATCGTTTATGAAGTGACAATGGTCTCTTCTGATGGTATACTGTCTAATTTACAGGAAAGTGTGTTTCAAAATTATAATACAACAAGACCCGTAAAAGAAATTGCCTAATAATATTGGACTACCAGAGTGTACTTTTGTGAAATCATATTTTCCCTTGTTTTGTCTCAAACATTTTGTTCTTCGCAACAAAAATTACTGACAGTATTTGTAGATAAGAAGCTGCCATTCTTTGTCACTAAGTAGTGAATATTTTCTGAAAAATATCAAAATCACTTGTGGGAGTTACACAAGTATCTTTTAATAAACGTGTGTTTTTCACCTGAGGCTAGTATTTTCACTGTAAACAAAAAAAGGTACCTACCCTTTGTAAAATGCATGTAAAAATATTATACTTGCTATCTTGCATGCAATATTTTGAGGCTTACTGAGTAATTTTTGTAAAGTGGTTTCAGATCCTTGGATGACAGGTACTAAAGAAATGGCAGTATTAGTGTTAAATGACAAAACACCACACTTTTACCTTTAGATACACTTAGAAATTCTCAGAAGGATTCAAGGAAATTTCCGTGTCAGTTTGCAAAAATCACCAATATTTTAAAAGCCATGTTTTTAGACTATTAAAGTAAAACCATCTTTAGTGAGAGAGCTTTAAACGATGAGGAGGACAATATGAAATTCATCAGAGCTTTCTAAATTTTGGGGGAAATCTTACTTGATGGAATCATTTGAGTAGTGTCAATGGAATCACTGATAAAGGCCAGGGTTTCAAACTATGTTTTGTAAAATCTAATTTTACATTGTTTTTTTTTTTAATTGTAGCAAAACCGTCTAAAACTATCTGCTATACCTGAAGCCAAAGTAAATCTTGCCTTTTTCTGTTATTTGGGCTTATCTCACCCCATCAGTTTGTTTTAGATTTCTATGTACTCAGCTAATCCCAAATCAATTTACCGTATATACTCATTCATAAGCCAAATATTTTTGGTAAAAAAGTGACACATCAAAGAGCGGGGATTGGCTCATAAACGGGTCTACACCAAAATTTGATTATTTTAAACTCTATGGAATAATTGAATTGAATATCTAATACATTGTCGTTTTGTTTACCTGGAGCATCTGCAGGCATAGAGCCCCTCGGCTCCCTGTGGCCGCGGTTCGCCGTTCACAGCCAATGGGAGCTCCCATTGGCTGGGAATGGCAAACCACGGACACTGGGAGCTGAGGGGCTCCGTGCCTGTGAATGCTCCAGGTAAACAAAACATCCAGGCCCGTTAGTAGCTTACCCTAACGGGCCAGGAGCCAAAGTTTGCCAACCCCTGAAATATAGGGTCGGCTTATGAAGGGGTCATACAGTTTTTGCTATTTTTACCTAACAATCTTGGGGGGTCGACTTATGAACGAATGGGCTAATGAACGAGTATATATGGTAGTTTTCTTTGGTTGGATTCGTTCTTTACTCAAACAGTAATAAACCTTCAATAGCAATAGACTCAAGTGTGAAAATATTTGTATTTATATACTAGACCAAATCATGAGCTGGTGTAAATTGGTGTAGCTCCTTTGACTTCAGTGAACAATGCTGATTTAAGCTGATTTAAGCCAACTCTTGCCATGCATTTAGAATGGGGACAGTACCGGCTGTTTACCTCTGTAGATATGAGTTTGAACAGGGGTTCAAAAGCAAGTGAATGAAGTTTCTCCACCTCTATTATCAGGGGCGGCTCTAGCTTTTTTGCCGCCCCAAGCACGGCAGGCAGGCTGCCTTCGGTGGCATGCCTGCGGGAGGTCCGCCGGTCCCACGGCTTTGGCATACCCGCCGCTGAATTGCCGCCGAATCCGTGGGACCGGCGGACCTCCCGCAGGCATGCCGGCGAAGGCTGCCTGACTGCCGCCCTCGCAGGGACTGGCAGGGCGCCCCCCGCGGCTTTCCGCCCCAGGCACGCGCTTGGAGCGCTGGTGTCTGGAGCCGCCGCTGTCTATTATGAAAATGATTTACTTAATACACTGAAAGTTTAGTGCAACTAATGAATGAAGCTTAGTTCTGGCACTGCAAAAGTAGGAGTTCTGCATGTTTGAGTTTAGAAGTCTTGGGGAATCCTTTGACTGCTTGGAGCCAATGTCAGTCTCAAGCATTTGTACTTCCTTAAATGTATGAATTTTACTAATTTGCCTTCAGTATAATGGATTTTAGGGAATTAAAGCTTTAGATTAGAGATTATCCCAAATCCAGACTCCAAATCAAAACACCCCTGAATTTTAGTTGATTCTTCTAGGTTTTGGACTCAACCTAAATCTAAAATCCATGAGGGAAACTTTGGCCCAGATCTACAACTGTACTTAGGCACCACTACAACTGTACTTAGGCACCACTTGTGATCCATAAAACCCGCACACAGCTGTCACCCTAACTCTGAAGTCGCCTAAACTCATTTGGCAACTACATTTTTGCTGTAAAAGTTCCCTAGACACCCAAGTTTCCGCAACTGGGCATTTGCAGTGCTGTCTCACTCTAGGCATCTGGATGCCTATCTCCTGCCTAAACCCCAGAGCAATCCACAAACTGGAGGAAGATAGGAGGAAAAGTACCTGTCCCGCCTGCAGGGCCTGATCTGGTAGGCATGCTCAGAGACTGCCTACTGCATTGGGTTCTGTTCAAAACCTGGCCAGAGGAGGCGGTCTCCTTCTAATTTTTAGCACAGTAGTTAGAACACTCACCTAACTGTGTATCTGTGTGTGGGTGGGTGGGTGGGGAGGCCTTCTCATTAGCATCTCCCATTGGCAAGATTAGGATCATCCCCAGCTATCATGTTGACTTTTGTGGATCCCATTGTAAGGGGCCTATCTCTCTCCATGCATTTTATATGGGGCCTAGGCACCTAACTCAGGCTTTGTGGATCACAATGTTCCTGTGATTTTTCTAGGTGCCTAAAAGTCAGTGTCACAATGCCTAAATTCCTTTGTGGATCTTGGCCTTTTATGTTCCCGTTCAGAAGCTGTCCTGCATCTGGCTCCACCTCAATCCTACCCAGGCTTACCCACTTATTGAACCCTTCTTTTTCCTTCCCTTCCTGACCCTGCCCTTCCCTGGTCCATACAAACCCTACCTCTCCTCAACCTAGTCAGTCACCTCTCACACTTGACACTTGGTACCTGTTTCTTGAGGATCTGCTAAAACAGACATTGTAGTATTGACACACAAAGGACCCATTATAAAGTGAGATAATCAGTGCTAATTTTGTCATGGTAAATATTCCCTCCTCAACAGAGTTTGGCAAACAGTTTGAGACATATAGTGCTTTCTTCTTTAATACTTTAAATCTGTCAGATAATTTTCACTAATGGTATACAAAGAACCATATAATTTTCGTCTTCTTGTAGTTTAATCCCATTCCTTTCCCCATGGATTGTCAGAGATGTGACATGCTATAGTCTATTTCAATGTATATAGTATGCTAATGTCTGACCTGAAATGTCTATTCTATCCATTAGGCTATAAAGAACACTAAGTGTATGTCTAGACTGCAGTCAGAGCTGTGATTGCAGCACATGCAGGCATACCAGAGCTAGCTTTAATCTAGCTAGCCCAGCTAAAAAATAGCAGTGAGGACACAGTGGCATGGACCCTGGTGTGGGATAACTAGATACCCAGGGTTCCGGGTAGTCTTGTACAGCCTGTGCTGTGTGTTTCCCCCATCAATCGGAGTAGTACCTAAATCCTTCCCACATTAATGGGAGAGTAGACACCTAAATACTGTATTCGGTCAACTTGCTTAATAGCCATTACTGGGTTCTTGCTGGGTTTTTTTTTTTTTTTTTACAGATGTTGCCAGTAAACTTTGGTATTTCACTAATGATAATAACATGCTAACTGAAGTGACAAATATTTTAGGGCCATATCATTTTATACACCAGGGAGGCCATGAAAACCAGACAGTTTCAGTATACTAAGACCCTGATTCAGAAATACATTTAAACAGATGAGTAATTAAGCAAATAAGGAGTGCCACTGAAGTGCTCAACGTTATCCATGTGTTTTGCTGGAGTGGGGTCTAAGTTTTCTCTTACTCGGTTGCAGAGTTTTGTGTGTGGAAGTGGAGGAGAGTTTGTTACCAAGAATAGGGAGGATGATGATCATTTATTTCTTTGGATTTAAGCTTAAAAATGTAGGTCATATATTGTGATTGAAGTACAGTGTCAGTGAATTGTCCATAAAAATGCTAAACACATCAATGCCTCAAAACACAATCTAAATACATATAAAACCTGGTTGACTGTGTTCTAACATGGCACATCTTACCCTGCCTGCCAGAGAACAGCTAGTGTCACAACTATAACTACAGTGCCAATATTAGATTATGGGGATGTCATTTATCAAAATGAAATGAAATCACAGCTGCAGGGGATTGAAAGTTTTCTGTGATAGATCACATTCGTTTACATTGCAGTGCCATTCTTGAATGCATCACTGTGCTATGTATGAGAGTTCTGGATGATTAAACATTGAGAATAAACATACATTGCATCAGCATCAAGATCTATTTAAATGCATGAAAAGAAATTCACTCAATTACTGCTCAACAAGTCAGCTAGTTGAGAACAGGAGTAATTATTCACTGAGATCAAATGGTACACACTCATTTATCAAGCACAGATTGGAAATGAGCATGGAAGACACATTTTTCTGATAAGGTCCAAAGGACTAGATTTCAGCTCCTCATATAATCTGTGTTTCCCTCTTTGCCAACATGCTACCAGACCCACCCCCCCCCACACCCCACCCCCGCTCCTAGTCTCCTTACTCAGCCACTCCCAGCCCTCCTGACTCCTCACTGTGACTCATAGTTCCAGTCTCCTTGCCCAACAAGTTTCACACTCCCCCTCACCCTGAAAAAAGCCTGGTATGGAGCTGCCAGACAATGCCATTTCTACACTCTCAGTGTACCATGGTTCAAAGGAGATGGCCACAGGAAACGTGTACCTGCATCTTGTAGTTGTAACACCATATGCAAGTGGTGCAGATGGGTTGCGGCTGCTATTCCGGCATTTTGTCTAGAGCAGCAGCAGAGTGGGGAAGGTTATGCTGCAATCTAAAACTCTGGTGCTGGATTGTAGTGCTGGATTTTCACTCTGCACTTCACTCACAATTACTCTGGCTTTGCAGATGAAGTGAATTTCACTTATTAGTGTACAAAATAGTACAGTAAAAGACCCAAGTAAAATCTGTGCTTCAAATTCTGCCTTTTCCCTAGTGGTTTTTTTTTTTTTTTTTACCTTCACTGATCAGCTATTTCTGTGGAGAAAGCAAGTGCGTGCAAATAGGGTGGTTCAGGGCCGGCTCCAGGCACCAGCCCACCAAGCTTGTGCTTGGGGCGGTACCTGGCGGGGGGCGGCGCAGCGCTCCGGCTCCAGCCGCCGGGGAGAGCGGAGCCCCGGCCGGGCTCTCCGTCCTCCTCCCGGGGCTCCGGCCGCCAGCGGAGCCGCGGCGGGCTCGCCGCCTTCCCCCCAGCGCTCCGGCCGGTCGGGGAGAGCGGCCCGCAGCCGGGCTCGGCGCCCTCCCCTGCCGCGCTCGGGGGGGAGGGGGGGCGGCGGGAGGCTTTTTTGCCTGGGGCGGCAAAAAAGCCAGAGCCGGCCCTGGGGTGGTTGCAGGCAGGAAAACTCTACAAAGCTGACTGAATATTCCTAGTGAATCATCTTCTTTAGTAGGAAATGGCTGTGACTTTAAAGGGGGCAAGGTCTCCCAACACTGGGATTATGGAGTAGGGTCTTCTTAGTAATGTAGATGCATGAGCTAGGCATGTAGGCTGCTGCTAGTCCCCACCATAGCAACAACCCTCTGCCACTTGGAAATCTGACTTCATTTCTGGATTGCCTTGTGCTTGCAAAGTAGCAGTCACAAACAGGACTCAGCAGGAGTTAATTCAGCTCCAAATTGTATCAAAAATCAACCCGATTTCTAAGTAAAAATCTTGAAGCTTTGCAGGATTGTTACTTTGGAGCATGGATAGTCCCCTGCTGTGTCCCCTTCTAGCCAGCCCCACCCACAAAACCCCAGAGGAGCACAGTCAGATTCTGCATATAAATGAAAGTGAAAAACAGCCCAGTAGCTATTTTTACTTGTAAATACTGAAGCCATTATGTTTTAAACACAAACAATCAAATACACAGAGGAACTGTAAACATTGGTACCTTTCCATTTGTTTAAAATTGAGTCTTTTTTTTAGTTAGGTTGGAGTGTAGCAAACCAACAGCTGGAAGCTCAGAAAATCAATTTTGTTTCAATTTGCTTCTCTATCAATGAAAACGGCTTAAGCAATTTACATACTTTTTTATAGGAAGCAATATTAAGGCTCCATATATCTATGCCAAGTGATTAACCTGATGTAATTTGAAATGGCTGCCTTGTAAGCTGCAGAATGGACAGTGTGACCATCCTCTTTTCTTTCCCAAATTCATTTTGCTAGCTTAGGTTACCACAAGTCAGAAAACATGCATCACAAGTACTGTTGTATTTTCAAAGTGTTTGTATTACACTATTGGCCTGATTTTCAAAGGTACTGAGTAACCAGAACTCCCATTGATTTCACAGAGAACTCTCATTGTTCAGCCTGTTGAAAATCAGAGTACATGAGCATCCATTTTGAGAGGCAGAAGTCATACTCTGAGCAGGTAAGGTATTTATGGTCTCAGTAAATACACAAAATTACAGCCATAACACATAATAGGTTCTTAGATCCCTACACCTGTTTTTTTGTTTTGTTTAAATTTTCTCCTCTGTTCTTTGATTTCAGGGCCTTTTATTTTACTAATTAACCTTCTACAGTAATCAGATATTCTAAGATCATCTCTCAATGTATTCAAAAATACATATACTTTCTTTATTGTAATTCAGTTTGAAGGTCTCTTGTGACGGGGTTCACTCACCAGACCAGCACCTCCTGCTGGCCGTCTCAGGGATTAGCTCTTTCAGCTGGCACACCCTCTCCTGGTGATGCCTCTCATACTGCCTTCTCCACCTGCAGACCCATCTTAGCCCATGAACCTCAGTGTCGTTTCCAAGACTCGGTCCTCTCGGCCATGTCACTATCTGTGTTTCCCCTTTCCGGGGGGAGTTCAGTATCTCCATCAATAGTCCAGTCACTTCCCTAGTGGCGAATGGTGGTGGTGGTGGGGGGCGGGGGGGACATGGGCCCGCCCACTACTCCAGGTCCTGGCCCAGGGACCCTATAGATAGCAGCGTCTTGCTGCCTCTCCTTAATTTCTCCAACAATATTGCTGCAATTCCCTGGGCCATTTCCCTAAGACCCCAGCACCTTCTTCGTCCTCTTCTCAGGACCTTGAGCCAGATGTATTAGCAGCCCACTAGGAGCTCCCTCTTGCTCCCCTGGACCCTATCAGCGACTGCTCTTTCCAAAGGTGCTACTCTTCCTGCAGCCCGCTAGGAACACAATCCCCACTCCATGGGCTTCCCAGAGCAACCAACTGTCTCTGGCCCTGCTGCTCCTTTTATGTGAGCCCGTTGGGCCCTGATTGGCTGCTCTGTGCAGCCTCCCTCCAATTGGCTGCTTGGAGGACTCACCTCCCCTGCTCCTTTCTGAGACAAGGTGTGGCAGGCCCATGGGGCCTCTATTAACTACTTTGTCTCCAGTGTGGGGTGAACACCACATCACATCTATCATTAATTAGAACTCACTTTCCTTTTTCTATAAATATCTTTCAAGTTATTAAAGCTACTGTATGTGACCCAAACGTGAGGTTTATAGCAGAAATGTGGAGAGCGTATTAAATATAACAGTGCTACTGAGTGCTGCTTGAAGTACTTGTAAGACAATATTATGTCAACACAAAATTTTTGAGCTGTGTACACATGCTATGCGCTGAGAGACAAGAAACCTTTCTGTGGGAAATGAAACAGACAAAGGAAAAATACTCTAATTGAGGAAAATGTTCATAGCAACATTCTTATAGAGAAAATATAGTTCGTAGCATTTCTTTTGCACAGAAATAGCAGAAATTGTGCTACCAGTTATGCATGAAAGGCGTGTAACTAGTACACAACATAAATAAAACTGTGATTTGAGATGGGATAAATGGATTTGGCCTGGAATAAGTACCTGTGAGCAGCCTACAGTTTAGCTGAGAATTTGACTATCAATTCACCTCTAACTGGTAAGAATTGCCAGTGAATTTGGGATGTTCTATTTAGTTATGTTACTCTTCTGTTAGATTCAATAGGATAGATAATGCAGTCATTTTCTGCTGTGAATAAAGTCCTACCACTGGCACCAGTGAAATGCTCATTCATAAGACAATGTTCTGGTCTCTTTGTTACAGGCCGTAACAGTTGACAAAGCTATAAACCAAGGCGGCAAATAGAATATATAATATACAAGATTAGATATAAATAGAAGCCTAAAATGTAACCACTTACTGTAGTACAAAAACTAAACAAATTGCTTTAAAAAAATTAAATTCTTGCAGCGCTTCAGAAAATCTGTCAAATAAATTGTAAATCCAGAGATCTGGTATTTCATCATTTCAATTACTTACTAATTAAAACTAGCAATCAGTAGTTTGTAACATAAGCGTTTTGCATCATAGTAGATCAATAGGTAGATAATAAGTTCATTACATTGGAGTTAAGTCTGTAAATAAGGCATCCATCAATTACAGAAAGGAAAAACAAATCTTCTAAGAGAACATTGTAATTTTCTTAGAAACTTCAGAAAGCCTAAAATTTCAAAGTTACACTTTAGAAAAATGAGCATTAGAAGTTCTTGAAATGCCCAGTTAAACTCACCCAAACAGTTTCTACCCTGTCTCTCTTCTCTCATCACACCTTGCATGTAAGAGGAATTTATTTTGAAGGAGATTTGGATGAAAAATATACAATAAGCAGCCTATAGGGAGAGACATCTGGAATCCAATACATCCACTTTATTTGTATAGTTTGCCTGTGGGCTCAAGGAACTGGTTATTGCATATACAGGCTTAGGATACACAAGTGTGACTGAACCATCACTCTGTGCCCCTAGTTTATATTTTTTGTTCTGTTACTGAAGAGGTTTATTGCCTCTGATAGAGTAGCTAGGTTCCATGTTAAGCCTCACAGTAGGACAGCATTTACATTAGACACCTGGGTTAACTTAGCAGCATTGGCCTAACTCTGTTCCCATTGAAGTCAATGGGAGTTTTACGATTGACTTTAGTGGGAGCAGAGTTGAGCCAGTACTGAGTGCTTTTGAAAATCCCAGCTATAGGTAATTATCTTCACTGTTTTGTCCCAGATATAGTAAATTTTTCAATGACGAGATGTAAAAGCCCGTCTTATTCCAATGACTCTGAATGGACTTAAATGGCACTGGAGCATTTTGCTGAAGCAATGTAAAGACAGATGTGCATTTGTTTAAATGCTGTGGTAGAGTACAACCAGTCTTTCAGCTAAGTTAGATCCCTGCTCCATTTTCAGAGTCAATCTGATGGAGATGTGTGCTGTCTGAGAACAGGACTGTTTTGGCAGTCTTATTTTTTGAACAAAGATACAAGGGCAGAGTTAGTTATTCATGTGAACATTACTGTATTTGTATACCTTCTAACAGAGCTGGGGATTATTTTTAAGCATAACCTTCGCTTTTACTTTTCAGACTAATGTCTGTATTTTCTAAGAAAATGGCAACATTTTCTCAAGAGATCTGTCCATTAAATGCCACTAAGTGATAGATATTTTCTCCAGCTTCATGAAGATTTTTGCTTTCAAATTGCTAAGCTTTCATAAACTATTTTAAAATTACTCAATAACAGCACTCAGGTGGAGCTTTTAGGCTATGCAGAAACTTCCACTGGAGCTTCCAGGTTGAACAGGGATGGAGCCCACATCCCCCATTCCCTTGTGGGTCTCTCCTTTCCTCATCCCCAGGCCACATCCTACCTCTCAGGCAGTTGCATACCTGCCACAATCCCATCAAGGCCAGCTTCCTTATGGTCTTATGGATTCTGCAAGGTCTGCACTAAGGTTATGTGGAATTCTGTAGGGCTCATCTTATATATAGCCTCCTCTCCAAATTATCTGAATGTTGATTCCTCTCTTACCTACCTCCTCCTTAGAATTTCTGTTTGAGAGTCACAACTGAAGTTCTCTTCTAGAGTCAATAATCCACCGGGATCCTCCTTTCCATTTGCAATAATCTTCCCTCTGTTTCCTTTTTCATCTATTCGCTTATAAGAGATTATATAAGGCTACTTGCACTTTGGAGGCTGAGGCACTTGATGTTAATAACACTAGTTTCCCTGCCTCCCTGGAATCTCCCTAGCCTTGACTATGACTTTTACACAACAAAAGAAAAGACTGTCCCAAGAGAACCTCAGGTTTTCCAACAAGCCGAGTGCAACTGGGGCAGGATTTGGGGATTGAGCTATGCTATCTGAATGAATACTCATGCAGCCCAGACATGATAACTCAGGTGATAATAATTTAAAAAATCAAAACTAAGACATTTGTGGCAAGATTTTTTATGGCTGACGTTACCCATAAAAAATCAGAAATATAAGAACAGTAGGACAATGGAACAGACGCCTCGGGAGGTTGTGGAAGATTCTTCACTGGAGGTTTTCTAGAAGAAGCTGGATAGCCATCTGTCTTGAATGGTTTAGGCACAACAAATCCTGCATCTTGGCAGAGGGTCAGACTAAATGACCCTTGCCATCCCTTCTAACCCTATGATTATATGATTCTATAAGAGGTGAGAAACCAGGATATTTCAGGCATCCCAATAGAATCTTTGGAGAAAACTGCGATTATCCAAGTAAAATTGGTGTGTATGGTTTCTTCATTGATAAAGCTCATACTGTAATTATGTACATTGCTATCAAGCAACCCGTTAACACTGTGGCCCAGAGCAGGCCTCTCTTGGCAAACTCTTTAAATCAGCTCCACCCTTGGCTAGCAACAAAGCCTAACAGATTAACAAACCTGCAATAAAATTACACTTCCCCTCTTTCTCAGCAGCTGTTGCTATCTTTCCCTGTCTGTCTGCAATAGACCTTCTAGAATGGGAGAGCCTGACTCGCAAGACTTCCCCGGTGGCCTTAAATGGCCAGAATCTCACCACAGAGTCTGGAAATATTACAAAGTGGCTTTGTCAATGAGATTATACAGATTTGGGTTGTAGCCTATAGAGCTTGTTTAGCCTTTTATTTTGCTTAGCAGTAATGCAAGGAACCTACAGGCCTTTATCCTATAAGTCACTGGCTTAAGCAAGTTAGCATAAGTAAAGTAGGCCTATGGTCCTTAGCATATATAAAATAGCCCAACAATTACCCTATAGTTTGGGGAATGGGGAATAGCTTACTCAAGAGAGGGAGTTGGTACATAATGATACCACGCAGCTGTAGGAACAATGAACTGATACTGGGCTTGGATATTTTAGGATAGAATCATGGGTATATGTTTAATCACAAACTTGCTTTAGCAATAGGTGACATATATGATAATGAGCAAAAAAGAATTAATATGTTAACCTATAAGATAAAGGCACTCTGATATAATGAGGGTGAGGAAGTTAGCTTTGGACATGGGAGGCTGGATAGCTGGATGAATATTCATGATTGTACCCAGGCCCTATAGTAGGCCGAGACACAATGTAGCGGGACCTAGCTTGCCATCATTGACCCGTCAGCTCTTCATTGTTACTGTCTACCACTGACGTTCAGACATTGCGGGGTCTGGAACAATGGACTCAGTTGGCATGCAACGGATAGGACTGCTACTTTGTCTCTCACCACCAGGTCCTCAAAGAAGGATGTGAATATATAAATATATGAGCACATGCAGGGGATGATACCAAAGCTATCTCTAATACAGTAACTCCTCACTTAAAGTCGTCCCAGTTAACGTTGTTTCGTTGTTACATTGCTGATCAAGTAGGGAACGTGCTCGTTTAAAGTTGTGCAATGCTCCCTTCTAACATCGTTTGGCAGCCGCCTGCTTGCAGGAAGAGCAGCCCGTTGCAGCTAGCTGGTGGGGGCTTGCGACCAGGGTGGACTGGCAGCCCTCCTATCAGCTCCCCCTATCGGCTCCCCGCTCCCCTAAGTTCCCTGTGCAGCAGCTGCCCAGCAGGCTAGCAATTGCAGCTGTCCCTCCCCCCACTGCCATGTGCCGCTCCTGCCCTCTGCCTTGGAGCTGCTCCCCGAGACTCCTGCTTGCTGTGCAGGGGGGAGGGGAGGAAGAGGGGTGCTAATGTCAGGGTGTCCCCCTCCCCCCTGCTCCTGCACCCCGCTTACCCATCTTCCATAGAGCAGGGGGACACACAACAGGGCTCAGGACGGAGGGAGCTTGCTGGCAGCAGCAGCTGCGGTCTCAGCAAGCTGATCTAATTAACAAGACAGTGTACTTAAAGGGGATATGCGCATCTCTCTCTCACACACACACAGTGTGTGTCTCTGTCTCTGTCTCTGTCTACGATGCTGTCTCCCCTCCCTCCATTCCTGCTGCCTTGTAGACTGTGAGAGTTAACCCTTGAGGGCTCAGCCAATTGCTAGTTCATCATTTAGCAGTAAGGCATTCCCTGGGAAATATCCCACCCTCTGACTCCTCCACCTCAACCAAGCTTCACAATCATCATCACTGTGTACCAGTATTAAATTGTTTGTTTAAAACTTAAAACTGTGTGTGTGTGTATATATATATAATATAGTCTTTTGTCTGGTGAAAAAAAAATCCCTGGAACCTAACCCCCTCATTTATGTTAATTCTTATGGGGAAATTGGATTAATTTAACATCGTTTCGCTTAAAGTCGCATTTTTCAGGAACATAACTACAATGTTAAGTGAGGAGTTACTGTACTGTTTTACTGCTATTTGTTTGTGTGGTTTGGAGCTTTCTTGTCTTTACTGATTGTTTTAATAACCGTGGCTAAGGCTTTGCTTTGCCCTCAGTGTGAGTGTCTTTGCTGTACACTCCAGAGTTCCCTACAAATTATTGAACTACTTAGTTTTAATTCTGCAGAACCTGATTCAGGGGTGAGAATGCTATTGCACTGAGCTCATTAAATTAGCATCAATTGGCAATTAATAGAATTATTAACCTTTAAAAGGATCAGGATACAGTGTTGACCAGAACATTTAGTGAATTCATGCTGAATTTGCTGAATTGTCAGAAAAACTTGAAAAAAATCTGAAAAAAATGAAATGTTTTGTTTCAATACCTTAAAAATGAAATGTTTTGATTGTTCAGTTCAAAATTACTTTTTGTTTAAAAAATGTACTTCAGTTGTATTTAAAAAAAATAATGTATTTACAAAGCTTGAAAATGACATGAAATGATTTGTGTAGAACAAAACATTTTGTTCAACAGAAATGAACCTTTTTTTTTCAACTTTTTGGTTCACCAGAAAATTTTTGTTTTGGGTCAACCTGAAACTAATAATGATAATTAAAAAATTACAATGGACAGTGAACTGAAAAATCAGTTATTCATACAGAAATAGTCATGAATACTAGGTGAATGAATAGCATTTTTGTGTTATTTTGGTATTTTTGTTTCATCAGAAACATGGAAGAATTGGGGGTGGGAGGGACCTGTATAGAGCCCTTAAAAATTAGGAAATTCCTTCACAGCCTAAGAAAAGGTTTGGGTCTGGTTTGAGCTTTAAAGTCATGGTCTGGTTTGTGATTTAGGCACAGGGTCACATCAGTTCTCTTTTTATTTGATAATTTCTATTATTGACATCAACATTAGTCTACTGTGTCACAATCCTCCACCCCACAGCTCTGTGAGCCTGTCTCATCCCACTCACTCACCATTCCCCCTCAGGAAAGAAGGATTTTGAAACATTATATTTCCAAATTAAAACCTCCAAATCCCTAGCTAAATACATTTGCGAAAATACTGGACAATGTAGCTGATTTGGACCCTAATTCCCACAGCTATTAGAATATTTTGTCTGACTCGTCTCTTCCCACTCTGCCTAAAGGCAGTTTATCATCGGTGTAAGGTTAGGTTCATTTTAGTTCAAGCAGCAAGCAATGGCCTTTAGCTTTTGCTCTTCATGTTCAGCAAAAATGAATAAACAGCACCAGTAAAAAGGGATTTTTTGTCCTTTGTAAGAAACCAGCGGAAGGCCAATATTCTTAGACATGAGTATAATTTCAGCCTGCATGATTTCAGCCACATTAATGTTTGTTCCATCAGTCCTTCAAGCAAATGTCCAAAATGTGGCTTTATTTAAATCCATTCATTTATAGACCTTCCACTTTCTAAGTCAGCAGCTGGCTGGATGTGATGGAAAATATTACTGATCCTGCAAGGGCAGTTATGTAGTGCTATAGTGTATTTAGGCACTGGCCTATGTCTCTGACTTTCAAAACACCACAGACCCTTTGGGTCTTAGTCGAAATAGGATTTGCCTTTCACCTTCAAGGCTAGAATTTAAGCAACCCTGTGATCCAGAGTTAAATGAGTTTGGTGTCTCACTTCCCACTGACACTAATAATCATAAATTCAGGAGCCATAACTTTAGACAGTTTGACAGAGTTGCTGAGTAAAAGAGAGATGTGGCAGTATGAACTGAATTATTTCTAGTCCTAGAAAAGGGTAGCATCAAAGAAAGAAGTTATGTTTATGAAGTGCTTGCCTGACATTTACCCCTCAATCAATAAACAAAGGATGCATTTTCTTGCAAATCTACTCATTTAACATTTACAAAGAAGAGGATATTGCTTGAGAAATGAATGAAGACTTTCCCTACCTTAATAATTATGTGTATACATCTTTTAATCTATCTTCAAAGCACTTAGGAAACATTATCTAATTAAAACATGAACCTGTTGAGATAAAAGTAAGATCAGACACAAACCATCTCCTGAAACTCAGACACTAGAGATCAATAAATTCTATTGTTTTTCATCCCAGTAATTGGTCAGGGTTTTACCTTTAAAATTATTTTTACAGAGAGTTAAGAGTCTGTAAATGTATTCCTTTGTATAATGTTCAGTAATCACTCAGGGATAAGGGTGGTTGGCAGCAGCCACAATACTTTTATTAAACCTACAAGTGGTCATCTCCATTCGAGTCTGCTCAGGCTTCTGGAAATCTCTACAGTAATTAACATAGAGCATGCTCGGAAGGTTATGAATAGGCTGTGTCTACACTGGTGTGCATACTTGTTTACTTGACCTTCTACATGCTCTCACATGCTCTCTATACCTGTGCTGAGTGTCCACTTATGTTATACTGGACACAGATATAAAGCTATATTTGTGTCCACGCTGCCACTTTTGTTACGTGACATTAGTGCTACCATTTCAGGGGTGGTATCCAAGGGTTCTGTGCTTCACAGGGAGACACTCTAGGAACCACTTTGCTGTGTGTTGTTGGTACAGTCCCCCTTCTGCACACATTTGCCAATAGCTGTTCCTGCTCATGTCTCCCCCGTGCCAAACTGGGTGGAAGATATGGAGCAAAGGGATGATGATATGGTTCCACTCCTGTGCCTTGTCATAGGCCAAATGTCTGTGCAATGGAGTAGGCTATTGGCAATATGCTGGATGGAATTTGGGCAGAACTTTCTGACACATCGAGGACAGCTGACCTTAAGGTCAATGACAATTCATTCAGCTTCTGATACAGATACGGTAAATGCTGGTATTGCCACAGTATGCCCAGAGGTGGACCATCACTTCTGGTGCAGGAGAACCAGCATGGTGTGGTACGATCACATCGTTGTGGAAACCTGGACTGACCAGCAGTGGCTTCAGAACTACCAAATGAAGAAACACACCTTCATGGAGCTGTGTGAAGAGCTTGCACAAAACCTCCAGCATCAAAATACTCTATTCAGGGAAGCATGCCAGCCCAGAAGTGGGTGACTATTGCCTTATGGAAAGCTGCCAATACCACAGAGGTATAGGTCCATTGAAAACCACTTTGGGGTTGGAAAGTCCTCTGTCAGGGTAGTGCTGTGCAGGTTTGTGAGGCAATTAA
Source organism: Terrapene triunguis (assembly GCF_002925995.2). NCBI lineage: Eukaryota > Metazoa > Chordata > Testudines > Emydidae > Terrapene > Terrapene triunguis. Next base: position 31,974,121 of record NW_020664419.1, on the reverse strand, counting down.
CATTAAGATCTACCCATGGGTGGTTGCTGTAAGAAGAGTTCCAGATGGCACCCATATCCCACTGCTTTGCCCACCAAAAGCACCATGTATGTCAACCAAAAAGGTTACTATTCACTCATTCTGCAAGGCTGAGTGACCACAGCGGCAGAATATCAACATGGGAATCCCTGGAAAAGTTTGTTATGCCACAAAGCTGAGGAGATCAAGATTGTACTAGAAGGGGGAAGAGGGGACTTTATTCCCAGAATCAATACAATTCTCTATGGTGTGCCTGGGCCAACTGTTATTTACTCTGCATACTCACCCCCAGCTTGGTTCATGAAACCATATCCTGACATTAATTACTCTGGAAAAGAGGAATTTAGATACAGTAGCTTCAGAATGGTCATGGAATGTGCATTTGGTAGGCTGAAATATCGTTGTTGCTGCCTTTGCATCCATCTGAATGTTAATGTGGCAAATGCTGTTTGTATAATCGTCACCTCCTACATACGTCATAATGTTTAGGAGGGTAAAGAGAGGTGCTGCTGTTCTGAATGCGCTCAGGACAACTCTGCTTTACAAAGTCTCTGTACAAGCTGAATCTCACCCATGTGCACACTGGTCCTAGTTCCTAGCAGGCTGGGGAAATCAAGGGTGCCATATGTGTACACATCTTGGCACAGTAGAAAGGCAGAGGGTGACAACTGCCTGTGCCAAGGGACAACTTCACACTCTGTACAGCTGCTGGAAAAGCATAGAGGGAACATTGGCACATACTTGTGAGGCTACAAAGCTCTGTGAGGATTTTGTTTCCCTGTAGCTGAAGGTCATTAGCCGTTCCTTCATGTCACAATTCACACATTACAATTATAACAGGGCACCTCGACTGAGTTACCACCTTTGGGTTTCAGAGTAGCAGCCGTGTTAGTCTGTATCCGCAAAAATAACAGGAGTACTTGTGGCACCTTAGAGACTAACAAATTTATTAGAGCATAAGCTTTCGTGGGCTACAACCCACTTCTTCGGATGCAACCTTTGGGTTGCGTTTGTGCTGTGGAGGGTGGTATCTGAGTTGTAATGCAGTCATTGTAAAATGCTTCTGCCTTCACTGTTCAGAGATATGATAAATGCTGGTATTGCCACAGTATGCCCAGGGGTGGACCATTACTTCTGGTGCAGGAGAACCAGCATGGTGTGGTACAATCACACCATTGTGGGACACTCTATTATTGGGGCACTCAGTCTCTCTTAATGACCATATCAACCATTTGCTTGGGGGTGTGCTCCCATTCTGTTTTTTAACCGTTCTTTGTCAGCAGTGCTTATTGTACTTACCGGTTGTTATGAAGCATTATGATTGAGTCACTGGGTAGTGGCAGATATTTGTATTGTTACTTGTATTTCATTTTTCTGCATTTGAACCAAGCCATCAGGACATTTATCTATCCATTTTCTGTGTTGTGAGCTCTGCTACAGTTACAACTAGCAGTACTGTCTGTAAGTACATAACACTAACTGCACTTGCCCCATCCCTTCCGTGTATCCTTGGGACTTCAAATATTTCTGAACTTGGGTGGGTGAGATGAGCTCTGGGTGTGGGACAGACAGAAAAGTGTTTGCGGTATGATGGCACCAGAAAGTTACACCATTCCAGTTCATGTGCTGTGAATGGTGGGGCCCTATCCCAAACCTGAAAACATCTTCAATTCATCATACTTAGGAAGGCGGGTCCCCCCCAATGCAAGGAAACTATAACATTTATTAAAAGTACTAGATGGAACATGTAAGTAAAATATTTTTCAGAAGAGATGGAAACCAATAAAACATAATGAGACTGAATCTGTAAACAATGGCCAAATGGTACCTGTCTCCTTGCCCTTCCCCTGACAAGGGGGGAATGATGGGGAAAATTGTTCTTTGGGACAACCAGGAATGTCTCTTGTGCAGGTTCAGAGTAGGATCCTCCACCTCAGCAGCACCCTGGGTGGCAGCTGGAGGAGGTGAAGGAAGTGGCAGTTTCTTCACAGACAGGTGCAGTGCCGACAGCAGCAGGTGGACCCAAAATTGTTTGGCCACTAGTTCGATCAGCCTCTTCATGAAGGAATGCTCCCATTCCCTAAGGGGTGCCACCAGCTTCATGAACTAGTTCATCAGTGTCTCATCCTGCTGAAGAGCCAGATCCACCTGTGTCCTGAGGAACTCTGATTATTCCTGGTTCCTCCTATTTATCTCTATGAATAGTTCTTCCAGGATCTTCTCCGTCTGTTTATGGAGTGCTGCTCCTGCCCTCCTGGCAGAATGGTTTCTCTCTCGGGAGATGAATATCCTGCCTGTTCAAAGACATGGGTACCATTGAATACTTATTTCCTTTGTAGGAAGTTGATAAATCCCCCCCACATAACATAACTTTGCTGTAGAAGGCCACAATTTTGACACTTTCCACATTCCAGGAATGCACCTGTTAGATTACCTTAGTTGTCAGACAAATTTTGCAGCCCATGGGGAAGGAGCAAAGGCAACTAATAGTAAGATACATGTACTAATGTTTAAAAAATATATCATTTTCATAGTGCCTCAAGGTGGATGTGGCGGGGTAGAAGTTCCTTCCAGGGTCTATGTTAACAGTTTGCAGTTTCTTTTTTAAAGGCTGGCCAACAGTTGGAGAACATAGTGGTTTTCAAGGTACCAGAATAGCTTTCCTATCTTGCAGAAGAGATCCAGTAATCTATGCTGGAGAGATGTTTCTGCTCATGGTTATCCTTCTACATATTGCTGAATGGAAGGATTAGATCAACTATGATAGTGCACTAAGCAGATTTGCACTGCTGTTGATCCTCAAGATCCAGCTGGAGTTTCTGCTACACCAGAAATTTGCTGAAATATGGTTATGCGAGTTGGAGGCATTTCCACTGGAAACTGACTATATTCTTAGCTAGCATATGTAGTTTCCATGCAAATGGAGATGTGAACCACGAAAACCACCCATCCCCTGGCATCACCAGAAAATCCTGCCCTTGTGCCCGCCTAACCAGTGAAATGGAACAACATGGAGATGGACAGGGAAAGAAAGAGAGACACCACAATTATTTCATTCTCTGAAGTTTCAGGTCAGCACCACAAGACCCTCACCTCTCCACAGCAAAGGAACACTGCACTGTGTTTATCCAGCAGCCAGACTGGATATTTCTCCCACTCCTGTTACCTGGGCTTGTGCAGCAGGGCTTTATGCACAGAAAGGCCAGACACCCGGGATAGGGACAGTAAACATTTTGTAATCTTCCAACGGAGAAAGAACTGTTGTGACTAAATTTTCCTCAGACAATGAAAATGTTCCCTTTCCCTTCCTGTTTCACATGGCTCCTGTTTGTAAGGGACAGTAAGATTGGGGGTGTGGTAGAAGCATTGAAACTATGTACTCTTCCAAGGGACAAAAGACAGCTGTTATGGAATTTAGTCAACAACTCTAAAGCTGTTCTGATGTGGTCAGCGCACTTTGCTACTACCTGTGAAAATGCGGGGGGACAGGGAACTTTATAGATTGGATAAGGGTCAGGAAGGAAAGGGTTCAATGGATTGTGGGGTGGAAGATGGAGGACTTTTGAAACTTGAGACATGCTACATTCCCCCATTCACACATGGGTTTGAGGCCATTCCACAGCCCAAGGCATGGACCTATGCACAGCAGTCAAGTGCCTAATCGCCCTCTACTCGTGACATCTCTTCCAACCCTAATATTCTATGGTTCTATGATACTCTCCTTCAGACGTGTGCTTCTGGGGTTAGAATGTCGACAATAGGGGAGTTATGGGTGCATGGACACATGTACATTTGCTAGTGTAGACATAGCCATAGTCTCTCCTGTTCAGACATCACACATCATTTGCATAGTCACTCTTACATGAGTAACTTGATTCCTATCCTAGACTTAGGACTAGTTTATAGCTAGCTGCTATCTCACCCTATGCATTGGCCAGATAAGAACATAAGAATGGCCATACTGGGTCAGACTAAAGGTCCATCTAGCCCAGTATCCTGTCTTCCGACAGTGGCCATTGCCAGGTGCAATGAACAGAACAGGTAATCATCAAGAGATCCATCTCCCATGGTAGTCACTGCATTCAAGGAAATGCAAGGGATCTGTCCTCCACTGGTGTAAATCAGCATAGCTCCACTGAAATCACCACCTGAGGTGGTATCTGCATTAGTTTTCCTTATCCTCTTGGAGAGAGGATCTTGAAGGTTCTCGCTGATTGACTGTTTGGAATCATTGCTACATTTCTTGAGTAAGCCATACATCAATGCCACTGATAAATGGGTACAGAAGTTCTACCCAGTTTAGAGGGCCCTACATAAGACCATGTTCACCACTTATGCTCCACTTTTAGAAAAAGTTCTGAAATGCCAATGTTAAGGGCTACCAATTTTAACTCTGCAACCAGAATGTTGTATGAATGTAATCCTGTTCAACTGACAAATTTCAAGGAAACTCATTATAAATGAAGACTACAAATTTCTTTATCGCTTGGCTATGTAGTTTTATAAGGCTTTGTTGTCCTTTTAAGACCCACTGCAGTATATACATGTTTGTTTCTATATTATATACATATTTCAACTAAAAAGCTGCATAAAAAGAACAGTAGGATTGCAGAATCAGAAGTCAAGAAATGTCCTAGATAAGGATCGCACACAACGGTATCTGTCATAGTGATTTCTCTATTAACCTCCTCCTTGGCCTAATTACTGGAAATGGAAAATGAAAGTTATGCTGCTGAAAATGGTCACTATCTATAATACATCCAGTTTAATTTGTGTCTCTACCTTTCCTCTACTTTCTTCTTCCTCCTACCAAATAAATTATTGGGGGCCTATTGCATAATCCACAGATGTTTCTCCTACACCACTGCTTCATAATTTTTCAAGTGGTATCTTGGAGAAAATGATACCATATGTATCCCCTCCGTCCGACTAATGCTATTTCTACACAAACAGCAGATTGCATTACTGCTGCCCTTTGATCTAGAGAGTCTCAAAATCCCACAGCAGAGATGTTGGCTTTTCTTTTCAAGAAGCTTAGCAATTGTGCATGTGGGCCTTTGCCTTAGTCTTCTGCCTACCATTAGCACTGCCTGGCATGTGCTTCCTCAGTACTTTTCTTTTACATTAGCCCTTTATTACTATTTGTAACCTTTACTTTTTTGTAACTCTGATTTTTTTGTATTCTCTGTTATGCTCTAACTATTGGCACTAACTCCATACCACAGCCAACATAAATTAATCAGATAATTCCTTTGGAACAACAACTAATTCAGATTCTCCATTTTCTTTCACTTTTGTCATTACTCATATCTGTCCCATACCATCCCCTCTTTGGGTCATATGATACCATCAGTTTTTAACCAGCACTCCTCATTCAAGTCACTGGGGAAATCTGCTTAAAAACTGATGGCACAATATGCTATTACATGTACATTGCAAGAAAGAAATGGGAATATAGCTATCATCCATGTATGGAATGTGACAAGCCTAATGTTGGATACTCTTTCTTAATTGCTATCCCATCAGGTCAGTGCTTTCCAAAGAAGTATCACCAAAGTATCTAGTACTTTACTTCTACGATCCCACGTAACGCTTTTTTTCTCTCTCTCTTTTGGCATGAATTAAAGGCTTGCTATTGGCTCAGAGGCAGTAAATGGGGTTAGAACTACAAAAAATGTGGGATTATTGAGAACAGGAGAAGCTGGCATATTATATATCATTTTTCTTGCTCTTGTAAGCAAAGTTCTCTCTACCAACATAAACTGTGGTAATCAGGCTCTGTGCAAGTAGAGTGTTGGAGGGGCAGAGGAGATGAAATCCAATCCTACCCACATACAGAAAGTATCATGGCTCAGGGCTGCTCTGCAAATCCCCGTGGTCTCTTTCTCTGGCCTATATGGGGCCAGCATGGAGACGTTTTCTGCACATGTAAGGGCATAAAGACACTTCTTCATTGCTACTCTGTCTGTAGTACCCCCAAACAGTGCCCATAAGGGTATGTGGTTTAAAATGCATCTAATATGTGTATTCAATATTATAAAACAGAGGCAATTTGGTGTTTCTTTGAATGTTCTCCTGGTGCCATCTCCTATAGTATACTTGGTCATGTAGGTAAAAATCAGCTGAAGCCATGGTGTAAAATGATCTATGTTAATTTTGACTTCCCTCTTCCCTCCACTATACACACAATGGTTCCTGGAAGAAAAGTAGGTTTTTACTAGCAAAGATCACATAAGCTTATGACAAGCTAGACGAAGATTTCCTCAGCAAAGGTCAGTTTCCTCCGTGTGGGACTATTCTATCAGCTTTTCTGTAGGTCTAAGTCACACAGCTCTACACAGTATATGGGAACATTTCTTTTCAAGTTGAGGTAACTTTTAAGGTATTTATTGTTTCTTCTGGTCACACCACTGGAAGCCTCTTTGTACCAAATACCTCACAATTAGACCACTCATCAAAATAGGTCTTAAAGAATGGAACTGCATCACAGACTCTGATGCAGTACTGTTAACCCCAAGACTTCAGAAATCATGAGACAGGTTTCAAATACTCATGAGATTGGCTTAAAAATCATAAGGTTTAATAAAATAATAAATTTTAGGTTCTTTTTCATTGCCTTCCAGAGTTGAGGGCATGCACAGGTCAAATTTTCAACATTTTACTTGCAACAAGGTTAAAAACTTATTTAACAAAAAAAATATGAAGGCAGAGATTCTCCTGTCATAACCGGATTTCAGCAGCTGGGACTTCAAGAAAAACACCAAATATTGCAAGACTTGAGATAACATTACAGGAGTTGGCCATTCCTTCTGATGTAATGGAATCAGGGGTAGCATACATGAGTAAACATGTTAGTAAACAAACCCCTACTCTTTGCTGGGACAGTACCTTCCTTTTTCCTGCTGGCCTGCTTGCAGTCATGTTACTGAGGAAGCAATACTTCTGGGAAGTGCTGGCAGTGAAGTGAAACACACAATAAGTCTGACTGGTCTTTCACACCACTTTTACAGCAGTATGACTAAAGTCACCTTGAAGGAATTACATCTGACTCACATGAAAATAAGAGCTGTGCTGTGCAATTTGTAATAGAGAATGGTGTGCCTCTGGTGCATACATTTATAAATAAATAAATAAATAAATAAATAAATATAAATAAATTTCTGGGGCTACTTGGCTGCATAGGAGAATTCACAGATCATTTATTTCAGCATGACAAGCTTTAGCTGTAATCTAGGGAGAGGAGATTGGGGCCTTGGCCCCATTTTACCTCTTCCCCCCCCTGCCTCATTCTGGGTGGTGTGATGCTCAGAGGGGGCAAGGCCAAGCAATCCCTTCTCAGCTGGGACTGTTATTGTGATTGCCCTTGTGTGAGCTGTGCAAGGGAGAGAGAAGCTTCCTGTATGATCTTGTCCTCCTGCTCAAAGCCAGTCACAATCTTGCCCTGTGAGAAGTGTGCAGGCCATGTGGGCAATTCACAGGTGGGCGGTAGAGCAGGAAATATTGGCCTACTCGTTGGCCTGTTATTAAATAAAAACAACGAGGAGTCCTTGTGACACCATAGAGACTAACAAATTTATTTGGGCATAAGCTTTTGTGGGCTAGAACCCACTTCATCAGATGCATTAAGTGAAAAATACAGATGCAGGTGTGAGTAACAGGTGCTATCTACTCATTTTGGTTTCTCTCATACAGTGCAATGTGAAGTGAGTGAGATAACCCTGGACCTCTTTGTATGGAGTACAGTCCTTCTTTAACTTTGCTTGTTAACTCCCATTTTAATGCTCTGCCTTCGTATTTTGTTGGCTTTTCCTTTCTTTTCACTTTAATTGGCCTTGTCCAATATACATGTATAGAAGGCTGAGAGGTAAGCACTAGAGAAAAATGTTAATAGATGGTTCTGAAGCTGATTTCCATTGAGCCTTTGCTTAGCAAGGATATAATTGTTCTGCTTTTAAAATTCATGTGATACACTTGGCTGACTGGAAACTATTATAGACTTTCACAGTTACTGTATTAACATTTGCAAAGAAAAGCATGTTTCCCATGGGTATACACTTACCCTCCCCTTCCCCCTTCCTCCCCCCCCCCCCCAGTCTCTAATATAACCACCAACTTTCCTAGACAGTCAACTTATACATAGAAACAAAATAGTTTAGAGTTGTTTTTTCTGCTCTAGAAATCAACTGGTGTGTAGTTGGTTTTGGGTGACCATCCAAATAGCAGATGAGTTCTCTATATATGGGGTATGTGTGTGTGTGACAATATATAAATTGACTTGAAATGTATGTGTTATCTGAAGTTTAACACAGAAATAATAATTCAGAAATTCCAGTGGTGAAACATTTTCCCATTATCTTCTGACTCTAACAATCATCCATTTTTCAATGAATTGTTTAGAATTGGAATATAAATTCATTACTTTCACTGTCCATTAAAATAGTACTTCAATCGCTTATTAAGATAGACTGAGAAGCAATGTTTTGAGGTTCACATAGTGATATAGGGCTGGAACTCCATCGTATCTTTTAAAACCATATTCTGTTACCCCTTTGTTGCAGTATAAATATTAATAATCCTTTCAGATTGAAATCCTATGAGTAGAGTGGTAATATTTGGTTTAAACGTTTGACATTCAGATGTCATGACATGTAACCAAAGACAGCACAATGTTGTGGTTGATTGTAACTTTATTACACAAAATTCAGAAAACATGGTAGATCTTTTCAAAGCAATGCAGAAGATTTAGTCACATAACCATCATTATGTGTTATGGAAGAGAGGTGGCTAAATCAACTACACTGCTTTGAAAATCCCAACCCATAACTTAGATAAAAAAATCAACCAACACTAAAGGGAATGGTTTCTGACAGCATTGCAACTGGATAAGCTAAAGGTGGAATTGGCTGTAATCCCATGTTTAAGTGCTAATAATAGTTCCACACAAACAGTTGTAAGATTTGTAATATAAAGACTGAGTGAGTGGCTCAAGGGATTTGTAAGGGCACACTAAGTCACCAGGCTACATCAGAATCAAGTTATCATCAGATGAAGAGCATAGTGTGCACTCTGTGAAATGTGCTCAATGCTATGCTCTTGGTACGACGGTGGTGGACATATGTCTCTAGCTTAAAAATGACCGCAATTGGCACTCTTCTTGGCAGTTTTGGCAAACAGGTTGAGAAATGAATGGGATATGGAAAATGCACCTTCTTCCTTCTAGAGCTTCTGTAGAATAAGGGTGAGGTGTTTTTGGTAGGACTGTATGTGGAAACTTATGCACGCACTGTCATGCTGTATCTGCTATCTAGGATTTCAGTCTTCAGGGCACTGAAGTCAATCTGTCACTTTGCGGGTGAAATCCTGGCCCCACTGAACTCAGTGGGAGCCTTGCCATTCATATGTATTGAATTCCCTTCATATTCACTGAATTCACTTAAAGCTGCAATTTTTAGAAGCGTATGGTAAATTAACATTTATGAGGTTTTGTTGCTCCTCAGTTGCCTAGCCCAATAAAATTTTAATTGGACTAAAAAAATTATTTTGTTGCAAATTAATAATAGAATATCAATCCTTTTGAGATTATTTTGGTTTATAAAGATATTGGAACCAATTTTTGCCCTCTGTTGCACCTCCCATTCAATATCCTGGCATGTACACCTCTCCAAAGGCATAACTTTGCCCATTACTGTATCTTGAATGCAGAAAACAAATCTTATTTCACAGAAATACTAAATGTAATTTCAAGATATGTAGAGTATTAAATGTTAGAACAGTGGGAAAATAAAAGAATTGTAAAAAATGCAAAATGGGTAATTGTTTGCTTTGAAAAAAGTCAGACAAGTACACAAATAAATGCTCATTAAATTCCACTTTGCTTAGTCCCCACTTGTCATGAGGATGTGCCATTATCGTTGGATTAGTAGCCTTTAGCAAATGCAAATATAATTATTTTGCTCTTTTGCCTTCTGATTTTTTTTTCTGGTTGTAGCATTGTAATGCCAGAATTTTAGTTGGAAAATAGGATAATGCAAGTAAAATTTAACTGGATGTTTTCCACTCCTGAAGAATTGTTCCCACCCAATTAGGTGTCTCACACAGGTTATTTGCAATGTACAAAATGATTCACATTACAATGTACCACTTTTAATTCCCAGTTTCCCAAGACTACCATGGGAAACGCTCCAACATCAAGTATATAAATAAACTTGTCTAGCTTGACTGAGTACTTCATGCCTATCTAGGAAAAAAAATCATGAAATTGATATCCATAAATAAATTCAAAACAGCCATTATCTCCAGGTATGGAATCACTCTTACATAAACAGCTATGTTTGCGCTAACTTCCTCAAACTCTTATGCTTTTCACTATATCAGTCTTGTTCTTTAAGTGTTTTCATGGACACAGGCAAGGTCAGCAGGAGATATAAGACTGCTGTGCATTCTACAGATTTTAAGACTGAAGGTGGCATAGATTTCAAAAGGCACTGTTAATTAAACACAACAGTATGCTTATCAATGTATGTATCTCAAAAGATATGGGGTCAGATTCACTCCGACAGGTGCAGTGCAAGGCAGAGAATATATATAAAAAGCCTTTACCTTTCTGTAGTAAACAGTACAAAGGGGAGAATATGCTTCTGCATTGAACTTGATAAACTGTAAGAAAACCACTACTACTGAAATACAAGTATATATAGTGAACAAATTAAGGCTCAGATTCACAACCTGGGCATTGTAAGTGCAAGGCAGCAGAACACAGGCCCCAAGTTGTCAGTGTCAGAAAATGTGCTAGGCAGGGGTGAAAGTAGAAATAGGGACTTACCGGTACGGGGCTGGGTTGGGGCCAGCTCTGGCCCCCGGAAGGGGCGGGGCCTCGGGCGGAAGGAGCGGGGATGGGGGGTCAGAGCCAGCCCCGGCCCGCCCTGTACCGGTAAGTGCCCTCCCCTTCCCCTGCCGGGGTAGCAGCGGCAGCCGGGGGCTCCGGCAGCAGTTTAAAGAGCCTAGGGCTCGGCCACCACTACTGCCCTGGGCCCTTTAAACCACTGCCGGAGCCCCTGGCTGCCACTGCTACCCCAGGGCTCCGGCAGCAGGGCTCCGGCAGCTATTTAAAGGGCTGGGGCCATAGAGGCAGCGGGAGCCCCGGGCTCTTTAAATAGCCACTGGAGCCCTGGGGTAGTGGCGGCAGGGCTCCAGCAGCTATTTAAAGGGCCCAGGGCAGTAGAGGCAGCGGGAGCCCCGGCCCTTTAAATAACCCCCGGAGCTCCGCTGCCGCTATCCCAGGGCTCCTGCAGCGGGACTCTGGTGGCAATTTAAAGGGCCTGGGGCTCCAGCCGCTGCTGGGAACCCCAGACCCTTTAATTGCCGCCTGGGGAAGCCAGGCCGCCCCGGTACGGCGCACCAGGTCTTGCCGGTACGCTGTACCGGGGCGTACTAGCTTACTTTCACCTCTGGTGCTAGGGGGAATAGGTATTGCCTTCTGTACTAGTTGGAGTTTTCTAAATCCTGATGGCTTCATGCTCACGTACGTTGCATTGCTATAATCCAAGTCATCTCTGCCAGCATGGGATGGAGTCTCCTTGCCAGTTGGAATTGGTAATTATTTCACTAGGAGGGTGGTGAAGCACTGGAATGTGTTACCTAGGCAGGTGGTGGAATTTCCATCCTTAGAGGTTTTTAAGGCCTTGACAAAGCCTTGGCTGGGATGATTTAGTTGGTGTTGGTCCTGCTTTGAGCAGGGGATTGGACTAGATGACCTCCTGAGGGCTCTTCCAACCCTAATATTCTATGAAAGTGTTACTCACAAATGTTATTGGCCAATTGACCAACTGTAGGTGGTTAAACTAAGTTGACCAACTGTAGATGTGAAGCTTCAGGCGAAGGAGATTGCACTGTGGCTACAAACTCCTCAAAGTGATTTCTCTGCCCAGCAGCATAACTTCCATCGTACTCAGGTCCGGCTTCAGCCATGAGTTGTCCAAACACTTGGACATCTGGGTAGTAGTGGTATAGGTATATGTGGTGGAAGATAAGTAGAGCCATCACCCTCCTCCAACAGTTCTGCGAAGGGAGGCTGTATGGGAGAGATGGCTTGATCCTTACCTTGCTCACTCTTGGAGCTATCTGGAAGAAGGGATGCAAGCTAAGCCCCTTTTCCTGATACATATATATTTTGCTTCTGGGAGCTTAGACCCTGGTTTCTGCTGGCATGTACTTGCAAAGCACTGTGTAGTGGTCAATCTGACCCATAATCTGTTTGCTAGATATACTGAGATTTCAGTATTAGTGATCGTCTTACAATTTATCAAATTCAGTGCAAAAGGCATATAATCCTCTTTGTACTGTTTACTCATAGACTCATAGACTTTAAGGTCAGAAGGGACCATTATGGTCATCTAGTCTGACCTCCCGCATGATGCAGGCCACAAAAGCTGACCCACCCACTTTCCCTTAACTCAGCTGTTGAAGTCTCCAGATCGTGATTTAAAGACTTCAAGTCGCAGAGAATCCTCCAGCTTGCGACCCCTGCCCCATGCTGCGGAGGAAGGCGAAAAACCTCCAGGGCCTCTGCCAATCTACCCTGGAGGAAAATTCCTTCCTGACCCCAAATATGGCGATCAGTAGAACCCCGAGCATATAGGCAAGAATCTCCAGCCGGACCCTCATTTTACCAGCGATGGCACGTTATTGCCTAATTGACTAAAATCACGTTATCCCCTCAAACCATTCCCTCCATAAACTTATCTAGCCTAATCTTGAAGCCAGACAGGTCTTTTGCCCCCATCGTTTCCCTCGGAAGGCTGTTCCAAAATTTCACCCCTCTGATGGTTAGAAACCTTCGTCTAATTTCAAGCCTAAACTTCCCCACGGCCAGTTTATATCCATTTGTTCTCGTGTCCACATTAGTACTGAGCTGAAATAATTCCTCTCCCTCCCTGGTATTTATCCCTCTGATATATTTAAAGAGAGCAATCATATCTCCCCTCAGCCTTCTTTTGGTTAGGCTAAACAAACCGAGCTCCTCGAGTCTCCTTTCATACGAAAGGTTTTCCATTCCTCGGATCATCCTAGTGGCCCTTCTCTGTACCCGTTCCAGTTTGACTACTACAGAAGCATAAAACCTTTTTGTATGTAAATCTTCAGTATATACTTTAATGAATAAATCAAAGATTTGGAATGCATAGCCTCATGATACTCAAATGAAGAAAATTACTGAGTCGCTATCAAATCCTGGAAAAGAAGGGAAGCTATAATGTTCACTAGTGCCTAGACCTTGTGATCCCAGGATTGTGCAGGGTATGCCTATCTGCCTCTAGAAGATTACTATCTTAATGCTTTTGTGAAAGAAGAGGGGGGATAAGCCCCAAACAAAACAGACGGACAAAAGAACCCTGAAATAGCCTTTCAATGTGCACTTTCCTTCGGAAAAAATCCTACCAGACAACAAATATGACAGTATAATCCTGTGCGTATGAGACAGAATCAACATAGTTGCAAATCTTGGCCCCAGTCCTGCAAACACTTATGCACATGTGTAACTTTATGCATGTGAGTAGTCCCATGGGACTACTCATATGTAAAGCATGTGCATATTTGCAGGATCATGGCCTCAATTATGAATTATTTTAGCTTTCCAGCAGAATGACATGGTTTCATCTTGCTGTTTACAGTGCCACTAAGACCTGTCTTTATTTCTGTAGCAGCTGTTAAATTTGCTGAGAGATTCTTTCATTTGACCTCTGCAATATGTTCTGTAGCCTAAATAAAACCACAACAGAACAACAACAACAAATTCTTCAGCCACTATAGAGGATGAACTGGGATGGAAACTGTAAGAAAGATGCCAAATAGTCTGCTATAGTCAATCGTGTTATGACAACAATAGTGGACTTTTATTTAAAAATACTAGATCAGTAACTGAAAATCTTTTTTTTAAATTCTATTTTAATTTTTCTGTGTTTATTTTTGGTTTCCTTGTAAAGGCCCTTACTGAGCCATGTAATTAATCATCTTCATAAATTTAAGCGTGTGAGTAGTTCCATTAATTTAATTTCACTGATTTTAGTGGAACTAGCGTTGGTCAAGATTTTTTTTTGTGGAAAGCTTTCCTGCCAAAAAATAGGTTCCCTGAATCTGATTTTTTTTTAACCAAAAATGTCAAATAAGTTTTTCCACAGGAAATCAGAAAACTAAAATTTTAGATTGGAATTGATCTTTCATAATGAAACAAATTTTGTTTCAATTTGAAAAAAACAGGCATGATATGTCAAGTTAAAATGTTGATTTGAAAGAATAATTTCCATTTCAAAATGGTGCAAAACTTTGCACAGAAAACCTGAAACATTTAAACAAGAGACTTTTGACTTGAAATTTCGTACAGGAAAAATTCCATTTTTCCAGCCAACTGTAAATGAAACAGCTCTTATGCTTAAGGTTATTTTCATTTTTAAGCACTTTGCTAGATTCAGCCAAAGAAATATTGTCTTTGAACTGTCCCACTCTCATTTTCCATTCTTTCCTCATACTTTTGCTTTTGCTCTGCATCCTTTCTTTAATCTTTATTTCTTTTCATTCCCTTCCTCCTTTCTCATTCTCTTCACTTTCCCTCCTCCTTTAGGAGCATGACAGAACTAGTGCCATGAAACAGTAAATGTCCCTGGCTATTGCATGCTGTGCACAAAAGGGAAAGCTTTTTGCACGCTCTCTTTCCTCTCCCACTCTTATTCATATCACTCTTCCCCAGTCTTCTTGCTTTAGGGACTGTCTGGCCCAAAGTGAACTAGGAATGGGGCATTCAGACAGAATTTTTGTATCCTTCTAGTGTGTGCATGTGACTGACAAGAGTTAAAATAGCAAGAAGAGGGAAAAGACAGATATGCTGTGTTTAAATACTGTGAAACTGAAAATATTAAGATAAAAATAGTGGAGGCAGGGGGAATCGCACAAATGAAAAATAAAAACAAAAATTAATCAGTCTTTCCTAAGGTTGAGGCTGTGTGGTCTAATGGGAAGAGTATTAGGCTAGGAGCCAGGAACATTCAAGTTCTGCCTTAGCCCTGTTACTGACTCAAGCTCTGATTCTGCTTCCATTGAAGTTAATGGTAAGACTCCTATTGACTTCAATGGGGATGAATCTATTCCCCATTTTCTGGCACCAAATGTCTGTTTCCCCATCTGTAAAATGGAGCTGATGATAATACATATCTCACAGAGATATTGTGAAGATTAATTGGCTGATGTTTGTAAAGCCCTATAAAAGTGGTAGATATTATTCACAAGCATATGGTGGAAGCCTAATGGGCCATTGCAATTTAGCGACTTCTTAGGAACAGAGGCTGCTTAAGTCTCAGGGCTCTTACAGTTTGAAGCTTCTGTTGTGGAATGATCCTCAAATGCTGATATGTTGGGATTATCCAGTTTTAATTATCAGTTTATTGTAATATTGCCACTTACTGTAACAGTTCAATCTTCCTGCTTCTTTGGTGTGTGTTTGTGTGTTTGATTGATTTTTACAATAAACTGGAGCCTTCTAAAATCTCCACAATTAGGATTTTATATGGCACTAGGAAATTCCCTGTGTTACTTGTATTTTGGGAACTTGACAATCTACATTTAAATATCACATGATGGCAATGGGCAAACTTCAAGCCATTCAGGTATTTGGTCTGAGAAAGCAAATACAACTGTTGCGGCTTTTTTGACTAGCTGAAATGCCTGGGTCAAATTTTCAAAACACTTCTTAAAATACACACAGCAGTGTCATTTGCACATGCAAATGGAAAGCCCCTAATGGAAAGGACACCAGGCCAAGGACTGGTCTACACTACTGCGGTAAATCGATCTAAGTTACACTACTTCAGTTACGTGAATAATGTAACTGAAATCGACGTAGCTAGATCCACTTACCGCTCTCCCGCCGACTTACCTTACTCTTCCCAGACCCACTAAATTGACACTGCTGCATCAATCACAGCAGTGCAGATTTATCCAGTAATGTAGACATGGCCTAAGAGTCGGGGTGCCTGGGTTCTAGTATCAGGCCATGTCTACACTACTGGCTAAATCGGCACTGCTGCGATCGATGCAGCGGTGTCAATTTAGCAGGTCTGGTGATGGCACGCTAAGTCAATGGCAGAGCACTCTCCCGTCGACTGCTGTACTCCATCTCCCTGAGAAGAGTAAAGTAAGTTGGCAGAAGAACGTCTCCCATCGACACAGCATAGTATAGACACCACGGTAAGTGGCTCTAGCTACATTGACTTAAGTTACATTATTAACTGAGATCGATTTACCATGGTAGTGTAGACCAGCCCTTAGATTTCCCATTGACTTACTGTGCGATCTCAGGAAAACCTCTTCATTGTTCTGTGCCTCAGATTCACACTTTCTAAAATGGTGATATTAATGCCAATCTTCCTTTGTAAATTGTTTGGACATTTAAATATTATTACTAACAAATGGGAGTGACTGCAAATAATAAGGTGGAATTTTTGGAGGCTCTTTGAAAATGTACCCTTTAAAGTCTGAAGAATTTACCTTGAGTTTTCATAATATAAAAGTCGGCTTTCTTCTGAGCATCCTGATACTTTATGCCACTGGTTAGGTCAGCAATATCAGAAGGAGAATCTTTCAGTGCTTTGGTATTTCTGCTCTTGGTTCCAGGAAATGTAGTGACTTTTGAAAAAATTAAAATAGTGAGCAAAAAGTTATCTGAATGTTAGTCGAACTCAAAATAGGTCCAGTTTGAAATTGTTTCACGTTTTGAGTCAAGTCCTATTTCATTTTAACTGGTTAAGTCATCCCTTTTTAGGCTGATTGCATGGTCTTTTGGTCATATGCAGTTTAATTGGATGGTCTTTTCCCTTCTTTATATGATGGGATATTATCTGTCAATGGGTCTCCTTTCTGACCCATAAGTATGCGCTAGTTCTTAATGTTTTGTTATTCCTCACTTGCAGAATGAGCTCCCATCTCATCTGAGACCAGCTGGTAAAATTATTTAAGGTACATGTAATTTAAAATTCATTATTTAGCAGCACTCTCTTAAGTACTGTGTAAATAGTCTTTTGTAAACACAGGATTGATTGATCTATTGATAAATATGGGTTCTTCAAAGTATCAGTGAGGAACTGTGCTCAGTGTATGCCATCCAGAAGCTATTAGGTTGAATTTCACTGCCTCTTAGGGAGCGGTTTGACAAAATAGGTTCCAGCAAGTTGATAAGCTGTATGGGGGTATCTGTATCTAGAACATTAGCATCAGTGGAGTCATCAGCTGGGACTCTTCAAAAGTAACATTGGAATTAGTGTAATAAAATCTGTAGAAATCAGTCATCCATGCCGTGCTGACAGCTTACAGAAATCCCTACCATTTTAAATGTATGTGCTGCAGCCCTCTGAAGTGAAAGAGTACACCAAGTCACGATGAGGATTTACTCTTTTATGGCCTGCAAATAGGGGTGGAATCCTGTACAGTAAGGAAAGAGTTAAGCACTTAGTGTGTGTAGCAGTGCTTGCAGTGAACCCTTACATCCAGTACAATTAATAGCCCTTTGTGTTTCTTTGATCCTGGTCCTTTTGATTTTAACTCCTTTGATACAGATGTCTAGACGAATCCAAGTGCATTTACAATAAACATAATCTGCTTTGAAGGACATATGGCTCAGCTCTAAGAAGTACCCACAGAAACTATTTTATGAAATATAGTCCATCCATCACTTCTAGCTTTAAAAATGCAGAAAACAGCCAAGACATCGTAAATGCAAGTCTCTAAGGATATTTCTGCACTGAATCTATAAGGTACATAAAGCAGGTAAATGTAAAGCTGGTGAGAGTGGATTTATCCTTTTAATCTAGAGATTGTACTCGCATTTGCTCACATGACTTAATACTACTAGCCCTCGTGGGTTGCGACACTTCTCAGGATCTTCACATGACAGTCATAAGCCTTGCTTGATCTTCAGGAGCACATGGAAACCTAGAAATCACGCTGGCAGCATGTATTATAATCCTGTTTAAAGGAGCCAAATACTGTATATCATATGTACACAGATAGATAATATCTTTTTTAAAGGTAAAATCTGTGAGAAAATTTGTTGAGAACTCTGTGGCAATTAACTGCAGGGAAGTCTGATTTTTGGCTGTAAATTTAAGGACTGAATCGCGCTGGTTCACCAAACCAGACACACACACACACACAAAAAGGATCTGTAAAAGGGGGTTTGTGATAAGGCAAGGCAGTTAAACAGCTAATACTGAGAGACCACTTCCCAATGCAGGGAATGCAGTATTGATGCCCTCATAATTTTCCATCAGATTTTCTTTCTTCTCAAGATTTAATGCTTCTTGCAATGGTGCTATGATGCACATGTGCAGGATGGGTCCACAGATCCTGGGAATGACAAGTGTGTGTATTTCAGGTTGGAAGACTTGTTTGGGGTGGTCTACTGGTTTTTGAACTCTTGGATTTGGTATTCATGCCATTTACCAGTCAGGGAGCAGCACACTTGGGACTTATTTATTTAATAGATCCCTCTAGGACTAGTCTCTATGCAGACTGCTGAAGTCATGCAACACTCCCATGGGCATAGTCAGTACATTTCATGTTGATAGGCACCTAGTCTGGGTCTTCTCTGCTAAATAAAGTTGACCCATCTATGTTGCTCAGGGGTGTGAAAAGTCACATCCATGAGTGACATGGTTAAGCCAACCTAACCCCAGATGTAGACAGTGCTAGGTCAATGGAAGAATTCTTCTATTGATCTAGCTACTGCCTCTCAGAGAGGTGAACCCCTCCTGTTGCTGTAGTGTCTACACTGAAGCACTACAGTGATGCATCAGTGATGAATCACTGTAGTGTTTCAAGTATAGACAAGGCCTTAGTTTCTACTGTACATTATTAAAATGCCTCTTTGACCCAGTTGTAAGAACCTGATTCTGCAACTTTCAGTCATTGAAACAAATGGAGTTACTCATGTGAGTTAGTGCTACTCAGCATAAGTCATGGCTACAGATTTGGGCCCTAAATGTTGTGACGTTGCACTCCGTAATGTTTTATGGAAATATGCTTATGAGTGTAAATATGATGTAACTGGAATATGCTTCATGTAAAGGGTCTCTTGTAAGGTATCATTACAAAGCTTATGATCTACTGAGTGTGTTCATCCTATTTGTTTGCATGTATTATTTCTGTGTCTGGAGTTAGGAGGATAAGATATAAACTTGTATTACTGATGTAAACATATAAAGTGGAAACATATAAAGGGTGC
The DNA here is from genome assembly GCF_002925995.2 of Terrapene triunguis. Taxonomy (NCBI): domain Eukaryota; kingdom Metazoa; phylum Chordata; order Testudines; family Emydidae; genus Terrapene; species Terrapene triunguis. The sequence goes on along the minus strand of NW_020664419.1, from coordinate 31,954,839 downwards.
TTCAGAATCAATAAACTGTGAATGGGTTTGTTTACCTACAAGCCTTCTTGTGTATGAGTCGGCCACCTCCTAGGTACTCAAGAAGGAGGTCTTACAGTGACATGTGATCATATCACCTGAACTGGAATCCATCTTAAACCTGGTGCTTTTCCATTTAGAAGGAGGGGTGGGGACCCAGAGAGACAAAAGATTCCTGCCTTGTGCCAAAGCTATAAAAGGGGGTGGAACAGGACAAAGGGGGTCCCAGTCATGAAAACACCCCTGCTTTCCACCTAAGATGTCTTCTGGAACTAACAAGGGCTGTACCGGGGAAAGGATTGGGCCCAGACTAGGAAGGAGTCTAATCTGTGAAAGAAGCTTGTTGGAACATCTCTGAGGGTAAGATTTACTTGTAATTAGTTTCTTAATGTATTAGGCTTAGACTTGCATGTTTTGTTTTGTTTTGCTTGGTAACTTACTTTGTTCTGTCTGTTATTACTTGAAACCACTTAAATCCTACTTTTTATACTTAATAAAATCACTTTTGTTTATTAATTAACCCAGAGTAAGAGATTAATATCTGGGGGAGCAAACAGCTGTGCATATCTCTCTATCAGTGTCATAGAGGGTGGACAACTTATGAGTTTACCCTGTATAAGCTTTATACAGAGTAAAACGGATTTATTTGGGGTTTGGATCCCATTGGGAACTGGGTGTCTGGGTTCTTGAGATAGGTGACCTGCTGAGTAGTTTTTGGTTAAAGTCTGCAGCTTCGTGGGCATGGACCAGACCTGGGTCTGTGTTGCAGCAGGCTAGCATGTCTGGCTCAACAGGACAGGGTTCTGGAAGTCCCAAGCTGGCAGGGAAAACAGGCTCAGAGGTAAATTCAGCACGTCAGGTAACAGTCCCAAGGGGGTCTCTGTGACCGAACCCATCACAAATGTTTTTATGGTAAATATGCAGTTCCATCCATAAACCTTTGCTACTGACTAGTGAAAGCCCATCATCTGGCAATGATAGACCTAACACTTCTTAGAGAACACTTTAAAGTCCTGACTAAACTATCCCGCTCTATTCCCAATCTGTAATAGTAAGAAGGGCACAATGTATTAAAAATACTGATAATACCAACTTCACATTGGTAACAAGTGTTAGACCCACAGCACCAAAATAAAATAAAATAATACTGATAGATATTGGCCTGCATTGGGGACAGGATGGAACTGTGAGTTCTAAGGGGAGCTTAGTCCAAAAATTATGAGTCAGACCCCTCAAGAAATCGTGAGGCTGGCTTAAAATTCATACGATTTAAAAAAACAAAAATCACATTGTCTTTTGTCTGTCTTTTGTTTTTTGCATCCTGAGGGAAGCCACCTACCCCCAATATGTATGTCTTCATTTTAGGGTTACATTCAGCTTTAAATATATGCACAAAAATACAGCTCCCCCGGTATACTGATTGACAGGAACTCCACTTACCCTCTCCTATCCTCTATGGGATGTGGGGAACTGCCGTTCTACCCCTCTCATTTCTCCTACTTACCTAAACAGCTACCTCACTCCCATTTTCTCTCCATGTTCCCGCCATCTCCTTTCCACCCCCTGCTCTCCACATTCACTTGCACCCATCATTGCCTCCTTTTCCCTTACAGTCTCCTACCGATTGCGCTCCTTCTGTCCCATGCCATGTTCCCCTGCATCCCTACAGTCTATTTCATTCCAGCACACACACATTCACCAGACTCTTCGTAGTTTCCTGTCTTGTTCCAAAAAATCCCAAAGGATGTGTAACAGACCATCATCTCCCTTCTGGGCACCCTGGCTTCAGCCACATGGGAAACAAAGGTCTGCCTTTGCTGGGAGTAGCCTCATTTTAAAGGGACATGTAGCTACCTTGCTGAGGGCAGCCTGTGGCTTCAGCACCAATGACAGTAATGGGAAATGATGGCCATTTAAGATAAGGAGAAAACTTCACCCACTGGAAGGCAGAAATCAGAAAAAAATGAGAACCCTTTAAAAAATCCACCAAATATCACCGACCTCCTTGGGAGGAAAATAGCTGCAGCAGATTCACCCTTATCAGATTCACGACATTATCCTCTGCTGGCCTATTACTGCTGTAAGGTTTTATCGCAGAGGCTTCTTGCCCCAGGCCTTCCCACTGTTATGCCCCTTTGATCAGTTGGGCACAGCCTGGCCCTCTTTTGGTGATCAGTCTTAACTGAAACGAACTCTCACTGACTTCAGAGGGAGTTTGTCTGAGTAATGACTAAGAACTTCAGGTGTTGGCATGTTGCAGGGTCATTCCAGGCTGTGATGCTTTTCTGAACAGTACCTCCACAAATATCTTTTGAAACTCGATTGCAGCTGCTACTCTAAGGAGTTGCCTGGCAACAAATACCCACCCCACATATGAGCTTTTGAACTATGGGGGTGTTTCATGGCTGAATTTCCCCAAACTTCTATAATATGAACATTTTCTGCATGATTAAGAGATGAGCAAGAGCCAAGTCACAATAAGCTCTTTAAAAAGGGCACTGAGCTTTGAAATGGCTGCTGAAAAGCATTTGCTTTTGATGCATCTCTGCAATACTTTTAATATCTGTACAACTAGAAATGAAGCTTTGGACGGGGAGAGAATTTTTTTTCTCTGCTCCTCTGAAACTTTTGCAAAGGGGTTGGCTGTGTTTGATCTTCCTGACAGAAGAAAAAAGCTGCAGGTCACGCATTTGAATAGAGGCATGCAGCTGAATATTTTAAATGAGTACACAGTTGTATGCAAAAATCAAAAAAAGCCATGTAGAAAGTGAACTATCTCTTTTTATTTTTATAGCTGACATACATGGAGTCCTTTGTGGAATTAGCACTTTACCTGATTTGTTACTGTATACAGATCCATTTTATATATACAGTTGCTAGCTGGAAATCTGGAGCATCCTAATGTTGTATTTACTATGATGTAATATACTCTAGCTTGATTGAGCTCAAGGAAAGCTAATTGCTCCCCAGGTCATGTTTAAGGCCTTGTAAGTAAGAAACAAGAAGCCCAGTTTAGTCAGACAAGAGCCTGAAATACTTGCGCAAAAGGCCACCAAATACTATTAGTTACATATCAAGACTAGCTCTTTAATGGGTAATGTCATACATACGGTAGCGTAGGCATCTGGTTTTGGTAGTAGCAACGGAGAGAAAGAAAATGGCACAGAGTTTAATGGGAACAGCTTGTGAAGGACACAACCCCAGTTTATGGCAAGTGAGGAGTAAATGCCTCATTTAAGTGACTCTTTCACATCTCACACTGGCTTTCCTTCAGCTTTTATCATGTGTGAGTAGAATTTGGCAAGGTAAAAATGGCATCCTCCTCCTGTCAAGTGGGTGTTCTCCTACAGTTTCTCTGCAAATAGGCCCAGTCCAGGAGGGATTTGATGATTCAACGAGTGGAGGCTCCTCAGAGTAGGCATCAGCTATTCTAGTTTGAATCAGATATAGTATGATTTTTACCCACTGCTGTAAATTGGCTCTGAGTACATCCTTATGTGTCACTTTTGCCTACACAGACTCTGAAATGTTACCATCCTCCTCTGAACTCAAAAAGGAGATAGGCATGTTTCAGCAGGCCTTTTGGCCCAAGATGTTAGCCAATATTCAGTGTCTTGTGGGTTGTTTCCATTAGGAGAATAAAATGATGATGGAGACAGGTATTTCTCTGATGCAGTCGTGTTTATTTACAAAGAATTACAAAGTCCTGTTTCCCTGAATACAGTGGGAATCAAACAGCAGGAGACAGTTTCTTTGCTCACAGTTTCAAGTCTCTTTCAGCCAGCACTGTACCCCAAAAGCTCTCTCTCTAGATTTTTCTCCTGGCCATGCTGCCAGTGCTTGTTCCATCTGTCTCCTTGGATTTCTGCTGCCTCCCCACCCCCCCGTCTCTCTCACACACACACACATCTCAAGCATCTATCAAATCAATCTCCTGCCCCACAGTTATCAAACCTTTGGAAAACCCCTTGGATATCATGGCCCAGCCCCAGCCTATCTTTCCATATTAAACCATATGGTGGTGGTGGTTTACCATTGTTTCAGCTATCACTAAACAAAGGGGCATTTAATTGTTCCCTCATTTAGCCTGAATGGAAGTCATGTCCAACAGCTTTCAATGAGATGGTGTGATTGCCCAACCTCCCAGCATAGCAATATTGTGCTATAGAATAAGTTGTCCGGGAAGTGTAGAGATGCCACTTGTCCTGTACATTCTTCATGCAGTCTTTGGTTTCCTGGGACACACTTCCTGCCGCGAGCAGAAACAAAGATGCAGCTACACAGAGTCATGTGAAGTTTGTTACCTCATTGCTGTACATAGTTCTATTCATAATAAAGGGTTTTCCTTGGCACCCATCTGCTCATCAGCAAGATGCTCCAACTGTGACTGTTTGGTCAGAGAGCATTTGGACCAGGTTGTGCTTTGAAGGCAATGACCTGTATTGGGAGCATTGCAGAGTTTCACCACCCCAAAGGAAGCTGTGGGGGAGATTTTCAGGGAGCCACAGTTTCCTGCAGAGCATCTGACAGAGAAGGAATGTGCACAATGGACACTTATCTAGCTTTCCCACTACGCTCCTTGGCTTTTTGTGTGGTTCACACCTCTTAGTGTGTTAGAAGGGAATAATCTTACAAGTACATGGACTTCGATTAGACGTGACTCTTATACAGGAGACCAAGACATGAAGGAGGCTCCTTGTGCCTTTTTAACCCATTCCATACACCCTTGCAAAGGCCAGTCACAATCTGGACCGTAGTCTTCATTGGAGTGGAAGTGTTTTTGAAATACTTCAAAGAGAAGAATATGCGTCTGTGTGAGAGAGAGCACACACATGTGCATGCAAGTGCTCTGGCGGGACGGTAAAGCCAAAGTGCTCAGACTGAAGTTCTCTTGTCACTTTCATTGTAGTGGTTAAAAATCAGAAAGGGGATTCTTTTCCAGCCAGCTGTGTTACAACTTAACCAAATTGTAACGAGAGGGTGAAATGTGAAGGGCAACAGCAAGCTGCATTTCTGTAATTATTTTATTATCATTTCCAATTTATAGCAGATGGTTTTGAAGCAACTATTAGAAATAAGAGAGAGAAATGGCTCAACCATTTTGGCTGATACTTTCCAAAAATAGTTAACCCGAGGAAGACACATGGCATGTCAAATTGCTGCCCAACTGGTTAAAGTTTGGCAAACATCTCTGGAGTTTTATGTTTCCATATATAATTTGTACAGACGTCAGAAATTATTCCTCTACCCCAACTCCCATGCAAATTTGAGAACATAATGCAAGTATGCATATGTCCAAACTCTATATCTCTATCACTTGATGATGATAATTATCAAACTGACAGTACAGCAACCTGGCAACATACAGTGTAGGATGAAGAGAATCATTTGAATTTAAAATGTCTTGATAAATCATGATACAAGTAAGGTATGTGTTTCAGAGGTGTAGAATCTAATATTGAGCCCAAATTTTAAATGAATATGTTTTAGGGAAGAATTTTCCAATAAGGGCCTGTTTCTGCTCCTGTTGAAGTAAATAGAAGCAGGATTTGGCTAAAAATAAGCACGCAACTCACATTAGCTTTGTGGCACAGTATCATGAGATTTGGGGTACAATCCAGATCAGTAAGGAGGTTGTCACCTCTTACCCTGTAACCCTGAGTGTCTCACAATGCTTTGCTATTATCGCTCCCAGCCTGGGATGCTGACAGTCAGCAACAAGCATGTAGGTCATCAGGGCCGGCTCTAGGTTTTTTGCCGCCCCAAGCAAAAAAAAATTGGCTGCCCCCCCCTTTTTTTTGGCTTTTACATGTTTGCACTTTGCAGTGTTTTTTGTTTGTTTGTTTTGTTTTTGACTGTTTAAAATTACAAATTCTCTGTTTTCATTTTTTTTTTGTTAGTGAAATAAAACAATTTCCTACTAGTGTACTCATTTACTCACTGGGCCGACCATGGAGTGACCTGGGCTGTGTCTGCCTGGGCAGAGCTAGGGCTGCCCCTGCACCGGAGGCCTTGGCATAGGCAGGATGTCAGCGCCGACTCCAGGGCTCATGTGGTCTGTGTGGGTCGGACCAAGTCATGCTGCTGGCGGGCTATCCAGCCTGGCTGTCGCTGCCGAGTAGCCAGAGGGACCTGGAGCTGCGTGGGAGACAACGAGCAGCTCTGCCTCCTGTCTCTCCTTCCCCACGAGCATGCCTGGGGTCTTGGCACTGCCCTCCGAAGCTGGGCGTCGCAGCCCCGTGCCGGCAGAAGCAAGCAGCAGGCGTTGGGGGGCTGCCCGGTCTCTCCAGCCAGGGAACAATCACCTCCACTCCCCCGGCACCAATCCCAGTCTGACATGGCTGTAGCAGCCCTGCCCATGGTCCCACGTCTTGCTATGCAGCACGGGGAGGGAAGGAGGCTCTGAGAGCAGGGCTGCATCCCGGCTCCCACACTGGCCTAGGGCCCCCATGGCTGGAGGGGCAGCGGACCCCGGGGAGCCTGGCTTGGGGCAGCCTCAGCAACACCCCAGAGTCCCGGGCGGTCACCCTGCGGCGTGGCCGGGGACAGAGCCAGCAGGCTAGGGGAGGAGGGGCACCGCCTGTAGCTCTCACGTGTAGCGAGCTGGGGCGGCTGCGGGGTTCGGCTGCTGGAGTCCGGGGCAGAGCAGCCGGTGGCTGGTGATTGCAGGGCAGTGTGCCCAGGCCTCCCGCTCCCCGGGACCCCCGTGAGCCAGCTGTGGGCTCGGCTTGCGCAGTGGCATGAGTTCAGCTCAGCCCGGGCTGCCGCTCCCCTCCCCGGGCAGGAGGCAGCGCAGGGGGGAGGAGGAGGAGGTGGGGACAAGCCGAGGAGGAGCCCGCAGCCGGCGCTGGAGGAGCGGCCCACCCGGCCGCCATGTTCCGCCGCCACCCCCTGCGCTCTGCGACCGGGGCAGGGCCACGCTACCGGCTCCTGCCTGAGGGGGGCTGGCCACTGCCCGTGGCAGAGCGGCAGGGACATGCTCCCCACTGAGCCAGCTCCCCCTGCCCCGCCACACAGCCCCAGCGGCACCCGGTCAGAGAACAACAGTGCGGTCAGGATCCAGCCCAGGACACTGCCTCAGGTCGGAGCTGGGGCCCCAGCATTATGCCGCCCCTGGTAATTTGCCGCCCCAAGCACCTGCTTGTTTTGCTGGTGCCTAGAGCCGCCCCTGTAGGTCATACCCTGAGTGTCTGTGTGCTATGCAGCCAGCCCTGGTTCAGCAGCTCTGACTCCAGCAGTCTGTCTAAAGCCCCACAGCCCTACTCTGGCTTCCACCAGCCTTGGTTACAACCAGCAAGATGACTCCAACACACTCCCAGACCCACATTTTCCAAAAGCATCTGCTCTGCAATGTCCAGCCCACTCCTGGACAGTTCAGAGAAATAATAACGTTTGTTGGTTCCTTTAAAGAGACAAAAGCACATTGCAGCTTACAAACTTAATTGGGGTAAAGACACCCTTCCCAGCAAACACGGCGCTGAGTTGATTTATAGTAAAAATAAAACATATTTATTAACAACAGGACATGGTTTAAGTGATGCCAAGTAAAAGGAATAAAGTTAGAATGGGTTAAAACCAAATTTAAGTGAAAATGCATCTAAAAGTCTAAAACTTAATCGCTCAATGCACTTCTATAATATAGTAATATTGTACACAATCAATTCATTCAATTGCTTATCTCTTGAGGTTCAGCATCCCTGTCTTTATGGACCAGTAAACCTTTGCAATGTATTTTTTGAAAAGTAAAACCCAGACCAAGCTTCTCTCTCTTCCTGGGTGTAGATGTCATGCTGTCTCCTCCCCCACTTGCTAGCTTTGTTTACCTAATATGTAAAAATGGACCTTCATTGTCTTTGCTTAAAGACCGGGCTGGTCAGAGAATCAAATACACATTCCTTTGTCCACAGCCTCTGACTTTCCAAAGTGCTGGGGTGACGCTCAACCCCTGGCTCTGACCCAAGCCTCACCCCCACTCTACCCCTTCCCTTTCCCAGCTGCATATGTCATAAGAGAGGAAAAGCTGATTATTTCCGATACCAGATATAATTGTTTAACATGGAAGCTTGATCCACAGATAAGTTCATATATTGTTTAAATCGCTCTCTGAATCAGCATTGTCATGTTAGCTGGCCAGGACCTCCCCAAAGGAGCCACAAAACCACCCTAAAAGTAAGACATTGATTGGATGTTACATCTAGTTCTTAACTCCCACAGATAATCTGAGCAAACAGGATCTTTCACTGGTTGTATGTTCTTTTACGGAGGTGCATTAAACTTCTTTGGCTAGCTTGAGGTCTCATCCCATTGCTGCCCTTGGTGCACTGGGAGGAGACTGGATGATCTTTTTTTATGAAATAGAGCTGTCAGTGGTGCCAGCCCCCTCTCCCTCAAATGAGTAGCATCAAAAATAGAATGAACTGTAGGGTCCTTGAAAGATACTGAGCCAGATCCATGATATGTCCAGAAAACACTAACTGTAAGATACAGGAAAGCTAGAGTCTAGCATCAAAGCTTTGAATAACACCTAGATTCTGTAGTTGTGTGGGAAGGATGACTGACCCCATGACTCAAGCAATGGGTGACTGTTTCTTTCTGGCTACTGTTGCACATCATCTACAGCAGCTCTAATTTGGAAGTTCCTTTAATAAAGCCAGAGATAAAAGTCATATGCCTATTAAATGGGCCAGATTCACCAGTACACTGCAGCTGCTTTGCTCTGCTTCAGTGACCCAAAGCAACCCTACACTGCCCAAATAAACTGGGTTTTTACATCTACTTTATATCACTGGATTGGTGCGAAGCAGCCAAAGCACACTGATGAATGTGGCCCAGTATTTGTAACCTCACTGTGGAACAAGTTTAAGAGTTTGGTGGATTCGTTTGCATATCTGCTACATTTATTCTATTAAAAGTACAAGGGCAATGTTTTGGCTGTGTTTCCATTGGCAGGGGGGTTCCCTTTTTGGTTTGAAAGACTTTTATTAGAAGAACAGTAAAAAATGTTAATATTATATATATCCAAACTGCTACTGTGTATCTTGTGTTTGGATACCTGCTATGTTGTTTTGTACAACAGTTCTCCAATAAAAAAATGTGTTGTTGTTTTTTAAAAAAAAACTAAAGAGAATTATGATTTTGTGTTTATAATTGGGATCATTGGGCAAAATGTTTTAGAAGAACACACACATTTAAGATAATGGGCCCAATTAAATTCTGATGTAACTCCACCAAAGCCAGTACAGTTACACAAGGGATGAATTTGGACCAGTGACTTCCAGTAAATATTCAGAGTCAGCCTTTGAATATTATCTTGAATGAATTGCATTCAAGTCAGTATTTGGTGTGAATACAAATGTTGCCTCCACAAACTGAATACTAACCCAATATTCAATAAATCATATATCTACAAAAAGGGCACTTGTCTGGCCTTATGGATGTATACTGCACATCCTTGTTAAAGTGGGGCCAATCTAAAGTCAGAACATGAAAAATTCAGAAGTACATTATGCAACCTCTGCAAGTTCTGTCAGGTTGCAACCTTCACAGCAATAGAAAAGTTAAAATTTTCATGCTTTTTAAAAACATAACATTCCTTAAAGCTTTTTTAGTATAATTTGTTTTCAATTTCACAAAAACTACAAAGGTATGGGACTGCATTGTTTCATTCATACATTTTAAAATTAAAAAAATAAGGCATGTGTGGATAAAGGTGGAACACAGTCAGGGCCAACAGTTAAAAAAAATGCCAAGAGCCATATACATTACATCCCTCAGTTATAGTATATAATATTCCAGCCTGTTAAGCTATTCATGTTATGTATAATCAAACAACAGTAGAAATAGTAGAAACACTAACTGAAAAGATTAAACAAAAATATTTCAGCATGGTTATATATCAGAATGCACTTAACATATACTATGTAATTATGGTCTCCGATCTCATGGCCTGATCAGAGTCAGTCTAATTGCAATTAATTAAAAGAGTCATTTATGCAAAGGAGACAATCAAATAATTCCTTGCTCTTCCTAGATTTAAAGAATGCTGTTTTATAAAATCATAAAGGGAGTCAAGGTAGCAATACATTGTTGATATGTCTCTTGTGGTGAAAGAGTTAGTTTTTCCATAACCAATATGAATTTTTAATCCATATTTTGACCATATTTTAATACGCTGATTTTTGCATCTGAAATGAGGTGGGCTTTCAGTATTGGCATGCAATGAAAAAGTTTGAAGGAAAGCTTGAAAATAATGAGTAGGTCTGATTTTCATATCTCATTTTCGTTTATGTAAATCAGGGGTAACTCCATTGAAGTCAACAGATGTACATGGAAGTAAGGCCACTGTGAAACCAGAATCAGGAAATCTGTGGAAATCAGTGTCTGCACAATTAATCCTGTATAAGGGCATGTCTGCACTGTAATTAGACACCTGTAGCTGGCCCGTGCAGCTGACTTGGACTCATGAGGCTCAGGCTGTGGGGGTGTGTAATTGGGGTGAAGACATTCAGGCTTGGGCTGCAGCCCAAGCTCTGGGATCCTCCCACCTTACACGGCCTAGAGCCCGGGCTCCAGTCCGAGCCTGAACGTGTACACTGCAATTAAACAGATGCTTAGGCCAAGCTCCAGTCAGCTGGCACAGACCAGCTGCGGGTTTTTAATTGCAGTATAGACATACCCTAAGAGACCTATCTCCCTTTTAGACAACCTCTTGCTACAAAAGGCCAGCCCTGCAGCATCTCCAAACACTATAATAAAAATTGTGATCCTCTTCTTTTTATGATATTTTGGGTTTCATTTTTATTATTAAGGTTTTGTATACTTAAATTTCTCTTAATTGGCATTACTTGTTTCCTTTTTAAAAAAAGGAGTTCAGTTTCCTTTGAGAGCATCATATTTGAGTGCATAACTGTGTAATAACACAGCTGTACAAACTTAAAATAGCATATGGTCTATTGATCAAATCCTGGCTAGTCTGAAGTGAGCTAAATTTGGCTTAATTTTAATAGCTAAGGATCATATTCTAATATCCTTTCTTTTGCTGGGTGTAGTACACCACTCCATGACTCTCATGGGACTGATCAAAATTAGAGATGTGCAAGTAATGGATTGGTTCACTGGCAATTTTAAAAAGTTTTTTAAAATTTCATTTTGAGTCAAATAAAATGTTCCATTTTGGCAAAATCAGAATGTTTTATTTTGCATTTGACCACTTTTAAACATTTTTAGTTATTAAAACATAAAATTAAAGGACATTTTGAAAGAAAAAGTAATTTTAAACCAAAATATCAAAACGTTTTTGTTTTGAAAACATGAAAACAAAACATTGTGATATTTTTGGAATTTTGGGTTTGGGTTTTTGTTTTTTTCAAAATGCACTATTTTGCAAAACCAACATGAATTCACAAAAGGTTCAGCGTAGCCGAATCTTCATTTTTCACTAAAAATAAGTTTCAGACAAAAGTTTTTGCCCCACTCTACTTATAGGCTAAGGTACTACTTGTGAGGAGGAGCAACAGAATCTATTAGACCTCTCTATTTGAGGATTTAATTATTTAGATTATCAGATTTAATTATCAAGATAATTAATACTCTTGATATTTAAGGGATAAATCTCTTGTATTTCAAGGTCAGAATTGTTGATAAATAATAAAGCAATATATGCAAACAACATTTTTAAATAAATGAATGTACAAAGAAGTTCCCATTAACACAGCTGAAAGGGTCAGCCTTGAGAGTTCATCATTCACAACAACTGTACTGTGTAAGAAAGAATAAAAATAGAACTGCTGAAGGCAAACTGGGTGTTTGTAGTCAGATCTATTAAAATCTTACAATGTAATAAACAAAAAGATGTCACAAATCCTGTTTATAAAACTAATGAAATATTACATGGAAAATTGCATCTGGAGTGGTTCTACGTTGTTACATTCTACTATGCAGAAGAAAAGCAGGATGACATAATGAAGGAGTCTGACACTAAAGAAGGGCAGCAGAGAATTAGAAAAATGACATCAGGATTGTGGAGGTAAAGAGTAAGAAAGTGATAGAGTGACAACATAATAAGCAGGTAGAATATTAGATGACAGGGAAGAAAGGGAACAAATGAATACTGAAAAGGACAACTGGATTCAAGGGTATTAAATAAGAAATACATTAATGATTAAACTAAATGTGCATGGATGTTATATTCACAATTTCAGTAATATGTACTCCTGCATATATAGAGATTGCACATTAGAGCTATCACACATTCTGTGGACATATTGAAATTTGCCTTTTCATTGATTTAATGAAAGAAAATGGGGGAAGGGGGCGAAATGATTTCCTGAGTATAGTCATGGGATACTTCTTTTTTTCTCTTCACTAAAGTGAATCTTTTGTGTCTGGTGAAGAGGAAAGAGTTAAATGACTAAGTAAGAATGTAGCTTATTGTGTTTCTTGGTTTCACACAGAATTTTTTGAGAATTAATTACTGAAAAGATTGTTTAGGTAATTCACAAAACTAAGGAAAAGGCAAATACATTTAGTTTGTACAATTTTGCATTTAGTATTAATTGACAAATAATATATTGTGATAAAAAGACCAGATATTAAGGCATCAACACAAGAGGGCAGAGTTAGAGTTGAACAGAACTTGAATTCTCGCTTGCCTTGACAAAAGATTTTATGACCTGCTCAGATCCTTTCAGAATGCTGCTACAAAGATCCTTTTCCTAGTCTGTCACTTTAACCACATCACTTCTCTCTGTGCATTGCTCCTCTGGATCCCTCTTCTCTATTGCATCAAACATAAGCTACTTGTCCTCACTTTCAAGGCCCTTCACAGCCTACTGCAACCCTACCTATCATCTTTCATTCACTATCAACATGTCAGCTCCCACTGATGATCAGCCCATGGTGCCAGCCTCCATCGCCCACTTGTTACATTTTTTTAAAAAGCACCATCATGCTTTCTCCCATGCTACCCACACTCCTGGGAGGAACTGCAGAACTACCACATTATCCTCTTTCAAAAAACCCTCCTTAAAACTCACCTTTTCTATGATGCCTACAAAAAACTTGACAATGGCTAGGCTACTGGTCTGGCCTGGCACACTAACTAATCTCATTACTTCCTTGTGCTCCCCATCTGTCTTTATGTATCTGTTGTCTTGTATTTTACACTTAGATTGTAAACTGGGTCAGGGACCGTCTTTTTATTCCGTGTTTGTACAGTGTCTAGGACAATCATCCTAGGTGCTTCCGTAGAACAAATCAATCATAATAATTAATAATTCTGTTTCTTGATTTTAAGTGGTTGATTTTAGCCCTTAATATTGTTTTGATGATATTACAGTATTTGGAATGAAATCATTTATTATATTATTACAAATTATTTATATTGCAATGTAAATTTTCCCAACACTTTAAATATTAAAAAAATGAGATTTGTTTGCCATTATATGCTTCAGGCAGAAAAATAATCAAGCACATGCTTAACTTTAAGCATGAGACTATTGAGCATATGTTTAAGTGCTTTGCTGGATCAGGGCCATAATGTCTGTTGGTAGCACTCTTACTAGGCCAGTAGGTTTAGTTCAAGTCCCATTATGTGCATGGGCTGTGAGCCCAAATTCTATGATAACTCAATATTAAAGGCATTGTCCTTCAGATAAGATGTTAAACCAAATATCTTCCTATCTGTACCTGGTGGTTTTTCAAAGTGGAAACTTAAGTCCTGTGATACTTTTCAAAAAGAAAAGGGGAAGTAGCATGGTCAGCATTCCAGTATTGAAATCATTTCTTTGTTCTATTCCAGTAGATCAGTCCTAATAAGGTCTCCCAGGATTCATGATTTGGGCAATTATGGTAATTAGAGTACATCATAATGGCATTTAAATGAGGTCTCCAAAGATGTGCATTGACATTTTCCCACCACTATCTTGCATCCTAATGGCATCATAACAGGGATGCTTAGGGGTCTTCTCACTTATGAGATGCATACGTAAGTCCTATTAATGTCAATGGGAGTTATGCACATGTAAGAAGGGAAGGATATACCCTTGTTTCATAGAATTTTCATAAAAATACTTGTAAAAAGTAGCTAGTAAGCATAATACCAGCAGCTAGTTTTCAAATGGGCCTGCAGCCCCTTCTAGGGAAAACCCTTGAGAAATACCTAAGGGACTTTTCTTTGCCAAGTTCCCCCTGAATTATTTTACTGGGAAGTCAGGGTTTGCTGCTGCTGAGGATCCACCCTACGAATACCACAGAGCCCTAGGAGGCCAGTACTGTCTCATAGAGATGCAATTGTGACAGACTGACAATATCCCGCAATATCCTGGGCAACCTTGTGGAATTAGGATAAATGTTAGTGAATTAATTTAAACTTTATTGAATTAGGTTTAATACTTTTGGGGTCCATTGTATTAAAATACGATTGTGTATGTGTTATTGTGGTATGTGCATGTAAGATCTCTAGGAGGAGGGAGATGCTAATTTTATTCTTCTGGTTATCAGCCCTTTGAAGCTGCCCCTGGAAAGGTTCACACAGACTAGTTCAAACTGGATTCTTCAGGGGCCAACAGGCAAGAAAGGGTTTTTGGATAAATAGCCTCTTTTTAAACAGGTTCATGGCCGTCTTCCTGATCCAACAAATGGATAGGACCTATGATCCACAGAGGGCCCCAAGCTTAGGGAAGGGATGAAGAACTGGGCCTACTGAGGCCCCATAAGACTGTGGGCTTGTTCTGAGCTGAAGCTGTGATGAACTTCAAACTACAAGGAAACCCCTTGGGTGGGGTTTTGAAGGACTGCTTCTGCCAGAGCCCATGTTAGTGTTGGGATGATGTCTGGCTGATAAGCATGCATGTAAGTTCTTTTATTGTTTTTAATCTGTTTTATCTGTAGTGCTTTTGCCTTAAAATAACATAGGCTTGCATAAAAATAGCTGTGTGGTAATAGTTACACTGTTAACCATCTCTGAAGAAAAAGCAAGCAGGCCTGCTTGAGCAGCCTGTTGTGGTGTTGGCAGACCAGGTGCCAGCTCATACCAAGGCCCGTAGGCCTCACTGAACACTGACAAATACATACCTGGAAACCAGTCTTGCTCACCTGTATATTGCTAAAATAGGTATTAGATTTATAGAGACATGTTTAGTGTTTGGACTTTATTAAATGCCTGTGAGTTGCTGCATGCATTAGTCTCACTACAATATCTGTATCCCATATTATAAGATAATATTTAAGTGTTTGCTCTGTAACTATAAAAGTGTTTGCTATGAAACCGGAAACTCGCACAGGGAGGAAAGAAGCATTACCAAGTGTGAAATACTAGTTTACCACAAGAGGTGTCATGTCCTGCCCAACAAAAGGAAGCCTATAGACACCAGACAAATCATTGTGGAACATCAGAGGACAAAAGACTTTGTTGATCATTTTCCACACACTCATGAAGAGGGGGTGTGCACAAACGCTCATCCAATCACAGCTTGAACTCTGGGAGAGGGAATAAAAATCTCTGTCAAGAAGAAATTGTCATGCTGCTTGGAATTTGGAAAGGGCAATATTTCTAATCTTAAGCAAGGGATCCCCAAGCTGTTTAGCTTGGGTTAATCCTAAAGGACACATAGAGCTTGCACATTACAGCAGTTTCTATTATTTTTTGGAACCTAAGACTGTAAGTCATTTGTGTGTGTATGTTTACCTTGTAAATAACTCTCTTGTCTCCTTTTCTCAGTTAATAAATCTTGTTAATTAGCTTGTTACAGGATTGACTACTAATATTGTCATTGGTGTGTGATCTGAGGTGCAATTGACCTATGGTAAGTGACGGTCCTTTGGGATTGGGAGTAACCTGAATATTGTTGGGTTTTTTGGTGTAAGGGTCCATCTATCACAATAGCAGTCTTGCCTGGGTGGCAAGATAGACTGGAGTGCTCAAGGGGACTGTCTGTGACTCCATGTTAAGGCTGTTATAGTGCTTGAGGAGTTCATACTTGATACTTGGTTGTTGAAATCTAAGTATAGAACTAGAGTGACCAGATGTGCCGATTTTATGGAGAAAGTCCCGATTTTGGGGTCTTTTTCTTTTATAGGCTCCTATTACCCCCCACCTCCTGTCCTGATTTTTCACATTTGCTGTCTGGTCACCCTATATAGAACACACCACCAGTTTGGGGTTTGTGCACTGGTTTGTTACAGTCTGCCCTGAGGTTGGCACCCACATTCGTGAGCCACTCCAGACTGCTTGACATCTGTCTCTGCTGGGAATAACACAGTGAAGGCAGGGAACTCCTCAGCCTGGAGAGCCACTCAGGGGAGGGAGGGGGAGAGCAAGAGAGAGAGAGAGAGAGATGTGTGTCTCCACCAAAGAGAGGTGATTGGCCAGGGAGCAGGAATACTGAGAGTGGATGCTCATGCTGGACTTCTGAGGAGAAATACAGATGCAGTTGCCCTAAACTGTGACAGCTGTATGTCAGCAAAGGTGCTGGATCCCCAGCACTTCCACCATTCCTGGCAGCAGGGCCTTTTTGGAGTCATGCTGTGAGGATCTTCCTTTATTGCGACCACCCCCAAAGAGCATCCCTAACGTGGAGGGAGTTTGTGGCAAATGGCCTTTTCTGCCAGGTCCCCATAAAGCTGGTGAGAGATGATACATCGCCCAACTGACACAGCTCCATACTATCCAGTCCTCTCCTGTCCTTCTCTCCCATGCATGAATGGAGAGCATTCTGTGGGGCTCGAGAAAATGGGGAGAACATTACGGTGGAGGCAGCTGACACCTCCTTCCATGCGATGAAGCCGAGACCCATGTGTGGAGGGCCCCCTCTGTGGGTGGATATGAGGGGCACAATTAGGCCCTCAGTCTATAGATTTCCAGATCATTATTTGCACTTTCACATTAGTAACTCTATTTAAAGCTCCTGCAGAATGTGTGTCAGTGGGAGTTTTCTGTTATTGTTTCTCCACTCACTTATGAAAAAGCAAAAAATCCTGGCATAACAATGTGCACCTCAGCAGCATCCCACTCACCTGAGATATTTAGCAGAGGAGAGGGAGGGAAGAAGAGAGAGGCTGGTAATGGAGGGGGGGCTGAGCTTTTTAGTAACAGCCCTCCCCCACAAAAGAAAAATATTACAAACAACAAATAAAAACTGGTGTCTCATAAAGTGCTGCGAAAGATTAGCAAGGAGTTAATATTCATAGAAAAACTTTGTCTTTGGGAGAGATGGAGGGCCCAGGCTTCTATCATTCCATTATAAAAAACAGATCAATCAGTGAACAACCTGTGTTGCTAGGGATGTGTATTAGAAGGCTTTTACTAGTGGGAAGGCTTGTGGGGACTTCTGCTGGGGATGCAGTGTTCAGAGAGTTTTGATAGCTGATAACTCCAGCTTTGGGCTCATGACCAGGAGGGGGCAGAATGCCATTGACATATGCCATTGACAGTTTTGGAACTGCCTTAATACAAGGGCTCTGGCTGAGAAGGTAGGGTCTTGGGGAGGGCTATCTTAACCATGACCCACTCCCATCGCATACACAGCAGCACATTGTTTCATAGATCTGCCAGCTTCATTTTTCATCACTATACTGGCCTACATCTTGTTGCCACTATTATCATGATTCATCCAAAACTAAGGGGGACTGGAGTCAACATTTTAGTTTGACCCATTATACTTATAAATGCCAGCTGTGAAGTGTGGTTCTGTATCTGAATTTCCCAAATTTAAAATGTTCAGATGTGGGGGTTTGCGTTCAGCTTTTTCTCTAATACAATAAGCTGGACATATTATATACCCATTTTTGCCCTCTGTGCATGTTGTTGATTGGGAGTCTTCTAGCCTTAATACACAGCACAGGCTCCGCTTTAGTTAAGGGTGGGGATAGGGGAAAGAAGAAACATATTTTGTTTGTTTAATTGAATCACCCTTGTGGGGAGGAGGGGAGTTAAAGTTATAGAGGGGGGAAAGACTGGCAAACTTAAATTAGTTCTGTGAATTCTGTGAACTCAAAAAATATTTTGAGGTTCTTAAAGCATTAGACTCCATGAGTTTGCATTGCCATATTGACAATGCATTCTCTAAATGCTTTGAGTTAATCTGTTTTTTCACCATTCAGTGACTAATCAAAGTAATTAGATAATGTAGTTAATATAACACACAACAGAAAAAAATTATCTTGATTGTACGTCTGTCACCTACAGGATGTAAAACTAATCTGCATTGTATCTCTCAGTATAAGAAAACTTGAAAATTGCAGAGCTGAAGATATATTTCTTATTCACAGCTTAGTTCATCATCCTTTCAAGAACAACACTAATATCAGAAAGTGTTTAGCAAAAAAGAAAAAAAATCACAGACATTTCCAAATATGCTTAAAGTATAAAAACCTTGATTCTTCTTGAGATAATATTGCTTTACAGTGTGTTGTCTGCACACAGCTGAACAGTGGCCATTGTTAAAGAGCTTGTCAGAGCTGAAACTTAGTATCCCCATTATCCACTTATGATGCTGTCATACTCATATTAAAATCTTCACATTAATTAGTAAATTCATTGTTTGAGCTCTGTCTTTTCTGCATAATTTCTATACATATGCATTAGAAAAGCACATCAGAAAAATTACAGGGCACATGCAGCTCTCTCTTTGTAAGAAGTACAATGAATGTTTCATTACTATTAGACCTAAAATAAGTTATTAAAATAAATGAAGAAAATATAAAGGCTATATTCTCCCATTTTACACCATTGAATAAGTAATAACACTGATTAGAATTTGTTTGGAATTAATGTGAGTAATTCAACTCTTATTAATGTAGTGCTACAAGCTATTGGTACTAGAGATGCTGTATTTCTGAAAAGAATGGAGAAAAAGGGACTAAAGCTGGAACGAGTCTGGTTTACAGATTGTTTCCTGCAGGCATATCTCTATTGGCTTTTTTAAATTAGTTGGATCCCTTTGATTTTACTACAATGTATACAATGTGGCTGCTTTTGCCCGAGAACCTTCCCCTTAAGGCAGCCAGCAATGTGGCTGTAAGGCTCTGAGACAGAATGTAAACTATTGCATCTTAAGGGCACCTAAGATGGAAAGAGTCCTTTTGTCTTAGTTACATGAACGTTATTGTGATGGGGTATACCAGACCTTCTGAGACCCCCTGCTGGAGGCCTCATGGCCCTGCCACACCCTGCCCCAGAAAAGGGCAGTGGAGAAGGTCCTCCAAGCTGACTAAAGTGGCTGTGTGGGACACAGCCAATCAGGGCTCAGCAGCCTAGTATAAGAAGAGTTGTAGGGCCAGAGGGAGTCCAGTTCCTTGCTGGAGCTGTGGGAGTGTGGATGGTATGTGACTGGCTGACTGACAGAGCTGCACATCCCCAGACAGGGCAGCGCTACCAGAAGCTGGGGAGAGCAAGAAGGAGCCCTGAGCTGGTTGCTGGGACTCCATTAGGACAAGGCCCTGAGGTCAGGGTGAAGATGGTGTGATGCCACAGGGAAGTGACCCAGGGAATTAGAGAAGCTGTGTGACATAGTTAAAGGGACATAGCAGATGGCTGCTCTCTACAGGGTCCCTGTGCTGGGACCCGGAGTAGTGGGTGGGCCTGGGTCCCTCCCAACTAGGGTGACCAGACAGCAAATGTGAAAAATCGGGACTGGGGGTGGGGGTTAATAGGAGCCTATATAAGAAAAAGACCCAAAAAATGGGACTGTCCCTATAAAATCGGGACATCTGGTCACCCTACTCCCAATCCCCATTAGCCACTGGGGGGAAGAGGCTTGAACATTGGGGCACCCCAGAGCGGGAACTGAACTATAGTGGCCCAGCTGGAGAGCTGCAGCCAGAAGGCCCAAGAGGGTAAACCATTGTCACCAGGGAGGGAGCCCTGGGGCACTGCTCTATCCTGGAGCAGGGACAAGCTGAGAGAGAAACTGTAAGCACATGCACTTTGGCCAAGGGGGCACTCATGAGTGGTAAGTATGCCCTGTTACAGTTGTATATTGCTTTTGTAGATGAGAAGCATTGATGTTTTTCATCAGTGTCATTAGTAATTAACTGAAAAGTCCCAACAATGTGATGGTCACTTTACAGAAAGGTGTGAAGACAAGGTCCCTGCTTTAAGGGTGTTACACTCTACAGTTCTGATTCTGCAAAGAGATCCTGGAAGACCCTGGCCACATAAGGAGCCTCACTGACTTCACTGGGATTTTGCCTAGGTGGACAGCTGCCCCTGTTTGAAATCCCATGTGGAACTCCATGTGGCCCCACTGATCTTCCCCCATGGTCCTCTTTGCAGGATTGGGGTATTAGAGTATAAGTCTTTGAAGCGGAGACCATGGCTTTATTGAGTTGGCACTAACAACACCTTACAAATGGGGGATGCTTCAAAAAGCAACATGAGTGAATGGCTAAATGAAGCATGGGGCTTGTTAGTTGCACACTTTTTGTTTCAATTATTCTTGATTTTTTTCTACGTATTGTGTAAACAGGTGGAATTCCCATCCTTTTCCTCTGAAAATATTATTAGACAAAAAGATAGCATTATCAGTTATCTAGGGTGAAAAGAATTGTTGTTATAGTAAATATACCCAAAACAAGCATTATAAATGGAGGATATTCAGAGTTAAAGTTGAATGTAAAAGGAATTTGAACATTTTAAGGCATGTAGATACACAGTTAGGACACCCAGACAACCATAACTCAAACACATAGAGACACCTTGCAATAACCGTACAATTATGATTGATGCATATTACTGTTTGTGATTCCAAATTAGATTAAATTAGTTTTTAAAGACACAGAGTGGGTTTTTTCATATTTTTTCCCTCAGGGTGTCACTACAAGGCAGAGTTTAAAAAGCTACTACCTCTCTTGATTCCCAATGGGAGTGAAGCCAAGCTGCCCTCAGGAAAGATGGTGTCTTTCTGTGCTTTCAGAAGCACTGTGAAGAGAAGATGAATGGATACAATGGCCATATTAATGGGACCTGGGCCACAGGTTACCCTCAGTTGAGAATAATATGAGATGGCAGCCATTTTCAAGGAAAAATTTTATGAGTTTCTGCTGAAGGAGACACTTTCAGTTTTGAAGAATAATGGGAAAAAATAATACGGTTATTTCTCAAATTTCTTTTCAAAAACACCCATTGCACCAGATTTACTAAAGATTGACCTCTCTGCCCATCCTTTTGTAGACAGATAACTCCTGAGTTGAGATCAACTGGGACAAAAATGAATTTGACACTAAGTGCTATTTTTAAGGATTCATTTTCAAAAATAATTTTAACTCTAATTAACAGATTTACATAGACAGTGTCAATAAATTCATTCTGTGCTCAGCAAGCAAGTGCTGTAATTTGGGGGAGGATACACTGTGTTCTTCATTCATAACAGGAAAGGTTGAATCCCTGGTTAAATACATTAAAAATTATGAGGCACTTGGATATTATAGTAATGGGGAGCCATATAAGTACCTAAAAGATAGAATTACAATAGTGATTTTCTTTTTGCAGATCTAAAAACACTTTACAAAGAAAAGGAAATTTAAGAGTCCTTGCCAATTTTTCCCAAGAGGTTATTTTGACAAGTTTTTATTTTTGCTTGAAAATTCCGCTAAGTGTCTTGCTTTATTACAAACTGTAGAACAGTTACTCAGTAGCCCAGATAAGCCATTCTAGAGCAACTTTGGCCTATACCTATTCCCACACAAATTTTTAATTGATTTTCATAAAGAAATAGAGAAGTACAGAAAGGTAAATAACTTACAGCAGGTATATGTTTACAAGTTTGACACGTATCACAGGATCTTCAATAGAATTATGGAGTTTTACAATTAGTCAAATCTGCAAGAATAGATAATATAAAACCAGCCAATACTACAGATATAACATGTTAGGATGAAAGTAACAGTAATAAAATAGAAGACATAAACGAATACTTGAAAGGAGAGGACTAGGAGGGAGGGAAAAGACAGGGGAGTTAAGTGGAATGGAGGTTTGGTATTCTTTGAGCTGTCTCAAAAAAATTTTGAAATGTGTCTAGAAAAGGTATCCAAGTTTAATCAAATTCATTTAGTTGATCTCTATGGTAATAAACTATATTTTCTGTGGCTGCTAACTCAAACAGGTCCAAATGCCACTGCTCTATTCTGGGCGTAAGCCTACTCTTCTATTTTTGTAAAATCACACTCATGGTGATCATTGCAGCCCTCAAGAACCAAAGTCTTTGTGGCGGAATTAAACCCAAATTAGCAGGTAAAATATCCAAGGATATAATTTTTGGTGGAGGTTTGGCTGTTGAAATTGAGCAACTCTGCTGTCCACCTCTTTCTGCAGCTGCCTCACTATTGGACAGCCCCACAGCATCAGGGTTCATTTTTCTTTATTACAGCACCAACAAACATCAGTGGATAAGGCCTTTATCTTGTGTAAATTCTCTGGCTTCCACTACATTTTGAATAAAAGCTTTGTTGTATCAAGCCTATTCCGAGATCCACAGAGGCATTTTTAACATTATGTAATATGCTCTGCCATTGGTATTCTTTGAAGGGCTGTTATAAATCTTCTTCCCATGCTTTCACAAAGAATCCAGACGAATAGAGTTCCCTATAAATAGTGGGTATGAACCTGGGGAGTTTAAGCATTTCTATGGTTCTAAGATATAGGAACTAATGCTGGTTGCACTGATTTAACACACACAAAAAGACAAGGTCTTAAATGGCTACTTTTGCATTAATCATTCTAGGCCCTAGTGCTGTAAATTTAGTAGTGTGTGAGCTATGAAACCCTTTTGATATAGTGACTGCTGTCCAGTAAAAAATGGGATATTTTCAGATTAAATAAAAGAAAAAACATCATTTTATTTCACGGCTAGATACCACATTCACCATTTAAAAGCAGAGCCTCTTGGACTATGAAACTTAATTATGTTGGCTCAGAGACATGCAGCATATACAGAAAATCCAGACAGTTCCTGGTAAATTTAACAGATTCTGAATTCACACATCACACTGCAGCAGCAACACTAGTTAGCATCAGTTAATAGGCTCTAAATTTGGAATATGCAAATGTGAAAAGACAAAAAGTAGTTTAATGAGGATGAAGAGCTTCTCTGTCTCTCTTTGTACAATAAGTAGTGATAAAACAGGGAGAACATCAGGGGGATTTTTATGATTAAGTCGGAACTAGTGGAAAAGATTGCTTTTAGTCAGAAAGAAAAGCTGCATCTGAATAGATAATATATTGCTCAGGCAAATATAATGGATCCTGTTACTTAATGTCTGTGAAATATTGACTCCTCTAAAATCAAATGTTATAGATGGAGAAAGGTTTACTGTACATATAGAACTAAAAATAACAGTTTGTCTTGTGTAATTTTACAAGACATTAAGTAGCACAGGATTTAAGTTAGCCAATGATTTAGGAATGGATGATCAGCATTTTAAAAATTGAAGCATGAATGATAGTGTGAAGCATCTGAGTTGTTTGGAACAGTGCTAAATAGCGAGGATCTCCAAGAATGCGGCAGTGCCAGTGTGAGCTGCAGAGCAAAGTGAGTTATAACAAAGGAAGGGTGAGAAAAACTGTAAAAGAGGTCTGATCAGGCTCTCAGATTATCTGCTGTATTCTCTCCTGGTTTTATGCCACACCCATCACCACGGTAATCACTCTCTCATTCTATCAAACACTTGGAGGTTTGAATGTGAACTCTTTTAATACTCAAACTACTAAAGTTTCACTAACTGGACCCATTTATGAGGCCAGTGCCTGCATGGCACAAACATTGGTTGGAGTGGGTGCTAACTGAATAGAATGATGAAATGCAATACAAGCTTGAGAGTACAAGAAGGAGTTTGGGCAAGAGAGTCAAGATGCAGAATTAATTGTTCTGTTGAGATAGACTGAAACAGGGGTTTCTCCCTGTGAAACGAAACCACCAGGTTTTTTCTGCTCAAATGGCATTTTCAAAACCTCTTCTTTCATGTACATAAATGCACAGGCTTCACTTGTGGGCACTTTAAAATGGCCAGAACATACGGTATCATAAATAAGACTGATTTACTCTTGAGTAAACACAAGGTTTGTAAATACTCTCAGGACTCTGCTGCTATTAATAAACTGCTCAATTTGCTCCCAAGGTTTACAATGTTAACATATCACCTTGATTGAATTATACCTTGTACAGTAACTTTGTCTCTAACTCCAGTGCCATGTCACAGAAGTGAATAATTAGTTACCCAGGAAGTAAATTTCTAGATACCTGTGGGTAGAAGTTAGCATGTAAGTTAAGTATGATAAAATAAGCAAGTATTCCATGTCTAGTCCATTGCTGTTTGATATTAACAAATGCTGCATTTTATAGATATGAAAAGATTTTTTGCTAGATGTGCGAGAAATGTGTATAGTGAAACCGAAACTATGCAAAACTCAGCATATTCCTTGCTTCAGTAAAAGCTCAAACCCTAGCCCAGGTTTGTCAAAAGCCTCACTAAAGTTTAAAAAAAAAACATTTTGAGTGAAACCAGGAATTACAAATTGTTTTGTCTCAAGATCATGAAAGTCATTAAATCAAGTCAACCTTGGTTTTGACTATTGTAATGCTCCCCAGAGAGACCCAGGGTTTTGAGGCACCTCACCACCATCTTCCCTTAGTAGGAACAAGTTTTGTCTGTGCCTGCTGTGGGTCTGCTCCCTGAAAACTTCAGCCTCTGGAAACACAAGCCCTACCTTCCAGGCTCTGCATGCTTTGCTCTGCCGGTACAGGTTAGTAAAAGGCATGCACCAACTGCCGAGTCCTCAGTGTTGCCTGTAGTATCCAGCCCTTCATTCTCATAGAATTATCAGGTCTGATGTTCTGAAAGGAACATATACTTGCAAGATTGAACTCAAGATTCAACTTCACTTAACACCACAGCACTGAGATATATTTATAGTATAAACAAGTTTATTATCAACTAATGGAGATTCAGGTGATAGTGGGTAAGAATATTGGAAGCAAAACAAAATCATCACATGCTTTCTAGGCACTAAACTTAACTAACAAGTTATCCTCTTGTCTTAAGAAGCTTATCTCACTCAAAGTTTTTTGCGGTGTTTTCTGCCAGGCCTGGTTGAGACCCCTCTTTCATGAAGCAAACTTGCTGTCCCTTTACTTCCTAGGTGAAGGATGCCAGGGTGTCCTCTTTGTCCTCCCAAACTTATTAGAGCAAGCCTTTGATTTGCACCTCAGGATAGGGTGTCTCCCCTCCTTCCCTCGCCACCCCACTGTTTGCTTCTTCCCATTACTCTTCTCTCTTTGAAGTTTTCACAATCCTTCATCAGCATTTGGTTCAGACTGGTGAGAGGAGACTCACTATGAACCATACAATACTTAATTACATGTAAACAACAGATAGATAAACATTTTTTGTTTGCCAGAATACCTGGTTTTCCCCTTTGCTGGTCACCAGTCCCTACACATGGACCTTAAGAACCTAAATTTCCATGTATATCCATAACTCCTTACACAATATCTATACATGTGTTTCACCATGATACTGGTGACCAGTGTGATGCCAGCTTTTATTGAGACCTCCCATGACACTCTTTGGTGAAGTAGAATGTACATAGAAGACCTAGGAGATCCTAGTAACACCTATGCACCCCCTTGTGCCCCTTGCCAGTTGATATTAAGAGGTTCTTTGGCCACAACGTTTCACGTTCTAGCTAAATTTTCACATAGCACCCATCAGTGTAGTATCTGAGCACCTGGCATATATTAATGAATTTATCCCCATAACACTCTTGTTAGGGGAAGGAATTATTATCCCCATTTCACAGATGGAAGAGGTGCAAAGCACCTTCATCTCCTATTGACTTTAGCTCTTTTCAAACTTCAGTGAAATAAACCTCTAGTCCTAACAACCCCATCAGATAGCTATGTACCAATATCCTCATTCTATATCTGCGGAAACCATAATCTCAATGACTAGACACTGACATTGAAACTGTTTTTGTGAGAAAGTGCAGAAGGAGATTATTGCTGCTCCACTGAAAATTATGGACATTTGTTAAAAGGCCATCAATTTAAAAATAAGGCTGTGGGGCAGTGTTGAATGGGGAGGTTACACATACTGTGTTGTGTTAATACATGAGCTGTGTAAGCGTTAAGCTTTATACCATGACATGAGCTGGGTGTCTATATAAAAACTAATTCACCGGGAAACAAGATGTGTCTTTCTGTGAGTTTCTGACAGGTTTTGAGCTTGAGTAAACTATCTGTTGATAAAATTCACTGGGAACATCTGTTTAAAGAACCTACTTGGAAAGTAGCCTGGAAATTTGAAGAAACCTCAGTGTAGTATCCAGCCACTGGAAAGACTAATAATGCAGGAGAAAGAGGAGAGACAGAAGCAAGACTGGTTAACAAATTCCACATCTCCACACACACTCCAGCCCACAAATGAGTGGAATCATTTGACATGGCAGAAAACACAAACATTTTTCAAATGCAGGCTCTCATAATTAGGGATCTAAGTAAATGGCCTTGTTTTCAAAGATACTGAGCACCCAGCAATCCTACTGACTTCAGTCAGAGTGGAGGATGCTCAGCACTTCTGAAAATCAGGCCGGTTGATTTTAGATACCTAGCTTTAGGAAACAAAGTTTGAAAATGTTGACCTATAATCAAATTGTCCAAAGTATGTGCAGTGAGCTTGAAGCCCTTTTTGTGGAAAAAAAATATAGGAAGCTGAATTTCCAATGTTTCATATATGGAAAATCAGTAACAAATACTACTAAAAAACCCAACCCTAAACAAGGTGACTTTTATTACTGAATCCACATGAAAATGGCTTTGTAAAGAGGAACAAGGAACTTTTGCTTCCAGATTTCTGTAGCTTCCTACCAAAGGAGAGAGGAGGAGGTGGAGGCAGTGGAGGAGATAAAATAAAAAGGATTATTTAGTCACTAGGCTACTGTGTCACACAGTCACTAAGGAGAAGACAGAGTCATACGTGCCTTATTAAAAAGCTTTATTTTGGGGGGAGAGTGTTGATTTAGTTCAAATTGGTAAATTGTAAATTACTGCTAAATTTGTTACTGTGTTCTAGCTCTGACCAACTTCTGATTTTCAAAAGTGTATGTGACCTGAAGAATGGGAAATGGTCCTTTGACTAGGTTTGGCAATATTTTATTTAATGTGGTAGTTTGTGGTTTTCTAAGAAAGTACATGCAGATTGTTATATGCAAATTGTGATCACATCTCTCCAAATAAGCTGCTGGCTTGACCATACAGCCAGGTAGGTCTCTCAGGAAGTATCTGGTGCCGGGGCCTATTTGGTGTTGTTATTTAACCCCGTTAGAAAGGAGGATGCCACATGTGTCCAAGAGCATTACAGGAAAACATTAGGTTCTAGTGAATTTACAGGATCCAGGAACTGTTGTTTTGGAACTTATGGCCACTGCTGGAGTAACTTCTACCTCCCAGGGGGTTGGCCTTACCCCAAGGCTAAGGATAACTTATTTTTTCCTTTGCCCTCATGCCTGGGGAGGTATCTGAGGGTGCAGTGGGGGCTGCTGGAAGCTTGTGCCATGTGGATCTTTCCTCCCTGCTGGTTGGTCCTTGGTGTGGTCTTGGCTGGTCTGGTCTACCTCTTCCCCAATTACCTTCACAGTTGCGGCTACTGCAGTTTCTGGCTGCAAGGTGCTGCTCCCTCTGGGAGAATTTCTTTCTTCCACAGGTATGCCAGATATTCCACAAATTGGGCCAAGCACTTCCTGTCTTGATGAAGAGTTCCTGTATAATATAATAAGTATGAAACCAATAAGATTATATAGAAATGTAATAGGGTACTTTAGAAATTACTTTATAAACCTATCATATTTCAAATAATTATATACTTTCTATAAGTTTTTGAACCATCCTAGAACTCGAGCAGGCATATAATTCCTTGATAAATTCCCAGATTAAAAAAAATCTATATTAGAATGGATTTAAACTGCATTTGAAAGATGTTGTAATTATTCAAAAACAACCTAGAAAATTGAGAGTTAAGGTTAAGTGTTAAAGAATGCCAAACATGTTTGCGTATGGAATGAATTGCACAGTTAAATCATCCAAATAACATTTAGTTTTGCCCTATACTGACATCATGCTATAACCATATTATTATGGTTAATGCATTTTAGTGTTTGTAGTCCTGAATTAGATGCAACTGAGTTTTTAAAATGCTCTTGTTTTATTTCATTGTTTTCCCTCATGGTGTCACTACAGGGCAAAACTAGGGTTGTTTGGGTGATCCAATAATATGTATTATTTATATAAAGGTAGCATCTAAAGTCCCAAGCTGTGATCAGGCTACGCACTGTACAAACATATAATGAGAGACAGTCCCTGTCCTGAAGAGCTTACACAGTCTAAATAAGATCATGAGGTTGAGCAAGACTTCTGGAGCTTGTATGCCAGTTTTTGTGATATAATAATAATAATATATGGAGATATACCTATCTCATAGAACTGGAAGGGACCCTGAAAGGTCATCAAGTCAAGTCAAGTCCAGCCCCCTACCTTCACTCGCAAGTTCAAATACTGATTTTTGCCCCAGATCCCTAAGTGGCCCCCTCAAGGATTGAATTCACAACCCTGGGTTTAGCAAGCCAGTGCTCAAACCACTGAGCTATCCCCCCACCTCTCCTAAAAGTTTAGCTTACTGATTGGGGAAGAGGTGAGCACTGTAGGTGACTCAGACAGGAAGTTTAATACCTGCTGAAACTACAAAGGTATCTTTGTTCCTACGGAATCATGCAAGAATAGTAAAGACAACAGACTTTGGCTCACTTCTGCTTGAGATTGGTGTCAAATCAACCTAGGCACAGGCCCAGGCACAAAAAACGTTGAAAACACATACAGCCAAAGCCATCTCACTTTGCCTGTTATGGGGTCCAAACTTTATGAAACACTGAAGCTTTTAATGGTTTCTGTCTGAAACCATAAAAACCTCTTTAGCATCCAAAACTCAGCCAAGATCAACCCAAAAGGTTAGCAAACCTCATTGAATATGTCTGCAAACTTGGGTCAAGATCTGGATTGTAACAAAACCCACATTTGGGCAAGTGTAGTCACGTGCCAGCTTTTGTTAAAGACATTTCTTGTATCCATAAACAGAATAATTCCTTTGATATGCAGCTGCAGATAGAAGAAGGGCGTGTGTTATATTTTAACAAAATTGGAGCTTAATTCTCCACCTCCTGGTTTAAGACAAGCAACCTTTGGCTTTTATTGTCATTGTCTTGCCATATTTGTACATGTTAGGTTAGTTTCCTGCAGAGTCAGGAAACACAACTTTTTGGGGCATTCACCAGTAGCCTGTTTTTCCTTTGTATTTGTTTCCAAATCAAGCCTGTATCTGTTAGTTAATGACTGGTATAAATTACTATAACATAGTATGCAGGGTATGAATCCCTGGTGTGGACAAATGGTAACAGTTGTGATACAGACTGTATACAGTACATCAGAATTGTGCAATAGCTGGAGGACAAGTATAAATGAAGATGTGAAAAAGGGCTGTATTTTGACAGGAAACTTTTTAAAATAAAAAAATGATGATCATCTGCTTACTATTAACAGTGCTCTGGGCTGGCATCCAGTCTCTGAGAAATGTTTTCAATCATTATCAGTGCCATTCAGAGAATGGCAAGCAGCTGATAAAGCCTTTCCATCCATTTCTACCAAGCTTTCCATTCTATGTGGCTTTAGTCTCTCAATATTTGTAATTCTGATGTATAAAACGTATGGGTCTTGTGATTTGTGCGGTATTTTATTAATTTTAGGGAGAAATAAAATCTGAACTGTACACTGTTTCTGTAATTCTGCCCATATTAATCACCATTTAAAAAAAACAACAGCTAAATACACACTCTGGAGAATTTGACTGTCTTGTATTATAACTGTGTTCCCTTTAGCCCTGCAGACTGGAGTAATTGTTTTCACTTTGGCAATCAGATGAATGTAGTAGGAGGAAGATTATATTTTGTGACATATGGGATAAATGGAAGAAGAGACAAATTTCTTAATGGTCCAAAGACTAATTAAAGAGGTTGTGGTACAATGCAGCTTCTAATGGGTACATACTGAGCCTATAAAAGAGATACAAGCCTACTGTACACAGGGTCTGACAGATGATAGTTAATCACTCTTTGGGTGAAATTATACAATTTAATATGATGTGTTTCCATTTGATCATTTTTGAAAATGCATTTTGTATATTAGACTTGCTTTAAATATGTTACAAATAGGATACTTCATATCAGCGACTGATTTTATAACAAGCACATATATGAAATTTGTTCTGAATTTTGTAAATAATCAGGCCAATGTCATTGCATATGGCATGGATGGTTTTTCTATTCACCAGAATCTTTAAAGCTCATTCTTTAGTTCCTGAGTGTATTTCCACAAACAACCTATTTATAGTAGAGAAGTGAACACATTCGTTGCCTGAAATGGCTGCCTCACTGAGGAAATCTACACATAGATGGCAGCATGAATGCTTTGAATGAAATAGGAAATTTCCTAAGAAACATATTGATAAACTGCTCTTACCTCAGTTAGATTTCATGTTCCAGCATTATGTGCATACTCTGTGCTCAGGATCTTTGTATCATATGATATACATTGATGTCGGGAGGTACTGTTTAATTACCAGGGAACTTTTAGAGAAAAGACCAGAAATTACATACAAATAAAATGTATTGATTATCAGCAGGTTTTTTTTTACTGATGAATCAGTCCATATTTTCATCTTGCTAAGCTGTTAGCTTTAGAGAAACATTTGTTTGTATGTTTTGAGTGTCCTGCATGTATGACTTGAATTGCACTTAAAGAAATAGATTTGCAAGTTGTACACAGAAGATGTGTGCAAAAAATATCGAGATTTTCAACAATGAATAGTGCTTTTGGATATCCAAACTGAAAAACTTTAAAGAGACCTTGTAAGGAAAAGAGGAATCAAAATGTGGGAGAAGGAACATGGTCCAGGCTACCCTACTTCAAATAGTCTCAATGGAACAAAGCCTAGGGACAGCAGTAGCAGATGTAGGGAGAGATGAAGTGGCCCTGGGGAAAGATTGAGTCTCAGGAAGAAGAGATTACTGTTTCTTTAAGTGCCCAGAACCAGGAGCCTTGTTGCGTAGGGTGGGGCAATGCTCCCCTCTCTCCCAATCAATCAATTGTCCAACCAATCAAGACAAAAGCCTGAGAGAAAACCCTGCTCCCACTGTGGGGAAAATAGAGATGTATTGTTTGTCAGTGAACCTTCAAATCTGGGAAAGGAATGCATAGATTCTAAGGCCAGAAGGGAACACTGTGATATTCTAGTCTGACCTCCTGTATAACACAGGACATAAAACTTCCTGGAAATAATTCCCCTTTGAACTAGAGCATATATTTTAGAAAAATATGCAATCTGGATTTAAAAATTGCCAGTGATGGAGAATCCATAACACCCTTGGTAAATTGCCCCAGTGGTTCATTACCAATACTGTTAAACATGTATGCCTTATTTCTGATGATCTAGAGTCCACTTTCCAGACTCCTGAAGTGCAATGGAAATCACCCCTTACCCACCCTCTGAAGAACACTTGGAGGGAGAAATTTTGCCATCAACTCTTTGTGTTTGAGATCATTTTATTCTGAAAGACTTTTGTGGGCAGCGCAGGTGGAGCTAGACCAGGGAAATTTAAAGGACATGCTGAGTCAGGTAGTGGCTTGTGTTGGAAAACCCACCACAGATCTGATTTCCAGAGGGAAATCCAGAGAGTGGGTGTTCAGCATTTTCTGAAAATCAGACCCCTTTTAGCTCTCTCAAGCTGAGCATACAGAAGTTGAGATGTTTAAAATCACTAGTCACTCTTGCGAACTTGGCCAAAAAATCTTATTAAGAAATTCATTTCCCCTTAATTTTTAAAGTGAATTTAATGGTCACAAAAGGAGTGAGATGGAAAGCCCTTGAAATTGATGTTTTACGATGGAAGGTCACTCATTGGTACCATCAATGTGTCTCAGCTGTGAGCTAGAAGGGCCAAACCTGTGGGTACGAAGGTAGTTCAGACTCCATGGCCATTCAATGCTTCACATCACTGCTGAGAACAAGAGCAGTAATTGCTACCAGACGTGATGGTGATGTTTGAATTGTGGACAGCTGTCTATTAGGAACTAGACTCAGACCACCAGCTCAATTCACTTAAAACACTTCACAGCCACCATCAGTAAGTAATGGTTTATAGTCTGTTCTAAACTGGGCTAAGGATTGAGATTATTTTGTGTAAACTGTGTATCTCCCAGTAAACCTTTTGAAAATGTTGTGTTCTATGTAATATAATACTGTATCTCTGTTTTATAAATGTACTCTATCTCTGATTTATTCACCAGATATGCCTAAAACAAGATAACTTACACTGCCCCCAGTTCATGTGGGTCTATAGGATAATTGATAGACATGACTACCAACATTGTCATAAGGAGTTATTCCTTTAGTTTAACAGCATGATATTTTCTAAGGTCTGTGACATGAACATGAATATATGGATATTTACTTGGGCAATACACGAGTCCTTTAATATACATTGACCATATATCCTGATTAACTTTTTAATAGTGAATCTACAAAGGGGCAGTGAGTCCCAGACACTAGGTGAGAACAATATACTGGAAAATGTAAAAGAACTAGTTTTCATGTCTCCTGATGATTGAACTCTGCAGGATGGTGCTCAGATCTGTGGTGATGAAAGCAGTATAAAAAGCAATATAGAATAGTGAAAGATACTATTAGCATAGTGTATATTTTAAATTATTTGTTTTTCTATTGTATCTGATTTTATGCAATTGATCACATAAATCAGAGATAGAAAAGATTGGTCACTTTGTCCATTCTACCACCAGGATGGGATTGTTCAGGTTGATGGCAATTTTGTCTGTGAATTGACGATGAGAGAAGATATTGAGATTTACTAATTTAATCTCTAATCACTCTGAAAATGATATTAAGTAACATTTTTTAAGTAGTTCTGGTTTGGAAAGACCTATTCTCCTGCAATGGTAATAATGGTCATGATTATATAATTGAATATCTTCTGGATCTTGACCATCCTTATTTTGAACACAATCTGTAACAAGACTTCATTTGTATTGTTTGGTTTAATTGAAGCAGAGTAAAATTACACCCAGAGTAAAATAAACTACAGCATCCAGCTGACACGCTTGCAACAGGACAGTCCTGCTTCTTGTAACATATTGTACTGTTGTCTCAGTTTTGCAAGACACCCACAATTCCTGCTTTCTTTTCAAGAGGCACTGCCAAGGGAAAACACCATTTATAATTGTCACACCACTTGCCTCTTCATCAGCATAGTCCTGCCTGCTTGTCATTTGTTGCTTTGCTGAGATAATGGTGGAGGAGGAGAAGGCAGTATTTGAAACTAGCCATGGAGACCACTAGAAACTTGTCATCCTGCTGGGCAGCGTGTTCATGTTGGCAACTCCATTGCTGATTCAGAGTGTAAGTCATAACACAAAAAAGAAAGGAAACATATTTCACTCTTGCTGACTTTTAATTTAAAATGTCCAAAAGACTGTTTGATAAGCTGCAATATAAACAATATACAGGTTTTAAGACACTTAGAAGGCTATTAGTTTTTTAATTAAATTTAAAGGAGTTTTTTAAAGTATATTTGTAGCAAGCTTGCTATGGTGTTTACAAGTTTTTTAATGTTTCAGAGAAATCTTCTTGAGCTATTAGTGGTCTGAAAATAATATGCTGAAGCAAACTTTCCAGGCACATAGGAAAATTCCCCCTTTCTCCTCCCTGCCCGCAACAACTACCAAACCCATTTCATAATGAATTTGATCTCCATGCTCTGTCTGAGTTTCCCCTATGAACATTTCATCGAAATATGGTACTTTCATTAAAGGGAGCAAAGGAGAATATCAGACTTGAATACAATTTTTCCTATGGATGGTGTTTGCTCTAAAGCAATAGGAATAAATGAAACAGAAGTCATAAAAGCCCTGCAATATGTGCAGGAGATTCAAATTATTTAATGCCTAGGAATGCTGAGTCTCCAGACTTCAATTTGGTATGTTTGTTGAAGAGATATCTCCCTAGTCCTCTTTCTGGTTTCTAATATAACTTATGAAAGCGAAATTAAAATGGCAGAAGTAATTTTAGTTGGTATGACATTTACTAGCCATTTTGTCTGCATATCACACAGATAGTTTTATTATATTGACCACTGAAAAACAAAATGGAAAACTAGAGTTTATTAAGGCCAACACCATTGGTGAAAAGAGACTGTACTGCTCTGTCTGGTTAGCAATAGAATGCTAGTTTTAAATTAATTACAAACACATAACCAGAATTCTTAGGGTTTCATCCTGTTGCCGTTGAAATCAATGGCAAAACTCCCATTGCTTTTAATAGAGCAGGATCAAGCCCCCACTCCATAATAAGAGGCAAAATGAGTACTCTGAGGCCCCTATCCTGATCCCATTGAAGACACTGGCCAATCACCCATAAATTCTGTGGGAGAAGATACACCTCATCCATGGGTGGCGGTTGGAGCCCTCCTTTGGGAAGGCTAGTCCCCCATGGCTGGAGCCCTGAGTGCCCCGCCCATGGTCAGAGGACCCCCAGCTGCGTCGCACCTCCCCTCCTGAGACCCCAAGCCGTCCCACGGGAAAAGCTCACATCGCTTCTGAAGAACCTGAGCTTTTTATATGTGCCATGCAGGTTCCGGGGTGGGTGAGGTGGCAGTATGTGTTATTCAGCTTCCTAGGTTCATCAGGAATCCAGGACATGGCACATAATAATAAGCAAAAATTTCCCCACATCCGGTGGCCGCAGATGCACCAGGACAAGCTTAGGCCTGCCCTGGCCTATTATACCGGCTGTCTATTACCTCATCATGTAATTGAATACTGTATCAAGAAGCAAAGATGTTTCAGTTCAGTTAAGACCATGTGTGTTATTTGCAGTGGGTTCTTCCAACAAATACTGCTTGCTGTTTGTAGTTAGATAAATCACACATATTCAGGTGCTTAGAGGGACTCTGCCAAAATAAGTGATTCATTTAATGCACTCTATACTCATGAGCTCCTCTCTTTTTAGATAACTCCTTTTCTCATCTGAGATACCTCTTGCAATCTACAAACAAATGAATGTGTACTAGTGAGACTAGAAGGATGTGAGAGGGGAAGCAACATGCATATCATGATGATTCCAGATAATCTGGTTTAACTGACTGCTATGAGCCAAATCCTGATGGCAAAACTGCTATTTTAGTCAAAGGGAATGCACAAATAAGGGTTGTAGGATTTGGTTCAGAGAAATTGCTTAAGCCAGATGATTTGGAATCAGTGTGTTGCTTCCTTTCTCTAGCACATATTCTCACTTATACTACAATGAAGTCAAACGGGAGATGAGCCTGAATGAGGGCTTCAGGATTTGGCTCCATGTTAAACTGAAGTTGAGGGAAGTTGGGAAATCTGCCTACTAACCAAACTCCAGTTTACCGGATTCTTATGTAAACTTCAGTGCCCTTCCTTTTCTCTCATTAACTTATTTTTTCCCCTTTCCCCTTCACCCTTCACTGCATTTTTGTTCTTTTTCAATATTTCCTTCCTTTCTTTCTCCACACTCTGTCATCCCCTCCCTCTCCACTCTTACCTATCTCTGTCTCTGAATTCTGCTTTTCTCTTCCCATTGCCATACCATCTATCACACTTCATGCTTATACCAATACTGTTGCCTCTCACTCATTTATTACCTTGTCCTCCATTCTGTGACATGCTACACACCAGCCTCTGTCTTGTAAGGCTAGTAAATGCCTGGTTACCCAGAAACATAATCTGGTCCTGGTGGTGTAAGTAGCTAACTAGATTATCCGTGAATTGTATTAAGGCTTAACTAAACAGGTAAAAATTGATCACTTATAAATGTTATTTGGGGGCTCCTAAAAAACTGAATATGGCCAATTATTCAACTCAATTTTTGGTGGGAGGGATTGTCTTACAAACTCTGTCATTGTTCGGTATACTTTTCTCAAAAACTCTCACTCAGTCACCAGACCATGTTTGTACTCTAATGTAGCCTCCATGACACTACTTTGTGCTCTGATTCTGTAAGATTTGACAACCTAAGTAAGACCAAGCCAGGTTAGCAATTAGATGGGAGATCTTTACAGATTATTTATGTACTATAGGTAATGCTGTTGGCGATTCCTCTAAATCAGTATAAAATAACCCAATGGTATACAGGGCCATCGTGTTACTCAAGGTCTCATGTTTCAGATAAAAACGTCTAGTCATTAAATATCATATTGCTGAGCTCATAAGAATACAGTCATTAGCTTGTGATGAAATTTCAGATTGTGTAAATTCATTCTTCATACCTGAATGCCCCCATACTTTCAGCTGGATACGGCACACTTTACTTGCTGTCCTAAAAGTCTAGCAAAGGGTTGGGATGAATATTAAACAGTTTCTGCATTTCACCACAAAGGCGGCTGCTGTTAGTTGTGGATAATGTGATTGCTGTGTAATATTTACATAGAGCTTGGTTGCAAATTTGCAAAATGCTTTGGAATTTTTTTGTCATGAAAGGAGATAAACAAACCATAATATATCTCGTTATGCTTCACACAAAAACTTTTTAAATCAATGAGAATGCATTGATAAACAAACAGGAAGAGCCAAGTTGGTCCATAGAACACAATATATTTCCATTGTTGTTGTGGAAACAATAATTTTAAATTTTCCAACTTTTCAACATTTATGAGAAATCTCAAAAATAGCCTGCATTGTGCATATACAAAGAGTTCTGCACCTCACTGTATTGTTTAGAGAAGTCGGCAGATTTGCCAAAATGCTGATGTATCCAGGCAGATGAGCATAGAAGTGCCTTCCTTGTCTTATCATTAGCCACCTTTCCCTGACTCCACAGAGGTTCTACTTCTGGCCAGAGCTTAACTGGGGTAGTAAGGAGGTGAACCAAGGAAAGGAGGGATGGAGATGCAGGGAAGAAGGAAACAGCCATTCTCTGAAAACTTTCCCCCTATCCCTCATAATAAGGAAGTTCATAATAAGGAAGTTGATACGTTCTCCCTCTGTGCTTTGAAACCCACCTTGGAGACCAGGGATGTCCAAGAGCAGAGGACAATAAGGGAACCCAGTGGTAGATAGCTCTCCCCCACATAGTAGGCTCTGGTGGAACCTCTGATCTCAAGAGATCCATAGTTTTCACAAAATAAACCTTTTACCAGTCCTGTAGGAGACAAACGCTGCCTACTGATGGGGAGGAAATTACATGAGTGCAAATACATAGGGTGAAATCCTGGCCACACTGAAGTCAATGAGAGTTTTGCTACTTGCTGCAATGGAGCCAGGGAGTACTGGAGACATACATATAACCTGTAATGCAAAATTTCAAGCACTTAGAATTCTGCCCTTTTTCAAACACTCTCTGCTAAATACATATAGCCCAAGTTTGGAATTTAAAACAAAACTCATTATACGGTATCCAAAGACAAATAAGTATATTTTGTTTTGTTTTGTTTTTAATTCATGAAAAAAATGGTGTTTTATTCACATAGATAATTCTAAGATAGGCTTGTAATTTTCCAATTAAAACATTACATGAAAATAAAGGCTTATAATGAAAATGCCTTCTCAACTATTACTATAAGATTGGACCCAATCCTGTACTCATTGAAGGCAGTGGGAGTTCTGCCATTAACTTCATACCTAGCAGGATTGGACAAAGAGTATGTACCATAACACCATGTCCTATACCAGTTCATACCTTGATATGTTATTATCTGAACATTACCTAATTTCCTCATATTTTAACTACTACCTTGTTTCCCCCCACCCATGCCCAGTATAAAAAATTGAATTTCCCATAGGCTTCATGGCATGATTTAATTGTTTTTCCTATGTTGTTTTTAGGCTAGCCTTATGTGTGAGCCTCTTGAGTGCATTGAGGCTCATGCCAAGATCAAAGATGCTGGGCAAATCTGGCAGTAACCTTTAAAACCTGTTTGCGAGTCATGGTGAATAGTTTGCAGCAGCTTTAGCTAATACCTGAAGCCTCCAGTGAAGGAGGAAAGGAGGATTATTGTAAAAACAGAAAGCTGGCACCGATTCCCCATGGCTCAGATGAGAAGATCCACTCAGCTTCTCTGTGCTGGGGTGGCATGCAGTTGTCTTTGATCACATTTCTAGACAGACTGCATGTGCTTTATGTTTTACTGGAACTGGCTATTATCCAGCAGAACTTGAGCTAAAATCCTCAAATTCCCTTTAAGTGTGTCTCAGTCAAAGCTTTACCTCAGGTCACCTGATTTATATATAAAAAAAGAAAAATGATGGGATAAAATCTCCACCAAATCTTCTGTCAGATTATTTTAAGACCCTAAATTCCAGTCAGTTAAACTGGCTCAAAAACATGTTAGTAGGAAAACAGTATAGTTGTGATGAACTTAGTGAACTCAAAAGAAAAACAATAGCATCAGACAATGTAGACTGCTTCCCTGAGTTTCCTGACATACAGTTAGTCCCTAAATCCCAACAGAGCCAGTGAAGGCAAACAACATTTTATAAACCAAACACAGGAGTCTGGGTCTTTCCTGTTTTTCATAATGAGGTCACCTGAAAAATAAGCTAGATATATCTCAGGTGTTTGTTTTTTGTTGTCTGCTGCAGCTGTTATGCGGAGAAAGGAAGAGTTTTCTTTCCTGTTATTTGGTTTTATAACAGTTCCTGTGCATGTCAACAGCGAGAAAACATGGACTGTGCAAACAACTTCTCTTTATATAGGTCATCAATGCCGTGAATCAGAGGAAGAAAATGGAATTCAGGATACTGGGCAAACATTAAAATTACTCACCAATGAGTTGTAAACTGCTCTGTTAAAAAGGCAACAACAATTGGTAGGAGAGGGTTGAATGGCACAATAATACACAGGAACTGTTTGCCATTGAATATTGTTAGCATAATAAAATAATAACTTCATGCTTTGTTCAAAAGCAGAGGAAAGTACAGAAAAAGAGCTTCTATTTTTACTTTTGAAAAGAAATGAATAAGGAGTTATGGAAGCAAATAAAGATTTGTTGGGTGCCAAGTCTGACCTTTCTCCAGTTCATAAGTATCACTGTTACATCAGGTCTGATCAAATTGTTAAACTTCTGCATCTGATTTTTAAATTTAAGTAAGATGGATATAATTAACACCTACAATTAGTCTCCATTGTAAACATTTCTGTAAAAAAATTAAATAAAAGGGACGGGGGGAACTAAAATTCTTGCTCAGACAAAACTCTCATTGACTTCTTGCATATTTTACATGCACTAAGGGCCCAAGTCAGTGCTCCTTGCATAATGAAATCTCCTTTTGATGCCAGCAGGAGATTATTTTGCACAAGGAATCCTGAACTGGGCTCTGTGTGGTCAAATAGTATAAAAAATTCACTGGATAAAATAATAAATTATCTAGTAGTGAATACAGAACAGTATGGCTGTTAAAACAGCCAAGGAATAACTGTTATAGAAGAAGATATGTCAAAAGAATACAGACCTTTTGTAACAAATTTATTTTTAACAGGTTGGAAGAGTTAAAGGAAATACACAGATTGGTTGTATTAGCTTTACACCAGCATAATCATTAGCATAATCATATCTGTTAGATCAGATTTGGGCCAATGGTCTCTCTATTTGTTTGCAGTTTGTGTACTGAAACTGTGTTCTTTTAACAGGTTCTTGTAGTTGGTATTTAATTATGTGGATTCCTCAGTGAAGGAGTCAACTGATGTGTAGATGCAGAGCAAATCAATATTTACCTTTAAACAATGCACCAGCTTCATCAAGAACATGAGATTTTCTTCCCAGTTAGTTTCATTATTGTTGAAAAACAAGCTGATGTTTCACAGTTGAATCTGCTGATACAGAGTATCATGAATAAGGTTTTTACCCATTTTTTTATGAAGCCCTTTACAAAGTGCCATGTTGTGGCAACGAAGTAGTGACATTCTGCTAATTTTGTATGATACTGCAAGGAGATCAATGCCTGTTGTGTCTCCCTATGGAGAAGGGAGCAATTTTTTATTTAATTTCACTTTGCCACTGACTCCTCCTACCCCACAAGAACGAGTCACTGAATGTGATCATATTCATTGTTAAAATCTTGAGCCACAAATATGTTCAGACCCTTGCTTCCCGATTTATATAGCACATGAGCCATAAGTTCAATTAGATGACCCAAGTGGCTGACATTGCACTGATTCATTGTTCACACAGGGCAAATGGAATTGAGTGTTCAGCTCCTCACTGGGTACGCTCTACCAATTTAATGGGACAGCATTAATTCCTAAAGGTCAGGTGTCATGTGTTGCAAGCAGTCACATAAGCACGTCATTTTATTTTGTAAGTTGTGTAGAGTTGAAAACAAATTACATATTGGTAGGTACTTCAGTGAGTCAAGATATGCAGAGATAAAGACCCAGATTCTACTCTTGGTTTGACTAGAATAACTCCACCTACTTCAAGATGAATGTTTAAACCAGTGTAGCTGAGAACAAAATCAGGCCCAAATTGAGCCGAATGTAACAGGATCTCATCAAGATTAGTTGCAGTAATTAAACGGGGAGGAATGCATTTGAAATAAGGATATTCACAATGGAAAACAAATTTAGAGACAGCAGGGCCCTATTTTGTAAATATGTTCTACATTGAATTTCCATTGAAGTCAATGATGTTCTACAGATGGAGAGACTGCCGTATCAGGCCCAAGTAGTTTTTAATTCCTTTGTTACTTAAAATACCGATGTAGCTTTGTTTTAATAAGGGTTTCTTGCCTCACAGCCCAGTTTTGTCTTCTGTTTGGCCCTGCAGTGAAGTCAGAATTCTTTGTTTATAATGTAACAGTTTAGGTCTATAAAGATTATTGCAATGCCACCTATACTCCTAAGTAGTGACTCCATGAGTAAAATTCTGGCTCTGTTAAAGTCAGTGTGAGTTTTGCCAATGACTTCAATAGGGTTATGATTTCACCCCTCACCTCCAAAACATGGATTTTAAAGAATTCAATCTGTAAAAAAGCCAATAGTACCTGATGGTGCACACATGTTCAAAAGCTCTATTATAGGATTTACTTGTGGGAATCATTTGTATATGGAAGTTTATATTTCATGTTCATAAATACACATTATATTAAAACAAATAATTTTAATGTAATAGATACATGTTTTCTATGGCCTAAGTTATATAGGAGGTCAGGCTAGATGATCACAATGGTCCCTTCTGGTCTTAAGTCCATCAAACAAAATGTTTTTTACCTTATCAAAATGAAATGTTTTGACATTATCTCAACGAAATGACTCAACATAATCAAATTGATGTTGCTGAATCTAAATTTTCTGGAATTTCTTTTTCACAGACTATGTTGTCACTTTGACTTTTCATTGTGACATGGAATGACAACAAATTTTGAAGTGCTGGAATTTCTCACAGAATGGAAATTCCAGTTTCCAATGAGCACTAATCAATTATAAGCTCTTCCTCACCCACCCAGTCTATCAGGACGGAAAATAAAATTAGCAGTCCAGTCTCCACCAAAGAAAAACAATGTATTTTCTATCAGTTGCAAGGTCTGTTATTTCTGAATAGTGAACCTCTGCACTGTTTTATAGCTTTGTCTCTTTAAAACCTTTAGAACCTACAGCTCTTATTTTTTGTAAACAGACTCATTACAGGAAAACTGCTTAAATCACTGACCTGAACAATTTTGCCTTTTTCAGTG
The DNA here is from genome assembly GCF_002925995.2 of Terrapene triunguis. Taxonomy (NCBI): domain Eukaryota; kingdom Metazoa; phylum Chordata; order Testudines; family Emydidae; genus Terrapene; species Terrapene triunguis. The sequence goes on along the minus strand of NW_020664419.1, from coordinate 31,913,023 downwards.
ACTTACACATTTCAATGAAGCTGACCAGCCAGCTAGAACCATATTATGGGTCTGATCCTGCATCAATGGAGTCAGTGGGCCAAATCCACTGTAACTTAATTTGTGTGCTTGGAGGAGGGATAGTGGGGCTAAAGTGGCTTTACACCGCTTGTATTCTGGGGCAGCTGGAGAGCTGCTCTGACTTATGTTCTGCGTCCATCTTGGGCATGGAAAGATAAGGATACTTCTTGTGAACTTGAACAGTGCATTTCAGCTGCATCCTAACATGCCTCCATGATATTCTCTATGCCAGGGGCAGCAACAAGGCTGATATACTGCCCCTTACACTGGCTCTGTATCAGCCAGGGAGCCCCTCTGCATAGGGAATATTTTGAGAAGGCTGCTCCCACCCTCTTTAATGCCTTGTTATGCTGCCAAAGTGGCACAAAGAGGCCTCAGTGTAACTGAGAATCAGACCCATGGGAGAAGGAGCAGCCCTAAGATCCTAATTCTACATACTCGTACTTAAATAGTCCCATTGTTTAATGCAATGTTCTAGCTCTTTTGGTCCCAGGATATTAGAAAGACAAGGTGGTTGAGATAATATCTTTTATTGGACCAATTTTCATTGATGAGAGAGACAAACTGTCAAGCTTATACAGAGCTCTTCTTCAGATGAGGAAAATTCTGGCTCTATTAAAGTCTGTGAGTTTTGCCAATGAGTTCAAGGGGGCCACAATTTCATCCCTCATTTCCAAAACATGGATTTTAAAGAATCCAACCTGGAAAAATATTATTACTATTAAATAGTCCCTCTTAGATTATTGAGGGTTAAAACCATGCTCCCAATGTGAGACATGTTGCATTTTTAGGGAATTATTTTCTCTCTCACAAACAGAGCTTGCAATAAGTAAAAGCAATAAAACGTTGAAGATTTATCCTTGCCTGCTGTGGTTTCCTCACCTCCAGTAACATAATTTCCATTGAAAATTCCATTTGAAATATCCTGTGTTTAGGCTAGAGTTAAATGAAAATTAGTAATTTAGTGCTGAGAATGTACCTAACCATTCTAATTAACATGTTAGTTGACATACGCTTTCTTTTCTGAAGAAAAAAATATAATCCCTGAGAAACAATTGTTACCCTTTATTAAAAAAGAAAATAAATGAGAGGTCTTAGGGAAATACACTACATATATCTCATAAAGTGTTCTCTGTTCTTAATACAAACAGTGCACTGTAATTTTAGGCCAAAGTACAGTAGCCTATTTTCCATTGCCACTGAACTGGATTACCACCTGCCTTGACTCTATCTTTTGGGAGGCTGCCAGCATCACGTTTAGATTTAATGTTATATCCCACTGTGTCAGGAAAGACATGCCTCCCCAATCTCACCCTCAAATGAGGGCTTGTCAGCATCACTTAATTATTGCTATTATTAGGAAAGAAGGTTAAATACACACGCTTCATGCATAGTAATGTCTGTTTTAGTTTGGTTAGTTTCAGTTGTAGTACTAAGAAATAGCATAAAAGTTTAATTAAAAGATGATTTTATTGTCAGGTCTCTGAATTTATTTCTTTTTTCTTTGCAATCAGTGTTGTTCAAGTTGGGTTAGCACCATTTGCATTCTGGAATGTTAGTGAAGTAGGCCACAATCTTGTTCACCAAATTAGGAAACCAACACTCTCTCTCAAAATAAAAATATAGATAGATCAAAATCAGCTCCCAAGCCACTGTATGAGCCTGTTGGAGTCATAGGGTAAGAGGGATGAAAGGAGCATATGCCTGTCTCACTCCCACAATATGTCTGCTAGGTAGGATGACTACTTTCAGAGTGTGAGCAGAAGGCATGGCTACCATGCCTGTTGGTGTGTTGTGTCCAAATGGGTGTCATCTGCCCACTGGGGGTTGTGTCCTTGCAGTCAGCTGGCTACAGACTACAGCCAGAAAGAACAGCTGCAGAAGCAGCCAAAACAAGGACTTCTGCACTGTGGTGGAAGGGGCAAAATAGGGCCATTCCTCTCCTGGACCCAGAATTGTGCTGTAGAGACCCACCCAATGTAGGGGGCCCTAGGACTAAGTAATGTTCACTCTCTCCCCCTTCCACTTCCCCACATGTGCCTGAGGGAAAAACCAGCCACTAGGCACAGCTGCAGGAGGAGCCAAAGCAAGGACCTTCAGAGAACTTTGTGTAATTTTGACTGGACTTCTTCTGGCCTGTGCTGATTGGCTGTTTGCTCCAATCGACTCCTTCCCTCATGGTGTCTTCACTTCAGCTTCCCTCCATGCCTGCCCCTCTTACTCTCCTCTCCCTTATCCTCCTTTCCTTTAATGTCCCAGTGATGGGGCATCTGCCCCACACTGGCTGGTAAGGGGTTAATGGAGCCCTCGGGATGCTGAGCAGAAAGCAGCCCATGGAGAGGGGCTGCGAGAAGCAGCCAATCAGGGCCAGGCAGACCCATATACAAAGAACTGCAGGGCAGAGCAGGTTCAGTAGCTGCTTGGAGGTCGAGGAGGGAAGATCAGGCTCCTAACAGGAGGAAGGAGTGCCAGCACCCTGGACAGAGCGGTGCTACCAGCAGGGACTGGGGAAGCTAGAGAGAGCTCCTGGCTAGCTGCCAAAATTGACAGGCTGGTGCCTTGAGGTAAGGCCAAAGAAGGTGCTGGGGGGGATGGGGAAGTGGCCGAGGGAAATGAACTGAGGAATCGGAGGGGATGTAGCAAGTGGCAGCCATCTACAGGGTCTGTGGGCTGGGACCTGGAGTAGTGGGCAGGTCCTGGTCTCTTCCCCCATCCCCCTCACTGAGGAAGTGGCCAGGCAATTGGCTGCAGTTGCCATTGAGGGAAGTGGCTGGACAGTGGACTTCAGGTCCCTCAGAAGGAGCACAGAGTGTGGCACAGCCGGAGGGCTATGTCCTGAAGAGGATGCTGTGGTCCTTGGAATGACATGAGTCCAGGAGCAGAAGTAACAGTGGACAAGTCACCACCAGAAGAGGGTGCAATGGCTAGCAGAGCTAATCCCCAGGACAGTCAGCAGGAGGCACTGCAGTGGTGAATTGCACCCGGTCACAGTCCCCATTCCTTTCATTTTCCTTACCTTATGTCTGTTTTGACTATTTAGATTGTAAGCTCTGTAGGGCACAGTTTTCCTTCTACTCGGTCTTTGTACAGTTCCTAGGACAATGGGGGCCCATACTTGATTCATCTTTAGGCATTACCATAATAAAGATGATTAATAATATCAAGGGCTAGTTTGGGGTGCATGCTGATCTAGTTTGGGGGGAGGGATAGCTCAGTGGTTTGAGCATTGGCCTGCTAAACCCAGGGTTGTGAGTTCAATCCTTGAGAGGGCCATTTAGGGATCTTGGGCAAAAATCTGGGGATTGGTCCTGCTTTGAACAGGGGGTTGGACTACATGACCTCCTGAGGTCCCTTCCAACCCTGAGATTCTATTTTGGAAGGTGTTTTGGATGCATCGAGCAAATAAAATTGTTTGGAGGAAAGTTTATGAGCGGGAGAGAAAACACTTCCATTTTGTACCTGAGCACTGAGAGCGTAAATTCTGTAAGGAGTATGACCATCTGGGCAAAGAGCTTCTGGTTCTTTTGAGAGAACATGAATAGGCTGAGAATGTGCTGATGTTTGTGAAATCTGACAACTTCTTTTGAATACTTTCTAAAATATTCTTACTCCTTAGTCAGAAACCAGGCTCCCTTCATAGAATCATAGAATATCAGGGTTGGAAGGGACCTCAGGAGGTCATCTAGTCTAACCGCTGCTCAAAGCAGGACCAATTCCCAATTAAATCATCCCAGCCAGGGCTTTGTCAAGCCTGACCTTAAAAACACCATCTTTACCCTATCCTGCCCCTGTAGTAATTTGGAAGGAAGTAGCAAACATTTCAGGAATCTGAACATAAAATGGCAAGAGTTCTGAGGTAATGAGGTTCAATGTTCTTTAGAAAACAGAATATAAAATTTGATCTTTTGTCAGTGAGATGCAGGAGGCTGATTAGGTTGGAGGATACACGGCATTAGAAGAAGGTAATTGCACAGATTGTGAATGGACAGCCTTATAACAGATAAAACATTCAAGGTATGCAATAGTTAGTGCATCTGAAGAAAGGCTATCATGAATCACTTTTAATAAATGGATTGCTGATATTTTGAAGAAAATTTGTCTGATGACTGTTAAAATAACCTGTCCCTCAGAAAATCTTCAAAGCAAAATATATCAAGACATTTTTCTTGTCTCTATAAATGTTAAAATTAAGTATATGCTTTGAAAAGTTGGACACTCTCAAAGGTGTCATTACTTTGCAGAGCTCTTCCTATAGTTGCCCAACTTGTATATCATTTCTTCTAAAGAAAAGTCTATCTATCTGTATCTATCTATAAAATATGGACAGAGTTCAATATTGGTTTTGGTATACTTCAGACATTTTATGGTTTGGGTTCTAGCTTAGAAATGGCCCCTTTGTGTTTGTGTTTGAATGCTGCAGTTGATAGCAGTGTTCCACTACCTGTGTTCATTCCCTCTCGGTGAAGCTCCTCCCCCACCCCTAATCCAGCCTACAGTACCAACTTTGCTTTATTTTTGTAAAATATATTTTAAATATTGAATAATTCATGCACATAGAGTTGAAGATCAACCCGAACCCATTATCACTGTATGTATACAAACAATTGTAAAGGTGCCTTGGGTTATTTTATGATCCAACCTATTCTGTCAGGATCTCTATGGAATGTGCTACAAGTTCACAGGAAATCTCTGTTTTTGAGGCTCTGTGGATTAATAAAGCTATCATGGGTACTGAAGAATCAATAGAGGTAGGGGTGGAGCTGAGTGATGAGAGACAACCATCAGCTAATGAGTTCCACTTTTAATCTGAACATTCCAGGTTTAATACTGATACGCTACGCATTTTTATCATTACATGATTAATTAATATTTGTCACATGAAACACTAGTTTGCCAAATCAGGGAAATTTGCCCCCTGAAAGATGGCAGGAACCTCAAGTGTTTGTTGGATAGATAAAACCAACACAAACTTTTAGAATTCTATAAGCATGTCAGAACCGTTTTCATCTCTGTAACAACTAATTTGATATTACACACAGCTAATAATTTGCATCCTCTTAAATTCACCCCGCCATGGCTAGAACAGTTGCAGAGGTGATGCTATTATAAGAGGACTGTTGTCCCCTTACTAAAGCTTTGTGGGTTTTTTGGTTGGCCCTTCCCCATATCAGCAGACAAGGGAAGGGCCGAAGAGGAGTCAGGATTCTGGGAGTGACAGGGCCTCTGGGCAATCAGGGAGCTCCAAATCAGGGCCAATAGGAAGTTGCCAGTGATCCACATCAGTCTGATTGACCAGGCAGCTGGCCCAATCAGAGAGCCCCAGCTCATGTGCTGGGGAAGGAGAGTCAGGGAGAGCAGCCCCAGGTGGCGTGAGGGAGGTGGGGCCAGACGCCAAGAGGAGAAGAGCAACCCAAGGGGCCAGAGGGGCTGTGTAACGAGCTGGCTACACATGTAGGGAGGGAGTCAATGTGTGGGGCTGAGGGGAACCAGTGCAGGGAATGGGAACCCACCATGAATGAGATGACAGGCCCAGCCTGGCAGGGCCCTGTGCAGGGGAGTGAACAGCAGCCCCAGAAATGGAGGGCCTGTAGGAAATGACCTGGGGAATCAGATACATAGCAAAGGGAATGAGGGACAGTCATAGAGATCCCAGTGAAGAAGAGTCAGTGGAGAATCCAGGAGGGGCCAAGCTGTGGAAGCCCACTAACCCCCTCGTCTCCAAACTGCCCTGAGATCAGCTGTGCAGGGAGCCCTGACTAGCACCAGCCTACGGGGTTCCCAACAGCCCAAGTCCAGGGGGAAGGCAAGAAATCTGCGGGGACGGTAACTGCGGCCAGTTCCACGGAGGCTGTTCTGGTCCAGTCCTGAGGCAAAGACCAATGTGAGTCATGCACAGCCCAAGCAACTGTGGCCCTGCCTCGCAGCAGGCAGGGGAATCCGGAGCTCACAGGAGGAAGTTTTTTTCTTTTTCTCTCCTTTTCAGTCAATACTTGACTACTGTACTTAGCTGTGCATTCACATGCGAGGGAGCTGGATCTTTTTCATTCACTAAAGCCTACTGTGGCAAGTATTGAACCAGGGACACTGTTATAGGGGAACATAAGAACAAATGAACAGTCATACCGGGTCAGACCAGAAGTTCATCTAGCCCAGTATCCTGTCTTATAGTAGTGGCCAGGGCTGGATGCTTCAGAGGGAATGAACAGAACACAGCAATTTATTGAGCGATCCATTCCATGTCGTCCAGTCCCAGGTTCTGGCTGTCAGAGGTTTAGTGATGCCCAGAGCATGGGGTTGTGTCCCTGACTATCTTGGGTAACAGCCATTGTTGGACCTGTCCTCAATGATATTATCTAATTCCTTTTTGAACCTAGTTATACTTTTGGCCTCACAACATCCCCTGGCAATGAGTTCCACAGGTTTACTGTGTGTTATGTGAAATACTTCCTTATGTCTGTTTTGAACTTAATAGCCAGCAGGTTTATTGGGTGATCCTGGTTTGTGTATTATGGGAAGGAGTAAATAATACTTTCTTATTCACTTTCTCCACACCATTCTTGACTTTTATAGACCTCTTTTGTATCCCCTCTTAATCATCTCTTTTCCAAGCTAAGTAGTCCCAATCTTTTTATTCTCTCCTCGTATGGAAGCTGTTCCATATCCCTAATCATTTTTGTTGCCCTTCTCTGTACTTTTTCCAATTTGGGTAACTAGAACTGCACAAAGTATTCAAGATGTGGGCATACCATGGATTTATATAGTGTCATTAGGATATTTTCTGTCTTATTATCTAATGGTTCCTAACATGATGACACTGTATAAATCCATGGTATGTACTTTTACCTGTTGCTGCACAGTGAGCAGATGTTTTCCGAGAACTATCCGTGATGACTCCAAGATCTTTCTTGAGTGGTAACAGCTAATTTAGACTCTATCATTTTGTATGTATAGTTGGGATTATGTTTCCCAATGTATGTTAGTTTGCATTTATCAACATTGAATTACATCTGACATTTTGTTGCCCAGTCACCCAGTTCTGCGAGATCCCTTTGTAACTCTTCAGTCAGCTTTGGACTATCTTGAATAATTTTGTATCAGCTGCAAACTTTGCCACTTCACTGTTTGCCCCTTTTCTCAGGTCATTTATTAATACGTTGAACAGCACTGGTCCCAGTACAGATGCATGAGGGATCCCTCTATTTACCTCTCTCCACTGTGAATACTGACCATTTATTCCTGCCCTTTGTTTCCTAACTTTTAACCAGTTACTGATCCATGAGAGGACCTTTCCTCTTTTCCCATGACTGCTTAGTTGGCTTAGGAGCCTTTGGTGAGGGACCTTGTCAAAAGCTTTCTGAAAGTCCAAGTACACTATATCCACTGGATAACTTTTGCACATATGTTTGTTGACACCCTCATAGAATTCTAATGGATTGGTGAGGCATGATCTCCCTTTAAAAAAGCCATGTTGACTTCCAATGTCTCATGTTTAGCTATGTATCTGATAATTCTGTTCTTTACAATAGCTTCAAATAATTTGACTGATACTGAAGATAGGTTTACCAGTCTGTAATTGCCAGGATTGCCTCTGGAGCCCTTTTTTAAAAAATTGACCTCATATTTGTTATCTTCCAGTCATCTGAAAAAGAGGCCAATTTAAGCAATAGGTTACATAATACAATTAATAGTTCTGCAATTTCATATCTGAGTTTTTTCAGAACTCGTGGGTGAATGCCATCTAGTCCTGGTGACTTATTACCACTGATCCTATTTTTTTTGTAATAAAACCTCCACAAAATTCTCCAATAAAAGAACATAAAAATCCATGTTTTTTCCGTGATTAAAATGAAAGGCTGAACTTTAGTTTCCCTAGCCACAATATATATAGGTATCAGCTGAACACAATTTTTCATTGATACGCAATAGAACCCCATTTATCTGCGCCTCCATTATCTGGCTCTCCATATTAACCAAACCACCAGCTGCCCAGGGCTGTCCCAATTTTTGATTATCCGATTTGGCCCCGGTCCCAATTAGATCAGATAAATGGGGTTCCAGTATATATTTTAAGCACATTCAAAAATCAACCACAAGTGGGGGAGGTTGTGCACATTGAATAGGTAACACTGGTTCTTTCAGTAAAATGTATTTAATAGCTAATATATGTTTTTATTTTTTCACAAAATGTAAAAACAAACATTCCCTGTAAAAATGCAAATTCCACGTTTTCCCACATTTTTCTGTGGCAAATGGATTTCTAGGATCCCTGCTTATTATTCTTTATTTTATTAATTTCTTCAAAACCTTCCTCTATTGACATCTCAGTCTGGGACAGTTCCTCACATTTGTCACCTAAAAAGAATGGCTCCAATGTGGCAATCTTCCTCACATCCTCTACAGTGAAGACTAATGCAAAGAATTAATTTAGTTTCTCTGGAACGGGTAATTGGATTGCAGCCTTAAACCCAATCCCAGAGTGTTCTTGGTAGCCAATAGGCCAGGCCCTGCTGGTGTATCCTTGCTAGATAGAATGAGGGAAAGGAAGTGTACTAGAGTTTCTCTTGTCCCACCCCTTCCCACAGGCGGGGAACTCTGCCCAGCCTGTTCCTCTGGGTAATGGCGTGGGTGGTGAGGGTTGGGTTGCTTCTCGTTCCACTGAGATAATTTAGGGTGGGATAGGGTCCCATTTTCCTATCCCCTGGCCACTAACCCCTGTACACTATCAACTCTCCAAGGTAGTGTTGCTTGCCCACTTCCCTAGCACACTCTAGTGGGAGTTGAATGTCCCTCTGCCCAAAACCATATAGGTCCAAAACTGAGGTGAGGGATAGCTTATGCTTAGAGGTCATTCAAACCATCCACTTCAATTTTATTTAACAGACAGCTGTGTTTCTTACCCATAGTTTCATGTCTATATAAATGATGACAAAGATTGGGAGAGAGAAAGAGACTCAGGCAACACAAAGTATGTATTTGTTACTCCTCTTATTAATATTCCATCTGTGACCTACTGATTCCACCTCACTTCAAAAGGAAAGCACCAGAAACCCTCTTGGTCCATTGTAATCTTTGGAACATTCTGGCCTCTATTCTGCAAAGTACTTAAGCACCTGTGTAACTTTAAGAACCTGAGTAGTCTAAGTGACTTCAATGGGACTACTCACATGTTTAAAATTAGGAAGTTGCTTAAGAACCTTCATGAACCAGAACCTCTGGGATGGGACAATATAAAGATACATTGTCTTGTACTGTATTTCAAAACATACAGGAAGAAACAAAATAAGTGATTTTTTTTTCAAAAGTAAACTCAGCTTATTAGTACATTTTGTCACCAAATGTTTCATTCATCTGTCTCCCTTTCCCTTTTTCTACCTCCCACTCTCTCCTGGCTTCCTCCTGATGTTTGAATCTTTGCTTGGCAGCTTTGTTTCCGATTCGATTTTTGAGAGATTCAAGCCAGATCAAATCATACTGAAGTCTGACTATGGACCAATGACCATTTATTCTCCTTTAATTGTTTAGATATTTGAACAAAAAAAAAAGGAAAGAATGAAAAATTCTGTTTTATTCTTGTAAGATATCAACTTTATATCTTTAGATTTATTTGTTTTATTCTGTTTTGCTTATTTTACACCTCTACCCCGATATAACTCGACCCGATATAACACGAATTCAGATATAACGCGGTAAAGCAGCACTCCGGGGGGAGGGGGGAGGCTGTGCGCTCCGGTGGATCAAAGCAAGTTCAATATAACATGGTTTCATCTATAACGCGGTAAGATTTTTTGGCTTCCAAGGAAGTGTTATATCAGGGTAGAGGTGTATTTTGTTTGATCATTTAGCTTTTATTCCAGTAATCAATGAACTTGTGAGTGCCCAAGATTTTCAAAAATAGGTGCTTAAAGAATTATAGGCCTTTATGTAGGTGCCTAAATATGGACTTAATAGTCTAACTATAGACATCCATTGGAGATAGATCCAAGTCACAAATTTTGGATTTCGAACAACTACAAAAATTCAGAGGTATTTGGACAAGGGGTTTTGGTTCATTCTGTTTTAAAGATAGGATCAATTTACAAACTTTAGGTTCAGTTTTGGGTTCAGAATGAGTATTCCTTCCTCCAATCCTCTTTACCTGGCCTTTGGATACAGGGTAATTGGTTTGGGTCCAATAGGAATGAGCACTAAATAGTACTTTACATTTCCAAAGCACTACAGATGCAGTACAGGTTAGGTTCTGGTCACACAAGTATAAATCCAGACTAACTGCACTGACTCTACTAGCATAAGAGAGATCAGTATCTGGCCATAACTCAATTTGGTTAACCATACACCTACACAAATGTAGTTATGGCCAGATGCTGATATCTGATATACTGATATATATGAGAAAGAGGGAATTAAAAGATACATATTAGTCCACATCAGAGATGCCACTGTTGTTATGATTGCTTCTTTTCTTAAACAGTCACTTCACCCTGTGTCAGAGTGTTTCTGATCTTGACTCTAGTCTGCAAAAGTATTCTGTGTGGTATTCAGTTTTATAGCTCTGTTTTTTTTTCTCTGATTACTGCATACACTGTTGAAATCAGTAAATATTAAGTTTAAAATATACAAATGCCTGAGTGGAATGAATGCTACTGAACCATAAGCACATGACACTCTCTAGAGCTCATCAACACAGTAGGGCCTATTATTGTAAGAATGCATTTTCTATAACAAACAAAATGCTATGGATCCTTTTAAATGGGCATCTGTTAAAGAAGTAATGCTATTAAGAATAAACTTCCTGAGCAACAAAAATACCATAGAAAGCTATCCTGTTAAAGGAATAAGTCAGTTTAATGAACATATTGCATTTTCCTGTATACCACACCAATCGTTCCCCTTTACATATTCATTAAAAATCTTGCCCTAAATGCGCTATAGGAATTGTTTTTCTTCAACAATGTTTAATGACTGTCTTGTGTTTTTAGAGGCTTGATAGAGAACTGGATGGTTTAGGGTCTTGGTAATGAGATAAAGTGCTATTAATCTCTGGTTTACTCTCTTCTCAATATGGCCTAGATCGATAATAAGCAAAAGCTATTACCATTAGAGCTCTGAAAAATGTTCAGTGCATATCTCAAAAATACTTAAAATCAGCCTCGGTTTCACTTTAAGCTGAGTTTGCAGAGTTTATCCCATGTTCATGAAAGTAAAATAAATATGTGCTGTAGTTGTTCACACAGCTGGAAAAGTAGATGAACCTCCTTTGTTTTCTGTCCTCCAGTTAGCCATGGGACTCCTCTGAAGACACTGAGGAAAAACATTCATTGGGCTTTAGGAGATCAGAGAAACTCACTGAAGATATTGACAATGATTCTAGGGCTTGTTTGAGGGGAGGAAATTGAATCTAGTTAATTAATAAATGGATAGAGGATTTCTACGGAAAACCCAGAGTACTACAAAAAGAGGCATTGATTGTTCAGTGCATGGCATTTTCCCTTCTGGTTCACCACTCAGTCATTACCACAGAAAGGGAATCCTCTTTTCCTCAGAATAGTTCTCATAATCTTCCCTCAGAATCATATTTTTCAAAGTGTCAGACTCTGACAACCCTACCTGTGTAGCAGAGCACCTTTGCCCAAGTGTAATTCCACTGATAGCAATGGGACTACTCAGAGTACGGGGCTACTTAACATACACCACAGTGGTAGAGTCTGGTCCCAAACTGTCATTTTTGCTGCTCTCCCATGATCTCTAATTTTCTATGCTTTTTAAAATCTGGTGGCCAGCACTGAAGACAGAACTCCACCTAAAGCCAAACCACTGGTGAATAGAGCAGATTAATGACCTTCCCTGTTTTATACATGCTTCTCCTATTTGATCATGCACAGCACTTCATTGACCTTTCTGTAGGTAGCATTGTACTCTTCACTCATATTCGGTCTGTCATCTACTACAACCTTCCTCCTGCCTTTCTATAATTAACAGTCTATCCCCCATTACATATTTGTTAATTTGTAGCCTTTTTCTGGGAGCTACACCTGCAGTGCCCACTGAAGTTCATAACACTTCCTCTCAAGAGCCAGCACTTGATTATTCCTTTGTCCTGAAAATATTTTGCATCTGTCTATGTTGAATCTCATTTTATTCCAGTGTGTTTCATGGTAATTTTTATCCCTATTTAAATATCTTCAGCATGTTCTCTAGAGCATCTTCTCAAATTGCTAATGAAAATTTTGAATAGTATTGAATGCAGAATGCAGTCCAGTCTCAACACTTCCTCCAAACTTGACAATATTCTGTCAGTTGTTCTCTCTGTTTGACCCTTTATCCAACATATGATGTTTCCATTCCACCTAATCCATATTAGAGATGGGGAATAGATAATAGGGTATTCATGCTGTCTCCCTACTCTTGTAAGTTTTGTCCAGTTTAGCTTTAGATGTCCCACATATATAGGGGATTCCACCTTTTCATTTGGGAGACTATTCAACAGCATAAGAGAAATCACTGTCAGAAAGTTCTTCCTTGTCTCACTTTCATTCCATTACTCCTTTCACAAATAACTCTTCTTCCTCATTAGCATAGATATCCTTCAAAGATTTGGAACCCTTCACTCTGAGGTAGAATCATGTCAGATGTCATACTAAAACTGGGATAAGTTATTATATAGATCATATTTTACATTTTTCTTTAAAATGTTTGTGACCAGAGTTCCGGGGGGAGGGGGGGGGCACACTGAGATTGCTCAATTAGAGCAAATTGCAAAGAATGGGGCAGACAATCCTCAAAACTGGTGGTTATTCTAATACTTAAATTCACCAAGCCAGTAACAAAACAGCTTCAATACCTTACTTGTTACCCAGAAGCCAAAACCACAGTTCCCTTAAAGAAACCCAGCCTTGGGCACCCACCAAGACAGCCAAGTCAAATATGATGAGGATTATTGAAAATCTTGTTAATCATATACAAAGTTCTACCAATCCCAAAGGATCGGACACATTACCCACCACGTTAATTAATATTTTAGAGCTTACCCAAATACACGCTCACAGCCAATTCTTATTAACTAAACTAAAATTTATTAAAAAAGAAGAGACAGAGTATTGGTTAAAAGATAATTATGCATACAGCTATGACTAGAGTTCTTAGGTTAGTTTCATAGAAGAGATGGTGAGCTTTAGTGTTGCCAAGAGTCCTTTCCAGAATCAGTTCATCTGGTTATAGTCCAATGTCCAAATATCCAATATCAGGGTGATCTAGAATGGAACTGGAGACCTCAGTTTTGCAACTCAATCTTCCCCTGATGAAACTTAAGCAGATCTGAGATTAAAAGGCTCAGGGCCCAAGAGTTTTTATAGACCCCTGGAGGCTATTGTCAGCCTTTTGACAGCAGGTGTTCCTTGGGTGAAGAATAGTGTCTTCGAAGTAACCTCCTATTTCCAAGCATCACTGGTAATTAGCAATTGCCTGTCTCCCACTATTTATAGGTGGTAGTTTATCATATACTCCAAAGAGAAATTAAGACAGTGATATCACTACATTTATAGTTCACTTAAATGTTAACATTTCCTTTCGATCTCTGAATTAACAGAATACAGCAATAAGCAGGAACTGATCGGTTACATTGTCAACCTCTAAAAATATATATGTAAACACACAAAAACACAAACATTATCTGCTAATAAGTCTCTAAAGGTTGAATCTGGGTCAATTAGCCAGCTAGTTGTGTAACCCTTTCTGGCCCTGTCTCACACTGTTTCATTCTGTTTTTAAAGTAGAATGATTTTACCTGAAGCTTTTTGCTAGGGAAAAAGCAGATGCAAAACTTTAAACGGAGTGGGCCTGCTTTCTTGTAATTTTGCTTCAGTCTACACTGAAAATAACGTAGACACATGTTGGCCTATGTACAGCACCGATGCTGTGACCGTCATTCCATGATTAGCTCAGTTGTATCTGCAGTAGCTTCGCTATATGATGTATGTTGGAAGGTTCATACAGCAGTATTAACTCAGAATTTATCTTTGTGGGGTTTATTTTCATGTGACTTGTAATTAATTGCCTTTGATATTTGTCTTTAATGCTAGAGCTATGCTAAACTCTTCTGCTGACGTCCTAGCAATGGAAGAGTAAAGTACATGGAAAAATCCCCTCTCTTGTTGACGTTATTTCAAGTTTATGGGCCTTTAGATCCAATGAAATGTTTATAGAAACCTTTGTGATTCAGTGAATCAAGCATGATAACAGACACTACTTTTGGCATTATAACTATTGGAGCCAATACAATGTCTGTGTAAGTGTATGAGAATCACCTTTAATTGCATTGTTTGGTCTGTGGAGTCCTCACACTTCGCATCCCATGACATTTTATTGTGAAGTGTTATCAAAGTTTACTTCATTTCTAATTATTTATAAAAAGTAGCTGGAGTGCTTGTGTCTCTCTAAGTATAAAACCTCAGTGATTTTGTCATAATTAAAACATTAACATTTAAAATGGAGAATTATTTTTGATGGCTTAAAGAAGCATAAAAATAAATCAATATGATTTCTTTTTCATAATGGAAAAAAAAATCATGAAAACCATTGTAAGTGGTAGAAATAAACCAAGCTCAGATCCAAACATCCCCTAAACTTTCCAATGTTCAAAATCCAAAAATCTGATTTTTGCAATTGACTTATATCTTGATAATGCACTAAACCAAAAGTCTGATCTGAACTCCCTCAAACACTGAAGTGTGTGAAAACTAGATTCATGTAAGTATAGTGGTGATTTTAAGAAATGCCACAACCACCATTTCAGTAGGGAATCAAGTAACACTAGGACTCGTATTATTTTAGAGAGATCTATTGGATTATATTTTAAAAGTGATTTGGCAGGCTTAGTTATACATTTCCTACATTTATAAGTCTTCTCTTTAAGATCTTGAAAATTATCTAATTTATCTCAACACTGTGAGGTCAGCATTATTATCAATTGAGCTTAAGAACTAAATGTCGTTAATTTCAGTACTTCAAACTTAGCAAGACCTTTTCATAAATCAGTGGGTGGTTGCCAGAGATTTATACTAAGAACCATAAATGATTCCTGAAACTTACAGGCTATAGCCTTGTCGTTGTACAATTGTTGCTATATGTGTATAGTAAGTACAGGGGCAGATCAATGAAAGTCAGTGGAGCTGTGCTGATATACACAGCTGAGAATCTGGACCTATAAACAGAAATGTACAGAAGTGATTAAAGCTCAGCATATTGGGTTACTTGGTGGTCTCCCTCGCTTACCTTAAGTCAACTAATTTTTGGTCATATAGATTAGACTATTTTGTACTTCTAATAACCACAGTATTCTATCAAATTGAATAGAATGGGGAAGGAAATTTCAGAGTCACCTGTTTCACTGAAATACAATGTGGAATTAACAACTTGTTCATACTTTGCCAGAAGCTTGGAATGGGGGACAGGGGATGGATCACTTGATGATTACCTATGTTGTTCATTCCCTCTGGGGCACCTGGCATTGGCCACTGTTGGAAGATAGGATACTGAGCTAGATGGATCTGTGGTTTGACCCAGTATGGCCATTCTTATGTTCTTATACTTAGTAAGTTTCACTACCCTTGCTTATATCACTTTAGAACTTCTTAGAAACTTCCCTCCCTTTTTATTCTTTCTTTTAAAGACCTCCATAGACACCCATCTATTTAGACATCTGCTAATGACAAATACATTTTAAAATATAAACAGATGCAAAACTGGACTGTGGAACACCTGGTGTATTAAATCAGATCATACCCACAGTTGTCCCTCATATTTTATTTCCTCTTGTGGGACCTGATTCCACAATACTCCCATTGACTTCAGTGGTTTTAGACCAGACCCCCTTCACATCTCTGGCCCTTTTGATGCATAATAGTAAATGACAAAATAAAGTCCTTAAAGTAACTAACCATTTGGTCTCCAGGTTTCATTGCACCGTTCAATATACAGTCACTAGACCACCCGCCATAGGCAATATGAAAATGCTGAGCTATGGAACATTGTGAATGTTCACAGTGATTCATCCAGCAGATTGGTTTTAGCACATGTGGTGTTCTTGTGATGGTTTGGTAAGATCAGAGTTCAATGGGCCTTAAAGCCACACTTCCTCCTGCATGATGTGCAGTCTAACATTGGTACAATAGTCTACATTATACATTTGAGCAATATACATAAATACTGGCTTGCTCAAGAACTGTTTATTTTCCATGTGTTGCTATCTGAGTATTCTTTAAAAAATACTTCAAAAGGCTAGTTTTGAACAGTACTTTTATTTATGACGAGCCCCAACTCTCTGATGGAACATAAAGCATCTGCTAGTGATGATGTAATTGCTGTGGGTTGATGCCATTGCCTGATAGACCAGCCTCAATTCTAGTTAACCACAGACACCATTACTTTGATAAAATGTGAGAGAAAAGTAACACACAAGATGTGCTAAACCAGTATCTGTTAGTACCTGGGAGGGGGAGGCTTCCTTTGTATTTGATACTGTCTGTGTTAACCAAATCTTTTCACCTACAAACGTGAAATTTATTTTTAAATTCAAGAACATCAGGGTTAGTGTAGCTCTTGTGGTAGCAATAAAAGTATGGAAGAAATAATGTAATGGTAATGAAGTTTCTATATTATGATATTGGTAAGCTGTATGTAGTACTTAAAATTAAAACAGTATTTTATTATCATTATTTTTATTGTCTGACGCCTACAGAGCACAACTAAGATCAGGGCGCTATTGTGCTAGGTGCTGTATAGATACATAACCCCAGATCTTCCCTGCCCTGAAGAGCTTACAGTCTAAGGTTCTGATCCACTGAAGGTAACAGGCCTCCTCATGGCCACCGAGCTCTGTCTGTGTGCGTCTCTTTTCAGGATTGGGCCTGAATAGCTGAGAGAGAAAGAAATACAACATATAAGTGAAAGACTGAGAATTGAGGCACACAGAGATGACGAGACTTGCCCAGGATCATTCAGGAATTCCGTGGCATAACCAGGAACTGAACTCAGAGCTCCTGACTCCAGTGCCTTATCACAAAGACCATGTTATCACACTTATTTTTATTCCACTAGATTTGGGACGCAGGTCATTTCAGTTCAGTTTTGTGCTCACATCTTGAAGAGTGCTGATATTTAATGGCTATACAAAAATTTAGCAGGTTAAATACTTGGCCTAGAAACATTACCATCATAGTAAATCTATTGCATAACCTTATTCAGCTCTGCCAGTTGAATGTCCTCACATGGCTTTGATAATGAAAAAGATGACCCCATTTTCCTTGCCCAGTTTCCTTTCCACTTCCTTATTAGATAAATTAGCCTGCACAATTCATAAGATGTGGCCTTCAGAGAAGACATATGGAAGAAATCACAATTATACTTTCTGTCACGGTCTTTTGAAATTGAGTTTTACATTCTTCACTTTACAAAGTCATATTAAAGGAAACACCAAATGTCAAGAAAGACCAAAAAGAAGATTTCTGTGAGTGACACAAGCCAGTCTCTATTTGTCCAGTTGCAGTTAGAGGGGGAGTGAACTGAGAGTTACATCAAAATAACTTTTTTTTCCATCTTCAATCTTTTTGTAGGCTAATGGAATTCTCCTTTAGTGATCATTTGTCTATAAGAATAAAAAATACTTCCTAAGAATCATTTCCTATGGGTGTTGATGTGTTTGCCCCTTATTCATTCATTTATAAGGATAAAGAACATTAATTTAAAAGGATCAGATGTTTTCTTCAGTGTTTTCAAAAACAGAAGAGTTCAAAACTCTCTTTTGACTGCTACTCAATGGAGGTGATTAAAATCTGACCGACTTCTTTTGGCATTAAAAAGCTCAGCAGAATTTGATCTGACCTTGCAAAATAAAGATTTTACTTCTATTGCATGTGTCTAATTTAAACAGCTGAACCTTGGGGTCATTTGGCTATGATAATCAAATTGGGAGTTGCCCAAATCAGTCCTTAAATCAATAATGAGGCCATAAGTAGGCTCAGGTCTACTGCAAGAGTTATGGTGCATTTTGAAAGTATTTGCAGGTGAAATGAGTATTTCACTATTGCCACTTCTCAGCGATTTTTGAGCTGAATCTTCTCTCCCAGAAGTTAGACAAACCTTCCCATTGTCAAATGAATGACTTTTTTAGTAAGGTTTAGTCACATTTCAGACAAAGACATAATACTTCTGAAGGTCTGCATCAATCTATTGATGGTATTTCATACAGAGGATACAGGGTTTGTTCACATTGCCTTAATGTATCAGTTACTGGAGCAAATTCTGCTCAGTTACACTACTATTTACTATTTGCTAAATGCCAATTATGCTCTTGGTCCTGTACAATGAAAGCTCAGAAAGTTTGGTTCTAGAATGAATTTGGCTGCTTATACTTAAGTTACTGTTCCACACTGTTTTCTGTGTACTGCATATTGTCTGAGGAGTCTGACTGTCTGTTTGCTGTGAGGTCCTTCATTCTGGAGAGCATTTTCAATTGGAAATGGCTGTCATTGCATCACTTTGCTTTCTCATAGGGACTTTATTTTTCTCTCTCTTGATTTCTTGTCTTTCTTACTCTAAAATAAGTTATTCAGACTGCAAGTATATAGTTTCTTTTTGAATATGGAAAAACATGACAACCTCTCTAGATGGTGCTGCAGAGTAGTTTTCTGAAAATAAAGAAACAAACTAAAGGAGAGTATTTCTGGAAATTACCACACTGTAAGTCTGAATTCTGTCCTTAGTAAAATAATGGAACAAATATTAAGAGATTTTAAAAACCCACAGAACATCTAAGGTGTGATGAAGGCATAAGTAGCTTTGGTTTGCAAAAACTGCTTCTTTCCAGATTAACATGATTGCTATGCTTTGACAGAATTGTAAAATGAGTGGACAGAGGGAATGAAGTAGATGTAACATATTTGGATTTTAGTAAAGGATTGATACCTTGTTTTATAAAATGTTTCATGGAAAAGTAGTTTAAATTGGTTTGGACAGGAATACTTTTGTGTAGACTGAAAGCTGTCTGGAAGACTGTAAGCAAAATTAACGATAAACAGCAATATATCAAGTTGGTCGGAGGCCTCAAGAGGGGTAAGACAGTAATAATGTTACATGGGTATACATAGGAGGCAATTGTATATACAGGAGGCTGCACTGTCTAGACACTGGACTCGGAGTCATTGAACTAATAGACTGAAGACTTTGGTTCTTCTAGTTCTTTCATTAGCCTTTGGGGTGACCTTGGCCACCTCCCTTCAACTTTTCTCTGCGTAAGCGCTGACTCCGTGGGTGCTCCAGGGCTGAAGCACCCCAGGGCTGGAGCACCCACGGGGAAAAATTAGTGGGTGCTCTTCACCCCACCGGCAGCCAAGCTCCTTGCCTCACCTCCGCCTCCTCCCCTGAGCGCGCTGCGTCTCAGCTCCTCCGCCTACCTCCCAGTGCTTGCCGCTGCCAAACAGCTGTAGTAAGCTCCGGGAGGGAGTGGGGAGGAGTGGGAATGTGGCACGCTCAGGGGAAGAGGCGGGGCCGGGGCAGGGATTTGGGGAAGGAGTCGAATAGGGGCAGGGAGGGAATGGAGTTGGGGCAGGGACTTTGGGAAGGGGTTGGAATGGGGGTGGGAAGGGGCGGGGCAGGGGTGGAGTCGGGGCGAGGCCGGGGTCGAGCACCCACCAACGCCAGAAGAAGTCGGCGCCTATGTTTCTCTGCCTCTGTTTTCACCTTCTCTTGTCTGTCTTGTCTAATGAGACTGTAATTTCTTCAGGGCAGGAACAGTTTCTTATTTTGTTTTTACATAGGGCCTAGCACAAGAGGACCCCATTCTAGGAAATACTGTAATGTAAATACAACTAGTAATGGTCCAATCACATTGAATATTTTCATCACTGATTTGGAAAAGAAAGTGAAGTATATGATAATAACATTTGCAGATGATACTACCTTGGGAAAAGTTGCAAACACCATTGAAGACAGAGAAATTGACCTAGCGAGATTAGAGATATGGACAGGCAATAACACTTTGAGATTCAACTATGAAAAATGCAAATTATTGAATTTTGAGAAAATAAAGCAATGGCCCAGAATAGGGAGGCAAATGGTCCCTCTTTATACAGCTCTGATGCAATAATATCTGGAATAATTTGCTCAGTTCTTCACCTTACTAGTAAGATGCTGACAAGTTTAAAAGGTTAGTGAAGAGTTAGAAAAAACATTGAAGGAGCTAGACAGATTGATTTATGGGAAGATTAATAATGCTAAATATGTATTGTTTGGATAAAAGGGAACATAAGTCTATACATTTTTGAAGAGTCTAAACAGCAATGATGGAAATGTATTTTAGTGTAATACACAATGATATAACCAGGATTGAGATGAAATTAAGAAAGGACAAATGTAGAATGAATACTAGAAAAACTTCCTGGAATAAATTGTGGAACAGTCTCTGCAGACAAGTTGTGAATGCCCACTTAGGACTTTTTTTTAAACGAAGAGACCAAAAGAATAGCAAATATAATCAGGAACAATTCTGCATTGTCAGGGTGGACTGCATGTTCAATTGTCTTTTTCTTTCTCTCATTTCTGTGATTCTCTGACATTTATCTTGGTTATTACATTTCATGTATTAGGTGTAACATTCCTTGTTAATATTTGTTTCGTTTGCTTTTCCTTTATAAACACAGGATGAGATTTATAAAAAGCACTCAGCATTGAACTGACTTTGCTTCTAATAATGTCAGTGATAAAAATATATGCATTACCATAAGCCTAAGAAAAATAGGTTATACAGCAGTGCCAGTGGGTTAAAATAATTGTAGTGACTAGATGGGGGGGAAAGATATAATGTTCCTCATAAACTGGAATGTACTCTCTCTCTCCCTTTGTGTGCCAACACATATACAATACAACTATGCCCATAATGCTGGTAAGTGCATATACCCATGACTACACTGAAGCTGATTTCTCCTGATTCCCTGCTTTAAATCTGATTCCATTAATTGCTAGCTGGCTATGAGCTGGAAGAGTGCTGTGAATGGAAATAGCAAAAACAGTTTCATCCCTTGATTTAATAAGGATGGGTCAGAACACATCATCTGTACTCTGTATTTATTCATGCCCTTTTCTAATTGGCCTGTTCAAATTCTAGAACATTATATAATTTTAGTTAAATTATTTGAGGTGGGAGAGAGAGGCCGAGAGAGAGAGAGAGATATTAGATCTACTTATGCTTCTTTTCACATCACTTGAATATTCCAGTATCAAAATAGTAAGGATGCAAATTACTAAATTTTAAATTAAAGATCAATGAGAATTGCTTTGATTTGCTTACAACTCAATTCTAAAACACCATTACCCAAAAGAATCTGGGACATAAAGGACTACTTTTTATGACTATAAGAGAATGAGGGGACACTGACACAAAGAGCATTGTCATAAAAAGAACAGTAGTCTAAAAACCTGAGGTTAATAAAAAAAATCAATTTTCAGTTGGTCTCATTGAAGGTCTTACACATTCTTGCCAAGCTATAACAGTCATATTTTATGTGAAACCAAAGAAGGTCATAAATATTTTGGCTCCCAGAATTGCAGAAAAAAAATCCATTCTGGTATTGCTTAAACTCTTGAGGAGTACGTTCGTGCTTTGATAATTATATGTTTAAAGGCACAATTAATCCTACTGTACAATTCTTAGGGCACAGGGCCTAGATTATGACCAATGTGGCACACTTGACCTCAACTATGTGGCAAGCATTCCTGATGTAGGCTGCAGAGATACTGATATATGTGGCATAAAAGCACCCCAGCTCTCTCCGACAGTCCACTGCTATTTGAAGAACATAAAGAGCAGGGGTACATGGAAGGACCAAAGAGAGAATCTTACTCCTGCACATATTAGGAAGTAGAGTGGGTGGACACCTGGTTGGTCATAAAACCAGGACCTTCTGTTCACTTATCCCTTTGTCCTGGTCCCCACTCATTCCACTATTTCTTACCTCTATCCCACTGCCATTCATGTGCATACTTCCCGCCTGCCATGTTGCACTCGGAAGGTGTGCAAGAGAAAAGCTATCTTTGGATTCTATGTCCCCTGGTCTACTGCTTCCCAAAAGTCATGCCGGCAATAATCCCTTCTCTCATGTAGATTTGTTAAGGGACCCATGAAAGGAGACCCATCAATAAGCACTTTAGAAGGAAGACCTAATGGACTCCATTGCAAGCTAACCTTAAAATTTGCAGCAATCCCAAAGGTTTCCATGGCAATGTAAATGCCATGCAATGCTGGAAATTCTGATAAATTCAAAATTTGAATCTTTTAGTGAGTTATGAGGCACTAAACTATGTTATCAGAGAAAACCTTATGCTATTTATTTTGTATGAAATATTCTTATACGGCTCTGAACAGTTTCAGTTTTCCATGTGCCACAAAGATTTCTGGCCTGAAAATACATAACAATAAAAGTGTAGAAATGCTCAAGGAAAAACTGGAGGTTTTGACAGCTGGGTAGAGGAAACTGTGGATAGTGGAACTAGCCACAGAATGGCTTACCAGCAGCCTTTGCAGGACATTGCACATTTTTGCTATCTGACAGAGTCACAAGTATTGCCTGAAATAACGTACTGTAATGCCTGCATGCCAAGCAACACTCTTTAGAAGATGAGAACATTCTGCAGGCAAAGGCAAAACACTGCATACTGATGCTGTAGTATTGAATGAAGATATTTACTTGATACAGCAAATTAATGAGATAAATAGTGTTCAGGTCTCTCCACATACACTGCTCAGAGTAAGCATCTATGGATGTAGACCAAAAGACAGCATGAAGCCTTCAAATGAACTTGAATTCTTAAGAGGAGGGAATTTGGTTTTCTTAGCAGAGACTGCAGTAGACAAAGTCTAAGACCAAAAAAATCACGACACATAATTTGCCACAATTGGCATGGCGATTCAGGGGAAGTGTTATTACACTGACCTGTTCTTAACTCCTAGAGAAAGTGATCCTGCCAAGTCAGGGTGGGAAAGTATGCTTTGGGGCTACCTGCCTGATAGTACCTGTGGTATGAATTAAAAAAAAAGAGACTTTTCTATTGGTGCACAAGCCCAAGCATTCATTCAGGAAACTCACACATTAGGAAAAAACTGTAAGAAAATATTGAGGAAAAGGAATCTGTAGGAAAAATCGTTTAGAAACTCTGCTAAAACCATGATGACTAGGACTAAAAACGTCAAACAGTCATGTTAGGAGGAGACATTAGTGCTTGAATCTCTTTGTGAAACTTAGCAAGCAGCATTGCCTCATTTCTAACTGAAGTGCACCTAGTAGAGTATGTCTGAAGATGGTTTAATACTTTCAAACTTCTAATTTGGTCTACAGCCCTTGGAAATACTGGCAGCATTCACAGCAATCTGTAGCAAAATGTATTAATTTCCTCTCAGAATCACCTGCTAATGTTGCAATCTACATATGCCCCTACTATAATTTGGGCTTTCAACAGTGGAGGGAAGAGGCATAAGGAAAAAAAGCAATGAAAGGCTTGATCAATTGTGGTAAGCGATGTTTGTCTTTCACCAGCTTAATGCCTTTATCCAACAAGCAGCCCTTGACCTTGGAAACAATGTTTCCCAAATGAGCTGGTCACTGATGCATGAGTGTGAATTAACACAAATTGTTAGCACATCAGGAACTCAAATCCTTTTTCCTGTTTTTCAGAGTTTGTGAAGGATGAAATCCTGGAGCCTGATGTTTTCCTCAGTGAGAAACATGCCATCCCGGAAGCAGACAGCTTTGTTTTCTCTCATTAAAATGGTCTGGAGAGGAAAAAAAAACTTAATTGTTCCTGTCTCCTCAAGTTTAAAATAGATCTCTGAAGCTGCTGGCATAACCTGCTGCATCTCCACACCAGTTACCGTCAAGAGTTGCCCTTTCTGGAGCAAAGTTCAAATTAGAGAAAGTTTTATTTAGAAAGGAGGATACAAAAATAATAAATCTTTGCTCTCTCTCTCTCTCTCTCTCTCGTATCTCAAATCAGCTACAGTGCATTTCATTTTATTTGAACAGCTTCAGAAATACCATTTTAGTATAGGAGCCTGGAAAAATGAAATACTTATGTAAGACAAATATGTAAATCTTTTCTTTTTTTAAATGAACTGTGATACCCTGAATATTTTGAGTGTTGTCTACCACATTCAAAATGTGCCATTTAATATATTTTAAGGGCTTATGCTGGTTTTTTTAAATCCTCCTGCTGTGTCCCACCGCGATTTACTATTCAATTATTTTCATGCACATTTAGTGGTTGTGAAAGGCACCAGTCTATTTGGCCACCAGTGAGGTAGGAGGGGTCCTCAAAAGGGCTATCCTGCACAGCTGACAGTGACCCATCCCCAGAAAAGGGGAGGGGCCAAAATGGTGGTCAACTGATTATTAGGGACACCTCAAAAAGGACAGGGATGGGAATGAGATGAAAGGGGTGAGAGGTTTCAGAGTGACAGCCCTGGAATCTGAGATCATGTGTGTATTCACAGAATAAATGTAGCTGGGTCTACTCTAGGGCAAAACCTGTGAATTGTACTTCTGCCTGTCTTGGCAGTTGAAGGCCACTGTTGGGTATAACTGTCAAAATTCTTCTACAGAGGGTCAACTGCCCTTAAAAGAGACAATGTGAAGCCTCTACTGAAGAACTAGTCTCTCGATGCAGAAAATCCCATTAACTATTCACTTGTGTTCAACCTTACTTTTTGGTAAGTTAGGTTAAGAAAGTTCTGGAAGGATCTAGAATCCTCAGACTTCTCTGACCCCATTCAGTCAGGTTTCAGATCTGAGAATGAGACTGAAAATACACTGGTGGCTTTGGTCAAAGAGCTGGTAGCACTGGATGAAGTCATAGGGCCTGATTTTCATTTTCACTAAAGACTCTTTGTACTGCTCTTGTAGCATAAAAGGACCTTAAAGTGCATCAGAATTACATTTTTGTTTACATCTTATGGCCATTCTACACTGCCAGAGCAGTGCAAAGGGATCAATGCAATGCGTAAGTGAGAATCGGGCCCACAGGCCCATGCTAATTTGTTTAGATCTATCAACTTCCATTTGTACCACTGACCATAAAGTGTTGTTGATGTCTAGACCTTGACAAGAGTAGGTGGATGAATTCTGGAGTGGCTGCATTCTTTCTTTGGGAAAGATCAGAGAAGATAGTTTGAGGCAATTGTTCATCTGTACCTAGGGATATTTCATGCAGGGTAACGTAGGGTTCCATCTTGTCACACCTTCACTCCAGTCAATGTGTTTATGAAGCTAATATGAGAATGAGAAGACACAGGCTGTAATGTCTTCAACTCTACATCAATGTATCAGTATAACCAGGTAGGGCAATAGAAGAAATAACCTAATACTTGAAAGTGATTGAGCTAGGGTAAGTGTGATCTGTTTGAGTTTCAACTCAAACAGAGGCAATATTGGCAGATTGAGGAAAGCAGCCAGAAGAATTGGTGAGGACTGTGTTGCCTCGTCTGACACATGGGTTATGGCTGCTGTTTATGAAATGAGTTCACAATTCAGAGGCATTCTATCTTTGAGCTAACCATGGATACTCAAATAACAGCTTTGGCTATGAGCCTGTTTTCCATCTGCCACTGGCAAGGAGACTGTAACCTCATTTTTCAGATATGGACCTTGCTATGGTTACCTGCACCTTATCACCTTGAGACTAGATTATTGAACAGCACTCTATATGGGTCTACATCTTGAGACCATTTGGAAACTCACGCTAGTGCACGATGTGGCTGCCCACTTCTTATTTGGTACATCATACAAACAGCACATGATGCTGTTTCTAAATGTTGGGTTATTATGGGTCTCTTTTGGTGGCCAATATTATTTTGTCCTGTGCAGTTGATTAGATACACTATGAATTGTTATCTTTTATGTTCTATATTTTAAAGTTCCCAGACTAGGTGCTTAATAAATCAAGCACAGCAATGAATAGTTTTAGAACATATGAGTGTGATGCTTGCATAACCTCCTGCCATCAACCAATGTATAATAAATCACACTCTACTTCATATATAGTGACAATTTATCAAATCAAAAGTAAGTTGTTTTAATGTAGTAAGTAAACGTGACTGAACTGTGGAGGCTACAAAGCTGCCTGTTCCTGTTTCCTGTAGTTCATTAAGGTCAAATAACTTCCAGCACAACAACAGTGAAAATCTGTTTTAGTTATTTCTAATTTTCACTTGGTCTCCCAGGCTATAGATTTAAACTTTGTTGGCAATACACTTCACATGAACAAAGCCAATGGGATTCCTTCAAGCCACCGCCTGTAAAAGTTTATGAAAACCTATTCACTCTGTTTTCTTTCCACATCTACAAGACTGAACTGTGTCATCCCTTCAGCCATTTACTTGTCTGTAAAGAAGGTTTTATTTCCTTAAATTCCCTCGATGCCTATATGTGTAAAATACAAACACAAAGGCTTTCAATAGGCCATATGGAAACCCATTGCTTAGCTCATGTCAGTGAAAGATATTTATGTTATATAAAATACTGCTACTGATTGCCTGTAAGTCTACTGTATTCCTTGGAGTTTCCCAACACCAGTTATATTTACATTTGACCTATTTAGGGCTCCATCCAATGCCCTTTGAAGTAAATGGGAGTACTGCCATTTAATTCAATTGGGATTGAACTGGGCCCTTACTGCATTTTTTCAGTAGGATTTGGATATAATTAATATAAATTTGCTTCAGTATGTTAATGTTTACAGCTTTTGGGAGAATAATATTCCAAACTCTTTAGCTTAAACCGTTTGCATGAAAGACACATTCTTTTGACTGATGAAATGCAGTCTCATTCTGACCATTTTAGAGGGTTAAAAAATACAAAAAAGGCATCTCTTTTGATCGTACTGTCATTATTGCCATCCTGAAATGGAGAATAGTGATATTGGCACAATTGCATGTATATTTTATGTTGATCTTTGCAAATATTACATAAATTAAGCCTCACCACGTCCCTGCGAGTTATGTAGCACAAGTATTGCTATACTATTTTGCAGATGGATAAACAGAGGCTTAAGAAGTTAAATTGCCTAAAGACACACAGCTAGAAAGAGAAAGAGCCAGAAGTCCTACCTCTCAATTCTCTGCTTTAACCACTTGACACACTGTCACCCATAGTTCAACTTCCTGGAAAAGTAGTAGGTCTGTAAGTAATCTTTCCTTTAACCCAAAAGAAAAATTCCCTACAGACATGTATGATTTATTTCTTAGCATCTAACCTTCTGACCCTTTCCTTGAGGTCCTTTGCAACTTGAAATAATTTCACTTCATGCACGAAAGACATCATTACATGCTTTACTGATGAGATGTCATATACTTACTGGCACAAGTAATTCCTGACATGCCATGGCTGAAGGGACCTAGCACAGTGAAAAAAGTAGGAAATCTATTTTACAGCCTTCAGTACCCTGATAGACAAAGGCATCTCTGTATATAAAATCAACCTTATAAATATGTAAAAATCTTTAGATATTGCTGACTAGAAAAAATATGAAAGATTCACTGTCCCACTTTAAATCATAGTGGGAATATTTACTAGGTACGTCATAACTTTAAAAACACCAACAGTACTTGTCCTTATGATCTGGTAGTGTGTGTATGGCAAGCTTGCTTAGGGACCTCAAACCTGAGCTAAGGCCCTAAATGAAAAGAGTTTGTGAAGTACCTTGGGTGTGTATATTGCAGCTCAAAACCATCATATCATTCAGCAAAATCTGGCACAGATGTCAATTTCTACATAGCAGAGGGCCAGGATGAAGTTAAAGAGCCTAAAATACTCCTGGAGAGGCTAGTCAGTCCGGCTCAGCCTTCATGTTGTTAGAGAGGCAGTTGTGGGGAACCTCCCTTTGCAGCTGTCTGCACCACACTTGGTCTACAGTATATGGCTGAATAAAGAACTACAGTTTCCACTCCAGCTTTCAGAAGCTAACTGTTCACTAAAAGAGAATTATTTATAAAAGATGTAAAGGCTGTATTTAATTTTATGATACTATTCTTGATGCCAAAATCCCATCAGAAAAAAACTGAATGCAGCCATTTATGATAAAGTACATTGTAAAAATCCATTCATTTCTACCAATCATGATATCCTTTAAAATATCTACTCATGCAAATTGGTCACCTAGCAGAAAAAAAACTTGCTTTTAACTACTCTATATTTGTTTAAAGGGTAGCTTAGTAACAATCCCACAGCACTGCTGTGATGTGACTGACTGTATTTGAAAATTGACACGATTTTAGATATTAGATCAATAGAAGAATAGATAATTTCCACAATAATGTTAATATTTCTCCAAGTACAGTTTAAAGCAAATCAAAATGGAGCTGGGTTAATAGTGGACATCAACCCAGAACAGACTGGTGAGGAGATCTGTGCTCCCAGAAACAAGCTTGCAGAACACTTAAGCAACAAATAAATAGTGGGATAAGATTTTATTTTGTGCATGTTTTTCTATTTGTTTTTCAGGAAAATTTCTATCCTGGAAGCCTTTTGTTGTCATTTTGTATTTCATTGCCTAGGATAAAAATAGGGAAAATGGATTAAAGGTGAACATTTTTCATTCTCTTTCAGAGCCAAAAAGTAGAACTAACTCCCACCAGTTAAATATTTCAATTAATGAATCCATCTGGATACTAAATAGCATGCTTCATTCTTGAAACAAAAAGCAACTAGTTAGTATTTCTGCAATAGTTTTACTAAAGTTAAGTGAATAATTAGTAGTAAATGATTTGTTTCTCAAATTTAGATCTTTTGTTTTCTGTTCACAAAATGGCCATGAACAATTCACAATCTTCTCAAATTTATTGACTAATTTAAAAAAAATGGCCCAATAATTTCCTACGAACAATAATTGGTCTGTAGATTATTTATGAACAGTTTGTTGTGACTATTTGGTATTCAAAATTCAAGTTGTATTGGTTAGTTTTTTTGGACAATTACTTCAGAATGTGTTGTTTTCTGTTCCATCACTTGTTGAATGTAACTGTTTCAAGTGCAGATACTCAAATTTATAAATTCAAAAATTATTTATGTAGCATATTTGCTATTAGCCTTAAATAAATTGTTTCTGCAAATGTCCCTGCCAATTAATTCATTCACTAGAACATTCACTGAAAGCAAATGCAAAAAAGGTGCAAACACAATCAGTGTGAATTAATTCGTTTTATTCAAATTAATATTTACACACGCAGGGCCAGATTATTCTTACGCTTACAATACTTTTGCTCACATAACTGAAATTAATGAGACTACTTGTAAATTACGCTATTACTCAGTGTGAGTAAGGGTACTTGAAACTGGTCCATATTGTTTCTCAAAAATACAATGTGAAAATGACTAGCAGTGGGCAAATAACTGATTGTTTTGGTTTGCTGGCAGTTCGGAAAAATTGAAATAAAAATTTGATTTGGGTCAAACTGAAACTGATATTTTTTTGAATTTTCAGTGAATCAAAAACATTACAAAAATTGTTTCAGGTTGAACAAATGTTTCATATAAATATTTATGTAGCAGGGACTGAAACCCCGGTGCCACCCCACGCATGCCCTAATCACCAGACTATAGAGTCATTTTCACTCACTTGCTCAGTGAATACTCAAGTATTTTATACAAAGTGGAACAGCTTCAATGAGAGAGATTAAGAAAGATGTGCCACAGAATACCCCATAATCCAGTGGTTAGGGCACCTGAGAGCAAGGAGCACTCATTCAAGTCCCTGGTCCTGGGCAGAAATTCAAACTTGGATCTCCCACATTCCCGATGAGTGCCCCAACCAGTGGGCTATAGGTTATAAGAGTTACCATCACCATCTCCTTCTCCAGTGTTAAAATCCCCTTGCTAACATAGCCCGAAAAAATCAAAAGGGAACATTTTCTGAAAATTTTCTTTTTTTTTTTTTTCTGTTTCAACTGAAACAATTTGCTGAAATAGAGACAAATTCATGAAATGTTTTGGCCAACCTGAATCTGCATTTTTGGCTGAAAAAGAGTTTCAACTGAAAATTTCACTCTGCTCTAAATATGACATTATATAAGTTTTTCCCATAACCTTAGATCCATATGAATAATGCTTTGTTTTGACAAAGTATGGTTTACTGTGTCCTTTACATATAAATGCTTTTCATGGACTTCTTAACAGTATACAGTACCTCAGGATGCTGCACAAGAGAACAATTTGAGAAATAGCATGCAATGAGTAGATGTAATGAATAATCATTATAGAGCAAAGTTGAGGTAGCATGTTCAAATTTAATTTTCTCATTCCTCACTTGATTCCTTAATAATACAACCTTTATGTTCTCTTTCAACATAGATTTTTGTTTTTAATTTCTTGGGTGAGGGGAGGAGAATGGAAAAATATAAAAGAAGGAGCTTCGGGGGAGATTCTGTGCTGGGTCTCTAAGAGGTGCAGCACAAAACTCAGCGCCCAAGGGATGTGGGAGGAGGGAAAGTAGCTATAAACCCACCTTTGTGCCATGCTGAATCTGAGCTGCTTGAGGGACTGGAGAAGAGGCCACAATACTGCCAGGAATCTGTGCAGGTACTGCCTTCTGTGTCCCTGCCCTTGCACGCTTCTTATGCCAGGCTTGTGAGGGGGTTCTTGGAGTAGCCTTGTGGCTGACCTCTGCAGTGTCTGCATGAGTAGAATCCTCTTTTGGCTGTCTACTGGGTTTTTAAGGGGCCCTTTGGGTGGTTCTGGCCCTCTGGTCTCTCCATATCCCAAACTGCAACTTTCAAACCATTTTGGTTATAGCTATGATTTGGTCTCACTGAATAATGGATGTACATAAAGAAGTAGGAAACGAGATGAGACTAGAACTCCAGGTCATCCTGGCTCTCTTTGGCTACGGGACATTTTGGAGGGAAAAAAGCAGGAGCAGGAAGGATTTCTCAAAATATTACCAAGTTTTCTGGGCTGGTTTGGAGCCATCCTGGGGTTCATGACACAACTAAACTAGTTTCACACAGATTGTACAACTTGTCATTCCTTAGGTGTATACACAGCAAAAACATGGAAATCATTTCACAACCTTCACTATAGAAGTTGCTGCAGCTCTTGCTATAGTTTTGCATTTTCTTTTAAGGGAGCTAGCACACAGATTATAAAAGGCTGCTTCTTTGAGTAACACAGATTTCTCTATGAAAATATGAGAATTCATTACCTTAGTTTTTAAATTAATTTGAATTCATATTTGCATGCGAAATTTAAGACAAAGCTATTACACCCCATGCTCAGATAAATCTGACTCATATATTACCGTATGAGAACTTTGTATTGTCTTTCACAGCCTGTTCTTAATAGATTAAGATGGAGAATATTCAGAATTTTCTATTTTTTTTATACTTTCCTGCCCTCCCTGAATACAACTGGTATCTTTCTCAGTTCTCCCTCTGCCCCCTATTTCTTCTCCACACTATCCCCATCCCTATAAAAGAAAGTTCCTGCATAGCAGGACTTCAATAGGATCCTGGACTTCAGCTTTTCAAAGGGCGATTTTACAAGGAAAGCAAGTCATCCCTTTGGCTTTGTATACAGTCCTCCTAGTTGCTCACTCTAAGGAACCTACTAAGCATGGCTTGCTACATGCAGATTGCTTGTGAGGCTGCCAGACGGAAGCCAGGAACTCAGCCCTCAGCTGAAAGAGATAAAAACAACAGTATTTTGTAGCTATTTAAAAAAAACCGACAATAGACTTGTAAATGGTGCCTTGTACAAATAGGGCTTTTCTGCAGGAAAAGAATAGCTCCTTTAACTGAGACTGAGACATCTGTATTGTTCATTCACCTCTGGGGCAGCTAGTTGCTATTAATAGTTTCATATAAGAAAGTCTTTCTATAAATAACATCTGAAATCTACTCCCATAACACCCTTTGTCCTTGATATGTCTCCACTGGGGCCATTAACAAGAGGACAAAACAACTATGGATAAAAAAGACCACAACTATATTCATTGATTCAGTTCCTGGGGTGACTTCAGGGGGAAAAAATAAACAATAAATATCTCTCTGTCTTTTCTCCAGCATTCTAGACTACCAGGCAAACAGACACAGCTTGACAGATAGATGATTGTCTTTACCGTTGTAACCATATTGGAAAGGGTATATCCAATTCTCCTAAAATAGCTAATTAATTGGGAAACAGTCTCTTTCCTCTCTCGATATGGGAATTTTTCACAACAGATGGTCTGCTCCACGGCACAAGCCTTTACATGTGTCTTTGAGTCTTTCTAAAATGGAATCCAGGACCTAGCAAACCCTCACAAGTGGATAATACCAGTAGCTGATGTCTACCTGTGGTTAGAGGAGGCCTGCAAAGGATTTTTCAGAACTTGGATTTTTACCTTTTTTTGGTTCTTTATGATGGAAACAGAAGGTTTAAAAGGTTTTTTTTTTTTTTTTTTTTCAGTTTTAACCCTAAAAAATGTCAGGAATGTAAAGTCTGATGTCAGGTTTTGCTGAGATGTTGGGTGACCCAAATGTATTTACTGTGAGCTTTTGCATCTTAATTGGAAGGGTAGTGTTTTGAAAACTTTAATGGACATATTTCTCCTAATAGCATTGGAGTTAATAGAAACAAACACAAATCAAAAGTGCTTTCTAAATCATATGACTAAACATCTCTTCCCTTATAGGGCCACCCAGAGGATTCAGGGGGCCGGGGGTCTTCGGCGGCGGGGGTCCTTCCGATCCGGGTCTTCGGGGCACTTTGGCGGCGGGTCCCGGAGTGAGTGAAGGACCCGCCGCTGAACTGCCGCCGAAGGCCCGGAGCAGAAGGAGCCCTCGCCCTCGAATTGCTGCCGAAGACCCGGAGCAGAAGAAGCTCCGGGTCTTTGGCAGCGGGTCCTTCACTCGCTCCGGCTGTGTTCGGTGGCACTGAAGGACCTGCCGCCGAAGACCCGCCGAAAACTCTCGTGGGGGCCCCTGAAAACTCTTGTGGGGGCCTCTGAAAACTCTCATGGGGGCCTGAGGCAAATTGCCCCCACTTCCCCCCTCCCCGGGTGGCGCTGTTCCCTTATCAACTGCTTGGTTTTTCAAGCTCTTGTATTTTGTAATATCTTGCTTCAGTAACCCACTTTCTTTAGCTTCTTCAAGCACAAATTAGACAAAAAGTTCTAAAGGTAACAACAAAGAAAAAAAGCAACACTCCCCCCCCCCCCCCCCCAAACACACATTTTTACACAAAAATATTTCAGGCCTTCTCTATACATGATAGAGAACCAAAAAGGGCACCATCTTCCATTTTAAGGTCACCTTTAACAATTTACAACATGTGCTCAGGACAACTGACAAAGTGTCATGATATAGTGATCCATGAAGGAAACCACTTAGTCTGGTTATATATCCACAGTTCTCTTAATAATCTGTTCTCCCTTTCTCCTGGTGTTGGCTTTCCTCTTTTCACTCTCATTCACCCTAGTCCATTACCCATTTTTCATTGCTGGACTTCTCTCCTTTGTTGGCTTGGACTTTTGCTGTCTACTTTTCTATGGGTCCTTTCACAATCTCAGCATTCCCTTTTGCTACAGCTGTGTCTTGCAACTGTTTTATCTGTGAGGGTGTCCCGGGGTATGTACACCCCGTCCCCCTTTCGGGGAGGGGCAGGCTTGTGATACCACCACCGTTACAGTCTCCCCAACAGCCTTTAGGCCGAAAACAGCCAGAGTCACTTCCAGCAGCCCTTGCATTTGGGGCAGCACGGCCTAGTGGCCAGAGTCAGTCACAGCGGCCCTTACGTTCAGGACAGCGTGGCTTAGTGGCCAGAGTCAATTCCAGCAGCCCTTGCATACAGCATGCAAATATCAGTTTTCTTTACAGCAACCTTGTGTGTCATCACTGCATGTGGTTATTAATTAAATTATTTTTCCTCAGTAAGGATTAGAGCCCCATTGTGTTAAGTGATGTATAAATATATAGGAAAACACAGTCCAGTCCATGTTCCAAAGAGCTTAGGGAACTACTAGTACTAGTCCAAGTTTTAGTTCCTCCATTTTTACAATGACCAGTGTATGTGTGTGAGAAATATTTTACCTTAGCCTTTTACCTTACCTTTACCTTTTACCTTATTTAGAAGTCCATCCCTAGTCAGAAAAACTCTACTTAAATATCTGCTTAACTTAAAGCACGTAGAAACATAGAATCATAGGACTGGAAGGGACCTTGAGAGGTCATCTAGTCCAGTCCCTTGCACTCAAAGCAGGACTAAGTACTATCTAGGCCATGCCTCACAGGTGTTTATTTAACCTACTTTTAAAAGTCTCCAATGATGGAGATTCCACAACCTCTCTAGGCAATTTATTCCAGTGCTTAATCACTCTGACATATAGGAAGTTTTTCCTAATGTCCAACCTAAACCACACTTGCTGCAATTTAAATCCATTGCTTCTTCTCCTATCCTCAGAGGTTAACAAGAAAAAAATTTCTCCTTCCCCTCTTATGTACTTGAAAACTGTTATCAGGTCCCCTCTCAGTCTTCTCTTCTCCAGACTAAACAAACCTATTTTTTTTAATCTTCCCACATAGGTCATATTTTCTAGACCCTTAATCATTTTTGTTGCTAATCTCTGGACTTTCTCTAACTTGTCCACATCTTTCCTGAAGTGTTGCACCCAGAACTGGACACAGTACTACAGTTGAGGCCTAATCAGCATGGAGTGGAGCGGAATAATTACTTCTCGTGTCTTGCTTACAGCACTCCTGCTAATACAGCACAGAATAATGTTTGCTCTTTTTACAACAGTGTTACACTGTTGACTCATATTTAGCTTGTGATCCACTATGACCCCCATATCTCTTTCTGCAATACTCCTTTTGCATGTGTGCAACTCATTGTTCCTTCCTAAGTAGACTACTTTGGATTTGGCCTTATTGAATTTCATCCTATTTACTTCAAACCATTTCTCCAGTTTGTCCAGATCATTTTGAATTTTAATCCTCTCCTCCAAAGCATTTGCAACCCCTCCCAGCTTGGTATCATCCACAAACTTTATAAGTATACTCTCTGTGCCATTATCTAAATCATTGATGAAGATATTGAACAGAACCAGACTCAGAACTGATCCCGGCGGGACCCCACTCAATATGCCCTTCCAGCTTGACTGTGAATCACTGATTACTCTCTGGGTTATGCACCCACCTTATAGTATCTCCATCTAGGTTGTATTTCCCTAGTTTGTTTATGAGAAGGTCATGCGAGACAGTATCAAAAGCCTTACTAAAGTCAATATATACCACATCTACCACTTCCACCCATCCATTAGGCTTGTTATGCTGTTGAAGAAAGCTATTAGGTTGGTTTGACACAATTTGTTCTTGACAAATCCATGATGACTATTACTTATCACCTTATTATCTTCTAGGTGTTTGCAAATTGATTGTTTAATTATTTGCTCCATTATCTTTCTGGGTACTGAAGTTAAGATGACTGGTCTGTAATTCCCCTGTCTGTCCTTATTTTCTTGTTTATAGATGGGCACTATATTTGCCCTTTTCCAGTCCTCTGGAACCTCTCCCATCTTCAATGACTTTTTGAAGATAATTGCTAATGGCTCAGATATCTCATCAGTCAACTCCTTGAATATTCTAGGATGCATTTCATCAGGCCCTGGTGACTTGAAGGCCTCTAATTTGTTTAAGTAATTTTTAACTTGTTCTTTTGCTATTTTAGCCTCTGATCCTAGCTCATTTTCACTGGCATTCACTATGTTAGACATCCAGTCATTGCTAACATTTTTGGTGAAAACTGAAACAAAAAAGTCATTTAACACTTCTGCCATTTCCATATTTTCTGTTATTGTCTCCCCCCGCCCTTGAGTATTGGTTCTTGATCTTCCTCTTGCTTCTAATGCATTTATAAAATGTTTTCTTGTTACTCTTTATGCCTCTAGCTAGTTTAATCCTGTTTTGTATCTTGGTCTTTCTAATCGTGTCCTTACATACTTGTGTTATTTGTTTATATTCATCCTTTGTCATTTGGCCTAGTTTCCACTTTTGTAAGACTCTTTTTTGATTTTTTGACATGCTCGTGTCCTATTGATTTCACTTGCATGGACAGCAGCAGCTTTGAAAGAGGGCACAACAATACTATACCGAAGAAACTTTATCCAGTTGAGATAATAGGTCAGTCAAGCTATAGTTACCCAAGTGGTATTTAATTAAAATACTAGTGATAATTCCCAGCTCTTGTGAAATGTGGTATTTAATCACTATAAGTAGTCAGGATTTTGGTTACATGATTGTGACAGGGTACTAGCAGCATCCTGATCCCTGACATTGCTGCAGCCTGAAGAAGTCTACAGGCCCAGATGGAAGCAGTTAACCTTTCTGTTGGGGGATTTTGAGCACCTGGGTTCTAATCACTGGGCTAATGATGTAACTGGGAGAATATAAGTGGAAGGAACAGGAAGCAAGACAGAGTTCAGAAGAAAGTTTGGAGGGTGAGCTTGGGCTGAAGAGTGAAGGCTATGGTGAAGCCTTCCCAGGATGTAAGCCTGCATTATACTGCTGCTATGTAAGAAAAAAATAAATACGCACCTCGGTGAAGGAGTGTGTATTTGTGACTGAGGCAGTTAAGTACACCAGGTAGCGGCAGAGGCACTCTGTGACAATGACTCATCTGAAAGACAGCACCTCCACCAGCAGTGGGCCTTTAAAAAGTTTACTGGGATGTTTGGATTTAGTATCAATTTAGGCCCTGATCCTACAAACATGTATGCTTAACTTTATGCTTATGAGTAGTCCATGGAATACCCCTAGTTTTCACTTTAGGCTGGATTGGCTAAAGGAAAATGACTGATAGCAGTTATTGTAACAGTAGATTAAGTTGTCCAGTCAATAGAAAACTATGCCATGTGAATAAGCTAGGGTTGTCAGGCGTCCGGTTTTTGACTGGAAAACCTGGTCAAAAAGGGACCCTGGTGGCTCTGGTTGGCACCCCCAACCGGGCCGTTAAAAGTCTGGTCGGTGGCGCAGGTGGGCCTGGGTCTAAAGCAGGTTCCCTATCTGCCCTGGCTCCACATTGCCCCCGGAAGTGGTCACCAGGTCCCTGTGGCCTCTAGGCCATGGACTGGGAGGCTCCGCGCGCTGCCCTCACCCCCAGCACCCGCTACGTAGCTCCCATTGGCCAGGAACTGCACATATGGGCGCGAAGGCAGCGTGCACGACCGCCTGGCCGTGCCTCTGCCTAGAGCCGCAGGGACCTGGCAGCTGCTTCCTCGGAGCTGTGGTAAGTGCTGCTGGGACCCCGCACTCCTCCTGCACCCCAACCCCCTGCCCCAGCCTGGAGCCCCCTCCCGCACCCCAAGAAAATTTACATATTCAGCACTGCACTGTGGGAAATGAATAGTTCCATTGTAAATATGTATCACAGTGGAGTTTGTCCTGAATGATTCAAGCACTTACCATAGATGTTCTTCTGTGATCCTCCTAATAATCGTGGTCCTGACACCTGAATAACTGAGAATATCTGAACTGTCCATTTTGTCTCTCTTCAAATACTGGGCTTCTTGGAGACAAAGGTAATATTTTAATAATGCATGGTCTAGTGAATATCAGTTCCTTGTGGTCAACTTCTATGCCTGCTGAAACTGTCCTATTGGGTTCCGGGGAAGTGGACGGGCACAAGTCCGCCCACAGCTGAAGGCCCC
The DNA here is from genome assembly GCF_002925995.2 of Terrapene triunguis. Taxonomy (NCBI): domain Eukaryota; kingdom Metazoa; phylum Chordata; order Testudines; family Emydidae; genus Terrapene; species Terrapene triunguis. The sequence continues at coordinate 31,875,253 of NW_020664419.1, read as the reverse complement.
TCCCCCCAGCTGGTGGGGAGGAGCCACTGAGCCCGGGACTCACTCCTGAAACTGTGACAGGCATACATATTGAGGGATCATAAAGACATGATTCTTATATTCAGCAAAATATTTATGGAAAATGCCGGGGGTATCATAAGTTCCTAGGGTCAGTTTAAAGGATTTCCTGCAAGGTATACAGGGTTGTCTTTGATTGTTTCAATAAACTGTAAAGAGATATTTCCAAAAGTGAGGATACAGGACCACTACACTGATTCCTGTAAAGTGTTTGGTTACTATCTGCAGTCAAGAAAATTAAAATCTTTATAATAACAGGGCAAAGCTTGCATGGCCTCTACATCTTTCACTGATAAATTAAACAGAAAATGCGATTGTTTTGTAAATAAGAATTCAAAATCTGAGCTAAAATGAAGAAAATGCAAGAATTTTTTACAAATCTATATAGTTTGGCAACAAAACTTATTAATTCTGGGGCAGAATTCTTGGTTCATTGAAAAGTTCTGGATTACCCCAGAAGTGGGATGATTACAAAAGTCTTAAAATCAACATATCTATCTATATGAATGGATATATGTATGTATATGGAATCAATGATAAGTGAAGTGGTATAAATGTTTTATTGGCATGATTTTGGGAAGGTTCCATCAGTCAGGAGTGGTGAAGCCATATGTAACTTGCGCTGATGAAAGTTGTATACCACACCATACCATTTTCTATATGTTTATGCTGCAGATGGTTTTTTTTAAGGTATGTTAGGAATGTTTGAGAGTTTTTAAAAGGAATTTTTGGGATTATTTTTAACATATTGCTTTGACAAGCCAGGTTCCTTAGTAACCATATATCTAAATGTCTGTGGTCCAGAGGGAGACATAAAAACCTTAAAAATTACTACAATAGCTATTCTGTGTATAAAAATGTCAGTTTTAAGGTCTATCTCAAGTCCTTCTAGGACTTATAGTGGGTTCGGGATGCTGTTAGGAAGCTCCCTTTCCTGATGGCATAATGATCCTGTTTCTGTCCCAGAGCAGAACATTTCATGAACTCTGGGCCTTCCCATTACAGTTGCAATCATGAGGGATGTAAAAGAAATTATTAGGTGAAATTCTCCACCTGGTGTTGTGCAGCAGGTCATTCTAGCTGTTCACTCCTGACCTTAAAATCTAGTAGTTTGTGGGAAGACCCAGCTGCACAACTATCCAAAGTGTATATGTAACTAGAAAACTCCACGGAGGAGAGAATGGTGCATAACAGCCTAGAAAAGAGAAACTGTGTGATGAGCTCCCATCTAAGCAAAGAGGAGGTTGGATTTGCTTACCTGAACAGCAGGTGGCACCTGAGTGCCTATTTTAAATTGATTGTCTTATGAGTGGCTCACATAGCAACTACACATGAGACTCTCTTCACAAATGTCAAACTCAGCTTAAATATGTGCCCACTATGGTATTTCTAACTCTCACAATTTTATTGAAAGTCTTGCAACATTTTAAGTTTTACTTAAAGCCCCAGCTACTGGAGCCATGTGAATCTCAGCTTTCATTAAAAAAAAATAGAAGTAAAGTTACTGGCTTTTGTGGTGGCAGAGAAAAGCTTGAAAACATGACCTGAGTGAACCCTGATGACTCAAAAACCAGAGGGCAAATAACACACACACATTTAACAACTACAACTCATGATTTTAAAGATAATCTTATGAAATGTCAGGGCCTGACACATGATTTTTGGATGTTTGGGGTTGCTAATAATTCCTCTCCCTCTTTTCTCCTGAGCCCTTTCCCTCTCCATTTACTTCCTATTACTTGCCAATAAAGTCCTTGAAAGAGACAAAAATAAATGAGCTGTCAAGATACCCGAAATAATCAGTGTACCTGTCTGGAAGTTTTAATTACTGCCGGTGTTTGCCGTGTACAGTAAGAGTTAGTAAGGCACGTGGAGAAAATAAAAAATTAAGATACCTTTGTCAGTGTCTTATGAATTCAGTGCTGTGGTCATGTGTAAAGACTGTGGATAAATAATGGGATTCCTGATTAGAGACTATTTGCAGGCAGCCACAAATATGATTTACCACAGAATGCTTTGGATTCCACATGCTACCATGCTCTGCCCTGTCATTTTAAAATACTAGTGATCTAATAATTTGAAGTGCTGAGAGCACTGACACATGTTCTTAGAAGATGTAATGTGTTTGTAAAGTGGTTAAAAGGCATGTAGTTTGAGGAGAAGACAATCTGGCTGAAGATTGGACTGTTTGCCTGACTCGTGAAAGCAGTGTACCTCAGCGATGAGTTATAAGAGGCACTTTGCTTTTACCATCTCATATCCTTGATTGAGTGTACATACTTTTCCATTAATTAAAGCAGGATACAGTATCTTGTGTCCCTGTCAGTTCATTCCTCTCCCAACAGGGAAATAACTCACTCTTGGACTACAGATTTTCAGATTTGCTTGGGAGCTGCAACAATGGAACATTTGAAAACTGTTTCAAAATTATTTGTGCACATTTTAATTGAGAACATCATTTTACACTGCTAAATGTAAAGTTTGTTATGGAAATACTAGGTCATATGTTAGTTTTTTTCCGACTGTTGGAGGGAATTTGGTACTGGCACATCTGAAATACTGATTTGTTCTTGTACATATTTATGAAGGGCTAGATTTACAAGGGCAGGTTAGGCATTTCAACTGGTGTAACTGACCTGAAATTAATGGAGCAACACAGTGTAGAATCAATCCATCAGTTTTTGCTTTCTGGAACATAAGTATGACATCATAAACTCCAGTCATAATTTTCAAGCCTGCGTTCCTGAAGTTTAGCACCTAAATCCATATTTAGACACCTAAATAAGTGGCCTGATTTTCAGAAATCAATGAAGTGTCTATGAAGTGACCTGAAGTCAGTGGAAGCTAGCATGTCAGCACCTTTGAATTACAGGCCAATTATTTAGGTACCTAAATGGGTATGTCTACACTACAATTAGACACCTGTGGCTGGTCTGTACCAACTGCCTTGGGCTCACAGGGGCTTGGGCTAAGGGGCTTTGTAATTGCAGTTCAGACATTAGAGCTTGGGCTGAAGCCTGGGCTCTAGGACCTTATGGGGTGCAATTAAACAGCCCCTTAGCCCAAGCCTCACAAACCCAAATCAGCTGGCATGGATTATCCATGGGTTTTTCATTGCAGTGTAGACAAACCCAATACAGATTCAAGTGTCAACCATAAGCTTGAAAATGTTTGCGATCACATCATGCCTTTAATGTGCATGATAAATAAAACAGAGTGAACTTGATCTGAGGACATCAGTAGTTTTTGTGCATGTAAAATAGGTATGGTTCCTCTAAACCTGAGTTTAAAGTATAAAGAAGTCTATATATTTGCCTAGGTCCTGCCAAGCATGCTCACTATGGGGCTGATACTGCATCCCTCCTCTGAACAGTGTACTCCAATAGTCCAGTTAAGTTCAATGTACCACAAATCAGGAATATAAATACCAAAGGAAAGAGACTGATATTACCTGAGCATATCTGACTGTTAATGACAATTCTGAGATCTTGTACAAGCAAAACTTCTTTGTGGAATTCCCAAACAGTCATGTTGTAAAAAGGCAATAATTATTCAGTGAAGGAGACAATTCCATTGTTGTGTGAATGTAAGCTCTGGTCAAGTGTAGTATCTCCGAGCTCTGGTCAAGTGTAGGTGGTCTCTTGGTCTGTCCAAGGCCGTGGTCAGGTGTCTTGATGTTTTTGGTCTTTTGGCCTTGAGGTGAGAACCTTGTCTTTGCTTCTGGGACCTTGAAGTGAAAAAATATTCACTGCTGGCCTTTGGACAGAGTCTGCCTAAACAGTCAGTTGATGCTGCCTTAGGCAGATAGCCAGCTGGATGTGCGGGCTGAGTCCAGAAGACGCTAACATTGATGATGAAAGCAAGTTGGAGGAATTACTTAGTTGGAGAATTGCAGTGTGCTCATGCCTATATTATAGCCCAAGAGCAAAGTTGTAGTGGCAAGAAGATGTAGCAAGGCCGTGGTACTAACACCCCAACTTTATTACATAAAATAAAGGGAAAGAATAGGGGAAGGAAAAAGAAAGACATTAATTTTAACTAGTAGGAATTGCCCATATAGGGGGAAGACTGAGGATGAGAGGGACAGTCTGAGACTGAGGCCTTCTCTGGAATAAAACTGGAAAATACGTGACACATTTAAAACTAAAAGAAACATGACTGGGGAACCCCATACTTTTTTGTTGTTTAAACTTTTTAGACTTTCCTAGTTCTCCCACAACTTCCCATTGCGTGAAATGGCTTTCTGGGAAGCATAACTTTCTATCTGTAACTGATCAAAAGTGCTATTTCTGGTAGAATGGTTTTGTCTTAATTTCTTCTCTTTACTATTATGTCTCCCATTCTCCTCTGTTTTTCTTCTAATCCATTTTGTTGCCTTGCTCTAATGTCTTTGCTCACCTCCTTCCTACTTTCTTAGACTTGTTCCCCTCCTTTTCCCTTCAGTCCACCATGCTGGAGCCGTGTTTGTGTTGAGGCAAAAAGAGTAGGATTTTTGAATGAGCTCATTGACTTCAGTGGGAGCAGACTTAGGCCAAGACAGAGTGTCTTTGACACTCTTACCAAAACTGTGTGCACCGGACATGGTGCCACCAGTAGAAGGGAAAGTGCTGAGTCTAATTCCAGTACTTCCTGCTGTCTTGGGACCTGGTCCAAAATCCAATGAAGTCAATGAGAGTCTTTTTACTGACTCCAAAGGGCCTTGGATCAAGCCTTTACAGCTTGTGGTGTCGTGGTGCCAAACTCCTTCACTGCTATGAGGGTGCATCGGAGGTAGATTTCATGTCTTCAGCCACATGAACAGTTACTCAGACTGCCATCTCCTAATGCTAGCCCTATGCTAGCTACAGTATGCATTACATTCCAATACCCAAACTCGCTTCATTTTTTTAATGAATGTTTTGGTTGCTTTCAAATAATTGCTTCTGGCACATTCTGTAAAATAGTCAAATAATATGGAACAGAAAAGCTCAGAAAATTGGGAATGAGGCTTTGGGTCTCAGCCCTGGTCTACACTACGAGTTTAGGTCAAATTTAGCAGCGTTAGATCAATTTAACCCTGCACCCGTCCACACTACAAAGCCATTTTTGTTGACTTAAAGGGCTCTTAAAATCGATCTCTGTACTCCTCCCTGATGAGGTGATTAGCCCTGAAATCGACCCTGCTGGGTCAAATTTGGGGTAGTGTGGACACAATTCAACGGTTTTGGCTTCTGGGAGCTATCCCAGAGTGCTCCACTGTGACCCCTCTGGACAGCAGTCTCAACTCAGATGCACTGGCCAGGTAGACAGGAAAAGCCCCACGAACTTTTGAATTTCATTTCCTGTTTGGCCAGCATAGCAAGCTGGATCAGCACAAGTGACCATGCAGAGCTCATCAGCACAGGTGACCATGGAGTCCCAGAATCGCGAAAGAGCTCCAGTATGGACTGAACGGGAGGTACTTCATCTGATCGCTGTATAGGGAGACGAATCCGTGCTATCCGAACTCTGTTCCAAAAGTTGAAATGCTGGAATATTTGAAAAAATCTCCAAGGGCATGAAGGACAGAGGTTATAACAGAGACCCACAGCAGTGCCTCGTGAAGCCTACCAAAGAACCAGAGAGGCAAACGGCCGCTCCGGGTCAGAGCCCCAGACATGCCGCTTCTATGATGAGCTGCATGCCATTCTAGGGGGTTCCCCTACAACTATCCCACCCCTGTGCTTCCCTCCTCCCGGGCTACCTTGGCAGTTATCCCCCCATTTGTGTGACGAATTAATAAAGAATGCATACATTTGAAACAACAATGACTTTATTGCCTCTGCAAGCGGAGATCAAAGGGGGGAGGGGAGAGTGGTTGGCTTACAGGGAAGTAGAGTGAGCCAAGGGGGCGGGTTTTCATCAAGGAGAAACAAACAGAACTTTCACACCGTAGCCTGGCCAGTCATGAAGCTGGTTTTCAAAGCTTCTCTGATGCACAGCGTGCCCTGCTGTGCTCTTCTAATCTCCCTGGTGTCTGGCTGTGCATAATCAGTGGCCAGGCGATTTGCCTCAACCCCCCCACCCCGCCATAAACGTCTCCCCCTTACTCTTACAGATATTGTGGAGCACACAGCAAGCAGTAATAATGATGGGAATATTGGTTTCATTGAGGTCTAACCGAGTCAGTAAACTGCGCCAGCGAGCTTTTAAACGTCCAAAGGCACATTCTACCATTATGCACTTGCTCAGCCTATAGTTGAACTGCTCCTTACTACTGTCCAGGCTTCATGAGCCATGAGAGCTAGGGGTAGGCTGGGGTAGGTGTGACCGCGTGGTGCTGCTGACTGGGAGAGCAGCCTGAGGCAGAAGCCTCCAGCTGGCATGATATTCCATGGACTGAATCTCCATTAGACAAAACTTAAAGAAGAGAATGACCTGGAGTCATTCCCATTTTTGTCCAGGCACCCCCGACCGACCTCACTCAGGCTGGCCAGGAGCACCCATGTCTGCCCAGGTGCCCTCGACCAACCTAACCGAGGTCAGCCAGAAGCACCCATGGGACGACGACGACGGTTAGCAGTCGTATTGTACCATCTGCCATCCACAAGGCAAGGCAAGGGGATGCTGCTGTGTAGCACTGCAATACCGCGTCTGCCAGCAGCACCCAGGAGACATACGGTGACAGTGAACTGAGCGGGCGCCATGCTTGCTGTGGTGTCATGTGCACGGGTAACCCAGGAAAAAAGGCGAGAAACAATTTTTTGCCGTTGCTTTCATGGAGGGAGGGAGGGAGGGAGGCAGGGGGGCCTGACGACATGTACCCAGAACCACCCGCGACAATGTTTTTGCCCCATCAGGAATTGGGAGCTCGACCCAGAATTCCAATGGGCGGCGGAGACTGTGGGAACTATGGGATAGCTACCACAGTGCAATGCTCCGAAAGTCGACGCTAGCCTCGGTACTGTGGATGCACACCGCCGACTTAATGCGCTTAGTGGGGACACACACAATCGACTGTATCAAATCGATTTCTAAAAAATCAACTTCTATTAAATCGACCTAATTTCGTAGTGTAGACATACCCTCAGTCTCCTCCAGTTTTACATTACTGTAACTCCAGTGACTTCAACTGAGCTAGTCTTGATTTACAGTGATGTAAATCAGTGAGAAGAGAAGCCTATTTACCTCCAGGTTAAACTATCCATTCATTCCTCAAAGTGGCTCCTCCATATAATTTTGAAGCACCGTGGAGACGCTTGTACTGCTGTTAACTCTGCTGTATGGTTTTCTTTTAAAGGGCTGGAGAGCTTCTATTTAACAAACAATTGAGTTAGTTCTCTATTTAATCAGTACATAATTCCAATACAATAGCAACCAGAGCCTACATCTACCTCCCTGTTGTCCAGATCTCTACCTTCCAAAATGGAGGTAGACTTTTGGTCTCTGCAACCATTCATTACATCCTTACATAACAACAGCTGCATATGCTGTACCTATTACCTGGATAGAAACCTCAGTTTCTAGTGAACCAAACTTCAGTCACTCTCAGCGCTCTTTCTCTTTAGTATTTTTAGAAATACTCAACACTACTAAAGAGCATTGATTATTCCTTCGTTTCTTTTTAATTCAGATGACCCTGAATTGACTCCATCAACATTTTTACAATAAGAAAGACCCATTGTAGCTCAGAAATGTATTGGAGAGAAAACAATGTTATTTTAAATAAAGGATTATATTCATTTCAGCTTTTATAGATGCATAAGCCCAGTCCCCTTTGAATGCATCAAGAGAAAATGCTAGGGTGATGCATAATATCAACACAAACTGGTGTTAATTTCTTTCTAATGTGCGGTCATATTCTGTGTGGGTGGGCCAGGATAAAGCCCCTGTCTGTGTTGCTACACAGGCAATCGATTCATTCTTAGATTTATAAGCACATACTTTTGCAGGTGTGGGCTTAAGTAATGTCTTGCTCTCTGTCAGCCACCAACGACTATCAGTAACAGCAGAACGTGTAGTGTGTCCTTGGAAAAAATTAGGGGGAAAAGGGGGCTGGGGTTTTTGTTTGTTTGTTTACAAGCAGCTGAAGGAAGGACTTCAAATACTGGCACAAAAAACAGTTGGAAAAAATCCCATTGGGTAATGGTATACATTGAAATGGTGCCTTTCATTCCACAGCCTTCCACAAAGCATGGGCCACAGTGCCAACCACTTGTGCGCTTTGGTAAAGACATGTGAGTGGTCCTGTTGATATCAATGGGTGCTTGAGTGAGTAAGCGCATGAGTTGGAGCTCTACAATCTGGCCACTTTACATATAAATACATACCTCTATTTCTATATATATGCTTAAATGCTCATGTGAGCACTACAGAGGATTTGAAGAGCAGTGTAATCAAGTCCAGCTGCAGGAGCCATTTACATAGGCAATTACTTTGGTTGTATGTAAATTTTCCAAAAATTCATTCTGCACTTAAAGAGTGAGTGCTGTAATTTTAGGGAATATACTCTGTATTTTTCATGCAAAAGGGGGAAAATCCCTGCCTTAACATCATAATTCAACCTTAAATATAGAGTTGTTATGATGCCTCCATAATAATAATGCTTAGCTACCTGTAATGCATATAGGGATAGCTTAAACATCAAATCCTATCTCTGTATATTGTTGCCCCTTCTTATAACTGCACTGTCCTGTTCTGACACCACTGTCATCCTTCTGCTGATTAGTAATAGGTGTCCGGTTCTTTGTAGGTCAGCTTCTAAGTGGAGGAGAAAACAGTGATGCAGATACTCTAAGTGTGACTTTCTATTATTACTTATTATTTATATTATAAATAATGTGGGGTCCCTCTGGTATCTGTTCTGGGTCTTGTTCTGTTTAATACTTTCATTAATGATTTAGCTAATGGCATAGAGAGTACACTTATAAAGTTTGTGGATGATACCAAGCTGGGAGGGGTTGCAAGTGCTTTGGAAGAGAGGATTAAAATTCAAAATGATCTGGGCAAACTGGAGAAATGGTCTGAAGTAAATAGGATGAAATTCAATAAGGACAAATACAAAGTACTCCACTTAGGAAGGAACAATCAGTTGTACACATACAAAATGGAAATGATTGCTTATGAAGGAGTACTGCAGAAATGGATCTGGGAGTCGTAGTGGATCACCAGTTAAATATGAGCCAACCGTGTAACACTGTTGCAAAAAAAGCAAACATCATTCTGGGATGTATTAGCAGGAGTGTTGTAAGCAAGACAGGAGAAATCATTCTTCTGCTCTACTCTGCACTGATTAGGCCTCAACTGGAGTATTGTGTCCAGTTCTGGGCACCGTATAGGTAGGTGACCAGACACCAAGTGTGAAAATTCAGGATGGGGGTGGGGAGTAATAGGAGCCTATATAAGAAAAAGACCCAAAAATCGGGACTGTCCCTATAAAATCGGGACATCTGGTCACCCTACATACCAGGAAAGATGTGGACAGATTGGAGAAAGTCCAGAGAAGAGCAACAAAAATGATTAAAGGTCTAGAAAACATGACCTATGAGAGACGATTGAAAAAAATAGGTTTGTTTAGTCTGAGAGGAAACATGATAACAGTTTTCAAATACAAAAAAGGTTGTTACAAGCAGGAAAGAAAAAAAATATCCTTAACCTCTGAGAATAGGACAAGAAGCAATGGGCTTAAATTGCAGCAAGAGCAGTTTAGGTTGGATATTAGGAAAAAACTTCCTAACTGTGAGTGTTAGGAATAAATAGGCTAGGAAGGTTGTGGAATCTCCATCACTGGAGATTTTTAAGAGCAGGTTAGACAAACACCTGTCAGGGATGGTCTAGATAATACTTAGTCCTGCCTTGAGTGCAGGGGAGAGGTCTAGATGACCTCTCGAGGTCTCTTCCAGTCCTATGAGTCTATGATTATCATAACACATAAAAGTCTCAGTCATGGACTAGAACCCCATTGTGGTAGGTGCTGTACAAACACAGAACAGAAAGACAGTCCCTGTCCCAAAAAGCTTGCAATCTAAAACAAGACACAACAGATGGATACAGACTGCCTGGGGAGTACAAGCAATCAGACAATACTGATCAACACTGGCAGGCTGTGGTCTCAACACACCACCAGCCTAAGTGTTATCAAGATTTTTGTAGGCCTCAGAGTAAATGAGAGTTTTGAAGGTGGATAATGAGGTAGCTTTGTGGATGGTTAAACTTTTCTTACACAGGAGGGGAAGTATGGGAGAAAGCATGAAGGTGCTTGTTTGAAAATGTATTTACACATAAAACCCAGTCATAAGACAAGATGGTCAAACAGCATTCAGGGCACTCCCTTCTTTCAGGAAGCTCACCCCAACACTATGGCTCCATTCATAGGAAGCAACTCTTCCTTAAGAATTGAGATCAAGGCACTCAGCACATTCTCCTGCTGCTCACACAGCTCCCTATTCCCAGAAAACAATAAAAACAACACAAGCATTTCTTCCAAGACTAAAAACTTGCTTAGATGCTAAGAAAAGAAAAGAAAAACCTAGAAGACAATATGTAATAGTACCACATAGTGACACCTGCTATATTATCATTATTATTAATATTTGATCATTTGTACTGTGGTGGCTCCAACCAGGATCAAGGTCCCTACTCTGCTAGATGCATAACACCTGGTGAGAGACTAGCCTGGTATTATTTCAGAAATGAACAGATAACCCGTGGGCCTGAAAATGACATGGCCATTTTTCTAAGAACTTTCTTAATGAAATGAACCATTAAAACCAATGTCTGAAATCCATGCTGTCCTTTATCTGTTCTCTAGCATATTATCTACCACTGCATGAGAAATGTGAGCATATTCAGGCAACTGTGAACAAAAATTGCAGGTTGTGGAAGATAAATCCTTTGTCCTAAAGAGCTTTCAAGCAATAATTCACTCTTATGGAAAGGTCCTTCCTAAGGTCATTCTACCTCTATTTCATAATCCCAGAACACAGCAAGGAAGTGAATCTGGACATGACCTCTTTCAACTCCTGTTCATTAGAGCAGATGATACAAACAACACAGGCCTTTCATTGGAAAGCATGGGAACAAGCTGAAAGCATGGCAAAACCTATCTGACAAGAGAAAGCTATTGAAATGGAAACACTTACACTACTGCGGTGAACAATCAGGTTTATTATCTTGTGTTTTCTTTTTGGTCATCTTTAATTTGGAATCGGTGGCTGCACCTTTTTGAAACAAGAACCTGGATTCAGGTAAAGGACATTGTACTTAATGTGTTTTGCCTCTCTTAATAAATTATAACAAACTTGTTAAGGGTCATGTGACACCCTTACTCCACTTTAGTAGCACCTTACTTCCTAAGTAGTCCCATTGACTTCAATGGAGTAATATACTCCTACTCACTGAATTGCACAAAAGTCAAATTTTCTCTTTAAGTTTACATACATTCAGGAAGGCATAGTGGCTGCCCCAGAAAACTTGCAATCTAAAGAAGGCAAATAGCAAATAAAGGTGGAGGAAAGGGATACAGCACACAATTAAAATGATCTCAGTTACGGCAAGTACTGTGGTGATGAGAGCTGTTAATTCTGTGTCTCTTTGGTAGGCCATTGTGTTTCATGCAAACCATCGCCTTAGAGTCCGAAAGCTTTGAACAATGTCAGTTTAATGCAGTGATTTGACTGTTTAGACTAAGATCAATGAGAGTCCATCTTTCACCATAAATCACTTGGTGAATGTGGCAGAAGAACAGAATGAAGACAGGAAACAGATAGCATTAATATTTGCTGCATTTCTATATGGAATGGTGAAACAAATGTAAAAGTACTTTTATTAAATGTAGAAAATTTTGGCTTTCTTTAGGTCATAAGAGCACATTTCATATATCAAATCAATTGACTATAAGTTACAATTCCACATATGGTACCAGACTCACCCTGACCTTTAGTTGCTTCTGTCAGCGTAAAACCTGACATAAGTTCCTAGAACCTGAAAGCCTGACAGGGCGGAACTTGTATTGACACAAGGCAGCTGTCACTTAGGGGTGTCATGGAGAGGTGGTGGGCACATGTCAAGATAAAGGTATGTGTGCTGGAGGTGTGCTGATTCAGCACCTCCTATGGACCCCTCAGAGGAATATAAAGCTGCGCCCATATCCTGAGGGAAAGCCTTGAGGAGTGCAGTGATGGAAAGCTTGTGTTCACTCCTTTGGGTGAGTACTTCCTGGGATCAAAGGACCTTGCTGGGAAAAGAAGATTTATTTTACTCCTCTTGCACCAGAGATGATGGCTCATAAAATTCAGCGTTCTCTGAAAAATGCCCTCAAGGAAAGGTTCCTATTTTTGTTTTCATATTAAGAAAAAGAACACTAGCACCCAAGCCTAACAAAACATATAACACATAGTCATCTTTCTATTTATTATAATAGCGGCAAATGTGAACTTTTACTTTAATGATCATTAGACTGTATTCATCCTTCTTTAATGTTATGACAGAGAGTCTTCCGCTGCAGACAAAGCATCAGGCACTTTGCTGTCTACAGAGCACTTGTTGACAAAGAGAACCTGGACATGACCTCTTTCAACTCCTGTTCATTAGAACAGATAATACGAACATTTCATTGGAAGGCACGGGAACAAGCTGAAAGAATGGCAAAACCTGGAGAGGAGGTCCCTTGTCCTTCAGAACTACAACTTACTGTTTTTCTTGGACCTGGTAAGTAAAATTTGGTGGCAGACAGCATGGAGGAGATTTTCAAAAGCACAAAGGACAGGTAGTTGAAAGTCAATGGGAGTTAGGTGCCTAACTTCCATTTGTGACTTTCACCTTCTGTGTTGTCCTGACCATGAGGCCTACACAACAGAGGAGGGGACCTGTAATGTCCTCTTCCAAAGACATTTCTTCACTTTTCTCCCAGGCTTTCTTCGCTAATTATGCAGACAGTAGACTGCTCAGAGGGAACACACATTTTTCCTTTTCTTCCAAATCTGTTCTTTCTTTACCTGGCTCCTTTTCTTTTGTTTAAAATTTGGCTGCATCTCTACCACAGGGCATGTGGTTGATTCAAGAAGAAAATCCAGAATGGGAGAGACCTCTGTAGAAGAAGCCTATCCTAAACTTTGCTAACTACAGGATGGGGCTATAGTACCCGTGTCCCAGAGGGTGATTAGTCAGCATTAGCTCTGGAGTATGGAGGAGCAGGAGATACTCGGCCCGTTTTCTTTAGCCTGAGCAAACAATTTTTCCATTCTGTACATATTTCATGTGTCTATACTTTAGATGATATATTATAATCTAATTGTCCTATTTGTTATTCACTTTCACTTGCATTCTCTAATCATGTTCTATAAGTAAAAAAACTGACATAAGCCCTGTATCTTGTGCACTTAGAGTCTGGATATTGTACTATTATTAACCAATTCCACTGCCCATCATACCAGGTGGTATGAAAAATGTCCTGCAAAAACAAAAAAAAAAACAAATAAAAAAAAAACAAGAAAGCTCACTTATCTTATTGCAGGTTTATTGCATTATTCATATTTAACTACAAACTATACCGTTAAAGGCAAATCTGGAGGTGAATATTTAGGGGTTTATGTTTCTTAAAAATAAATTCTATTTTAATATTTAAAGAGAGTGTCTTTCTAACCCCTTTTCAGTAATCATTCTAATGGCTAAAATATTTGTTCTACTTCTCATTAAACATTTCTTTAAATTTTTACATCTATGCAAACACATATTCACAACAAAAGCAGAGATTTATTTACAGTAATGGGATCAAATACGTGTATTTTGCCAAGAAATTAAATCTCTTTTGGGTCAGCCACTTTTTAAAACAATTGTCACAAACTGCTGAATTACTAAAGAAGATTCACTGTATTTTAAAGATAGGAATTATGCAAATTAGGAAAGAAATAATATACATTGAAAAACATTGGAACCAATGACACGGAATTACATAGATTATAGCAGATTTCAGGAATTCAGGAAGAGAGGTGAAGAAAACGAATGTCCAATTGATCTTCTCAGAGATCCTTCCCATGAGCAGGAGAAGGCAGAAAATACCAGCGGTTAACTGTTGGTTGTGTGACTGATGTGGTTTTATGGAACACTGGGCAACATTCCAGTGGGAGAGGGGACATATGGATGGAATAGCTTGAATCTAACTGGTAGAAGGGCTAATCTTCTCATCTGGACACTGGCTACGATTTCCAGGAGGGCATTAAATTAGCAGCACAAGGAGAGGGTGCTAATAAGGCAAATGTGGTACACAGTGTGTTGTAAACAAATTGAACAAAAGTGGCAAAGAATGTGAAGAGGAGACTTTTTTGGTTACTTATATAGGAATTTGGAGTGGGATTTACAATGATAGTTAGGTGCCTAACATTGAAATCAATGGGAGTTAGGTGCCTAAGTTCCTTTGTGAATCCAACCCCTGGGCAGGAAATAGGAATTAGAAATTCTCATTGATTAGAAGAAATTTCATATAATTGGCATTACTGAAGTCTGGTGGGACAATTCACATACTGGAATGTGAAAAATTACTGGTTATAACCGGTCAGGAAGGATAGAGTTGGTAAAGTAAGTGTGTGTGTGGGGGGGGGGGGGGGACGGACTATACATTAAAGACGCCATTACCTCTTTTCAAGTTATTGGAAACTGAGAACTGTAAGATCTTCAGCGCATATGAATCAATGTGCTTACTAACAAGCTCCAGGAGGAGGGTACTGATTAGAGTCTGTTACAGCCCATCAAATTAAATGAGAGAACAGGATGAGTTACTCCTTAAACACCTGTTTGCAATGTGTAGAAAGAAAAAATGTGTTGTTACGGGGGAATTCAATTTGGGAGATGTATGCTGGAGGGCTCATACAGCCAGTAGCAAAAGATCCTTAGGGTATTTTAAAATGGGAGGTGATAATTTTCTAACACAAAAGGTATTGCCATCAACCTGAGGAAACTCTATTTTGGACCTCATTATGAGGCATACATTTGAATTAACCACTGGACTAGATGGTACCAGTGATCATGACCTGACTACATTCTATATGGGCAAATGAGGAAAGTCCCAGCCAGTAATTTTATACATATTTCCCTAAAATGAGTCAAATTATAAATGGAATTTACTGGGAGGAAAAATTTAGGCAGACAAAAATGAATGAAAATTTAGAGTTCTGGAAGAACATGTTAAGAAATATGGAAACAAAAGTCACTTTGTAGGAATTACTTATAAGTGGCGTAATGCTTTGCGTTAGTCTCAAAGAAAAATGGGAAAAATATCTTAGCTTTACAATCACAACAGAAACCTGGGAGGATATCTGGCTTCAAGTGAAAGGTACTTCAGGAATGTTATCCTTGTGATTCTTCCAGAACAAGATGTTAAACAGGTACTACTGGACTCCACAATGTTTGCCTAAGGCTGAATTGGCAATCCACAGGGATTGGCAACCTTTGGCAGGCGGCCACCAGGTTCGGCCGATCGCGGCTCCCACTGGCTGCAGTTCGCCGCTCCAGGCCAATGGGGGTGGCAGGAAGTGGTGGTCAGCACATCCCTCACCCTGCGCCACTTCCCGCAGCCCCCATTGGCCTGGGATGGCAAACCGCGGCCAGTGGGAGCTGGGATCGGCCAAACCTGCAGATGCAGCAGGTAAACAAACCGGCCCGGCACCAGGGTGCTTACCCTGGCGAGTTGCGTGCCAAAGGTTGCCGATCCCTGGTCTAGCCTGTTGAAATTAAGCTTAGACTCTAGGAAGCATGTTGTTCTTTCTATTTTATATGTAACCATTTCTATTATTATCCTTACTCAGTAGCTCTTAAATCTTAATCTTTGATAATAAACTTATGATTGTTTTCCTATAAATATATCTCAGTGTTGTGATGTTTTAGAGGAGCAGGTATTTACGCTGTTTCTTTGGGCACAGCAGACCTGGTAATTTCTGTGAATGTCCAATGGTTAAGGACTGGACACTGCAGGGGAATGCTTCAAGGGGGCTTGGGGTTCACCTATTGTTGTACTGCAAGGGAAAGTATGGGCTGGCAGAGCACTGAGGGGATTGTTTGGGTAGCTGACAGACTGTTGGTGTCAGAGAGCTGACACTCAGTTAAACACAAGCAAGTCTCTCTCTCTTGCTGAGGAAGAGGGATAATAAGGTGACTCACAGTCCTGGGGTCCCTAAGAAAGTATCACAGTTAGGTTTCATCATTTTGGCACCACTGATCTCATGTTTACTCACTAAACTCTCAATTGCTTCAGACAGACAATGAACAAGAGATGTGACAATACTGAATCCTGTGTTACCCCATGTGAAAGCCCTTTGGGCCGAAATGCCATTGCCCAAAATTGACCTCTGACATCTCTCAATGTAAGGAGCAGAACCAGTCAAGAGAGACTCCCTCCACCCCAGCTAGTGATCACAGCCAGCTCAACACCTCATTGTCAAAAGTGTCAAAGGCAGATCACATGTTTCATCCACTGTAGGAAATCACTGACCACCACTATCAAATCAGTTTTAGTGTGAAAACCAACTGATTAGGACAAAGGCAATGTGAAGACTCCATATGTATATATTCCATGTTTAAAAAAACCAACCAAACAAAAAACAAACAATAAATCTACTACTAATGTAGTGTTATGGTTGAGAAATCAAACTTTCAAAGGTCAGGAGATGCTGAATTCAGATTGAAAATTCAACCTTAATTCTTCCTCTTTGTGCTTCTGCCTTAAAATACAGCCTTTGTCAATGTTACTCAAAGTGAATGGAAAGACTCTTCAATGAGCTTTGAATCGGGACCTAAATCATTATGAACATTTGCCAGTGAATATATTGTTATTAGGAAAATTTTCCAGCCGCTTCCCGGGGGTTGACCTGGTGGCTGGAAAGAAAACCGGCCACCAGGTCAACCCGTTGAAACCTATGGGTTGACCTGGTGGCCAGAAAGCCAACCGGCCACCAGGTATACCTGTTGAAACCTATGGGTTGACCTGGTGGCCGGTTTGCTTCCCGGCCACCAGGTATACCTGTTGAAACCTATGGGTTGACCTGTCAATTAATTGCAGTTATCTCACGCAATTAACTCAAAAAAATTAATCACGATTAATAGCACTGTTAAACAAAAGAATACCAATTGAAATTTATTAAATATTTTGGATGCTTTTCTACATTTTAAAATATATTGATTTCAATTACAACACAGAATACAAAGTGTACAGTGCTCACTTGATATTATTTTTATTACAAATACTTGCACTGTAAAAATGATAAACAAAGAAATAGTGTTTTTCAATTCACCTCATACAAGTACTATAATGCAATACCTCTATCATGAAAGTGCAATTTACAAATGTAGATTTTTTTTTGTTACATAACTGCAGTCAAAAAAACAAAACAATGTAAAACTTTAGAGCCTACAAGTCCACTCAATCCTACTTCTTGTTCAGCCAATCGCTAAGACAAACAAGTTTGTTTACATTTATGGGACATAATGCTGCCTGCTTCTTATGTACAATGTCATCTGAAAGTGAGAACAGACATTTACATGGCACTTTTGTAGCCAGCATTGCAAGGAATATACGTACCAGATAAGCTAAACATTCGTATGCCCCTTCATGCTTCGGCCACCATTCCAGAGGACATGCTTTTATACTGCTGATGCTCGTATAAAAAAATGTGTTAATTAAATTTGTGACTGCACTTCTTGGGAGAGAATTTTATGTCTCTTGGTCTGTTTTACCCGCATTCTGCCATATATTTCATGTTATAGCAGTCTCAGATGATGACCCAGCACATGTTGTTCGTTTTGAGAATACTTTCACTTCAGAGTTGACAAAATGCAAAGAAGGTACCAATGTGAGATTTCAAAAGATAGCTACATCATCCCAAGTTTTAAGAATCTGAAGTGCCTTCCAAAATCTGAGAGGGATAAGGTGTGGAGCATGCTTTCAGAAGTCTTAAAAGAGCAACACTCCGATGTGGAAACTACAGAACCCGAACCGCCAAAAAAGAAAATCAACCTTTTGCTGGTGGCATCTGACTCAGAGGATGAAAATGAATATGTGTCGCTCCGCACTGCTTTGGATCGTTATCAAGCAGAACCCGTCATCGGCATGGACGCGTGTCCTCTGGAAGGATGGTTGAAGCATGAAGGGACATATGAATCTTTAGAGCATTTGGCATGTAAATATCTTGTGATGCCGGCTACAACTGTGCCATGGAAACACCTATTGTCACTTTCAGGTAACATTGTAACCAAAAAGTGGGCAGCATGATCTCCTGCAAATGTAAACAAACTTGTTTGTCTGAGCGATTGGCTGAACAAGAAGTAGGACGGAGTGGGCAAGCAGGTTCTAAAATTTTACATTGTTTTAATTTTTGAGTGCAGTTATTTTTTTGTACATAATTCTACATTTGTAAGTTCAACTTTCATGATAAAAAGATTGCACTACATCATTTGTATTAGGTGAATTGAAAAAACTTTCTTGTTTTGTACTGTGTAAATATTTGTAATCAATAATAATAATATAAAGTGAGCACTGTACACTTTTTATTCTGTGTGGTAATTGAAATCAATATATTTGAAAATTAATCACACAATAATCATTATTATTTTTTTAATCGCTTGAGAGCCCTAATTATTGTATATTATATTATAACATGGGTTTTCTTAAACAAACTTACATAGAAGTTACAGTATAGTAGATGCAATTTTATAAAAGGCCTATTTCTTCTTCGAGTGCTTGCTCATATCCATTCCAGTTAGGTGTGCGCGCGCCGCGTGCACGATCGTCGGAAGATTTTTACCCTAGCAACCCCCGGTGGGTCGGCTGTGGAACCCCCTGGAGTGGCGCCTTCATGGGGCTGGATATATACCCCAGCCGACCCGGCGCCCCCTCAGTTCCTTCTTACCGCCCCGACGGTCGTTGGAACTGTGGAGCATGGCATAGCTGGTCTCCACACTCCCTAGCTTTACTCGTTTTCATCAGTGTAGATAGTTGTTTATGGTTGTTAAAGTTCTTAGATAGTTATTCGTTTAGTTTTTGTATAGTTGTAAATTGTTAGCGGGGATTAAGGGGGTCGTTCTCCCCCCCCTTTTTCCCCCGGCGCATAGCCGGGCTCATGCCCAAGGCTCCTGGCTTTAAGCCGTGCGCGTCCTGCGGGAAGCCTATGCCCACAAGCGACCCGCACACCTCCTGCTTGAAGTGCCTCGGGGAAGCCCATCCAGCAGATAAGTGCCCAATCTGCAAGGCCTTCAAGCCTCGGACAAGAAAGGAGCGGGACTTTAGGCTTCGGCAGCTCCTCATGGAGGCGGCACTTAGCCCGGATCCTCCCTCGGCGCGCCCAGCCCCGGCACCGAGCGCCTCGGTGCGCAGCGCACCGGCGGCTCCGACCGGTGCGGCGGACAAGTCATCTCGGCACCGGCCGACGTCCGCACCGCGCCCGCCTCAGGGGACTCGGCGCCGATCCCTCTCTCCGGGCCATAAGAAGGCCCGCAAGGCTCAGGACATGGCCGCGCTGAAGACGCCGGCTCCCCCAGTGCCGGGGGTAGAGCCACATCCGCCGTTGGACCGCCAGAAGCAGGCGGCCACACCGTCGACTCCGGCACCGAGGCCGTTGAGTCCGGTGCGGACTGTTTCACCACCTAGGCTGGTGGTGGAACCTTGTCTCCCTTCCACCCCGGAGACATTTGCGACGGCGAGGGACCTTATCGCCTTCACGGAGCCGGCGCCGTCGCAACTTCTGGCACCGGTAGCTCCACGCGTGGTGCAGTCCAGGGGCAAGCCTGCCATGGTGCGCCCACCGTCTCCAGCTCTGGACTCTCTGCACCGCTCCAGGTCTCAGAGCAGGTCCCGACGCCGCTCGGAGTCCCGGCGCCGAATATCACCTCGGCACCGGTCGTACTCGCGGCCGAGATCATCTTCGCGACGCCGTTCGACATCTCGGCACCGTCGCGACGACCGGCACCGATCGGGCTCGAGGCGGAGCTCCCGGCACCGGTACGAGCGCCGCTCGGGCTCGAGGGGCCGCTCCCGGTACTGGGTCTCGTCATGGTCGTCGTCCCGCTCCAGATCTGGATCTCGGCACCGGCGAGACTACCAGCACCGATCCCGATCCCGGCACTGCTCACCGGCACCGCGCAGGGACAGATCGCCCTACGACCGGCACCGATCGGCACCGTACCATCCGGTGCCGGCGGCATCGCGCTCGGCACCGCCGTGGCCGTCGAGGTCTGCATCCCGCTCATCGGAGGCAGCAGATGTCGGCCATTTGCAGGAGACGGCCAAGGACCCTACACAGGGACCTGCGCATTGGTCCTTTTGGACTCCTTGGGCCTATCACCAGGCACAAGGGGGCCCACCATCTGCCTCCCGCTCGGCACGTTCCGAGCCCAGGGTCCCGGAGTCCACCATCTCCCACCCTCCTCCAGGTGGCATGGAGGCTCCAGTGCCCACATCGGCGGAGGCCTTGGACCCAGGGGCAGGTGATGCCCAGCTCCAGGAACACCTGGAACAGGATCCGCCATTGGACCCCTTGCCACCGGAGGCATCCTCCTCCTCCTCCCCCGATGAGGCCGTAGCGGGTACATCCGCCATGGGTCCGCCTCCTATAGACCTTCGGGCTCACCAGGACCTGTTGCGCCGGGTGGCGCGCAATATGGACCTCCAGGTGGAGGAGATTGTGGAGGTTCATGATCCAGTCGTAAACATCCTCTCAGCGGATGCCCCATCTAGGGTGGCGTTACTGCTTATCCGCACCATACAGGCGAACGCCACCACCATCTGGCAAACCCCGGCCTCTATTCCACCCACGGCCAGAGGGGTGGAGAGGAAGTACTTTGTGCCCTCAAAAGACCACGAGTACTTGTATACCCATCCCCAGCCGTGCTCACTGGTGGTCTCATCAGTCAATGCACGGGAGCGCCATGGCCAGCAGGCTGCTGCGCCCAAATCGAAGGACGCTAAGCGCTTCGATTTGTTCGGACGCAAGGTCTATTCCGCGGGAGGGCTCCAACTTCGAGTGGCTAATCAGCAGGCGCTCCTGAGACGCTACAGTTTTAACTCTTGGTCCTCGATGGGGAAATTTAAGGAGCTGGTTCCCCAGGAATCGAGGGAAGAGTTCGGGGCCTTGGTAGAGGAGGGTAAGCGGGTGGCACGTACCTCCCTGCAAGCCTCCCTCGACATAGCTGACTCGGCCGCTAGGACCCTGGCTTCGGGGATAGCTATGCGGCGAATCTCCTGGCTCCAGGTGTCAGGCTTGCCACCAGAGCTTCAGCAGACCCTGCAGGATCTACCATTTGAGGGCCAGGGCCTCTTTTCGGAGAAGACAGACTCGAGGCTCCAGAACCTAAAGGACTCCCGAACAATGATGCGCTCCCTGGGGATGCATGTCCCAGGGCCTCAGCGCAGACCCTTCAGGCCTCAGCCTCAGAGGTTCTACCCTCCCCCGCCTCGCCCGAGACAGGATTTCGCCAGACGGCGGGGTCGAGGCGGCAGGCGAAGGTCGACCGGCCCTCAACCCGGTCAGAACCAGGGCCAGCCTAGGCCACCTTTGGGGCCTAGGCAAAACTTTTGAAGGTGCGGTCGAGGACGGCACCTCAACCGGTACCCAGGATTCAACTCCCCCCTTCCGGGATCGCCTCTCCCGTTTCCACCGTGCTTGGTCCCTTATAACATCGGACCGCTGGGTCCTTCGCACGGTGGAGAGGGGATACGCCCTCCAGTTTTCCTCGCCCCCCCCCTCCCACTCCTCCTCCCCGTCCCTCTTCAGGGACCCTTCTCACGAGCAACTCCTTACACAGGAGGTTTTTGGGCTCCTTGCTATGGGAGCCATAGAGGAGGTTCCATCGGAGCTAAGGGGCAGGGGGTTTTATTCCCGCTACTTCCTGATCCCCAAGTCGAAAGGGGGTCTACGGCCCATCTTAGACTTGCGCGGACTCAACAAATTCATAGTAAAGTTGAAGTTCCGCATGGTATCATTGGGGACCATTATCCCTTCACTGGATCCTGGAGACTGATTCGCCGCCCTCGACATGAAGGACGCATACTTTCACATAGCAATCTATCCGCCTCACAGGCGCTTCCTGCGATTTGTAGTAAACAGGGTGCACTACCAATTTGCAGTTCTTCCCTTCGGCTTGTCCTCGGCTCCCAGAGTGTTCACAAAGTGTCTGGCAGTCGTCGCGGCCTACCTTCGTCGACAAGGGGTACAGGTGTTCCTGTACTTGGACGACTGGCTGGTACGCGGCCGCACCAGGGACCAAGTTCAGGCTCATGTCCACTTAGTGACACACACTTTCCACGAGCTGGGCATTCTACTCAACAGAGAGAAGTCCACTCTAGTACCAACTCAGAGAATAGAGTTCATTGGAGCAATCCTGGACTCCAGACGTGCCCGAGCCATCCTGCCAGACAGCCGGTTTCATACCATCTCAGGCGTCATTCAAGGACTCAGGGCTTTTCCGATTACCACCATAAGGACATGCCTTGCCCTCCTGGGCCACATGGCCTCGTGCACCTACGTAACCAGGCACGCCAGGCTACAGCTTCGCCCACTGCAGGCTTGGGTGTCATCGGTATACCGTCCTCACCGGGACGACCTGAACATGGTGGTCACGGTTCCGTCCTCGGTCTTGGCCTCCCTCACCTGGTGGACGGATCGCACGGCGGTCTGTGCAGGAGTGCCCTTTCACGCCCCACAACCCTCCCTCCACCTAGTCACGGACGCTTCATCTCTAGGATGGGGCGCTCACCTCGGGGAGCACCATACCCAGGGCCTGTGGTCGGCGTCCCAACTAGCCCTGCACATCAACGTCCGAGAGCTGATGGCGGTGCGCCTAGCTTGCCAGGCATTCCTCAACTTCCTACAGGGCCGTTGCGTGTTGGTTCTCACCGACAACACCACGGCCATGTTTTACATCAACAAGCAAGGCGGAGCCCACTCATCGCTCCTATGCCAAGAGGCCATTCGCCTGTGGGACTTCTGCATCGCCCACTCGATACATCTCACGGCATCGTTCCTTCCTGGGGTCCAGAATACGCTGGCGGACCGTCTCAGCAGGTCCTTCCAGACGCACGAGTGGTCAATTCGTCTGGACGTCATCTATTCCATCTTCCAGAGGTGGGGATTTCCCCAGGTCGACCTCTTCGCATCTCGGGCCAACAGGAAGTGCCAGGCATTCTGCTCCCTACACGGGCGAGCCCCAGGCTCTCGGTCAGACGCCTTCCTTCTAACATGGAAGGACCACCTGTTCTACGCCTTTCCTCCATTTCCGCTGGTCCACAGGGTGCTGCTCAAGATCCGCAGGGACCATGCACGGGTAATTCTAGTCGCTCCCGCTTGGCCGAGGCAGCACTGGTACACCACGCTGCTGGAGCTTTCAGTACAAACGCCGATCACGCTCCCCTTGAGTCGGGACCTCATCTCCCAGGACCACGGCCGGCTGTGTCACCCCGACCTGCAGTCACTCCACCTCACGGCGTGGATGCTTCATGGTTGAGTCGGACAGAGCGGCAATGCTCGCAGGCCATCCAGCAGGTTCTGCTGGGAAGTAGAAAGCCCTCTACGCGGACCACTTATCTAGCCAAGTGGAAGCGGTTCTCCTGTTGGTGTGAGCAACGAGCTACGTCTCCCTCGCAGGCACCTATCCCCCTTATACTGGAATATCTCCTGTCCCTAAGACAGCAAGGCTTGGCGATATCTTCAATCAAGGTTCACCTCGCCGCTATTTCAGCTTTCCACCCAGGAGAACTCACGTCCTCGGTCTTCTCTAACCCGATGGTCGTTAGATTCCTCAAGGGCTTAGACCGGCTGTACCCACAGCAACGACAGCCGGTTCCGACGTGGGACCTCAACCTCGTTCTCTCCAGGCTCACAGGGCCTCCGTTTGAACCATTGGCGACCTGCTCACTCCTGTACTTATCCTGGAAGACAGCCTTCCTCGTAGCCATCACATCAGCACGGCGCGTCTCGGAACTCAGGGCGCTGACGTCCGAGCCCCCTTACACGGTGTTCCATAAGGACAAGGTGCAGCTTCGCCCCCATCCTGCCTTTCTTCCCAAGGTAGTTTCTCCTTTCCACGTGAACCAGGATATATTCCTCCCGGTTTTCCATCCGAAACCACACGCTACTCGTCAAGACCAGCGTTTACATTCTTTGGACGTTCGCAGGGCCCTGGCTTTCTATATTGATCGTACAAAGCCATTTAGGAAGACGACGCAACTCTTCGTTGCGGTGGCCGACCGGATGAAAGGCTCACCGGTCTCTTCACAGTGCCTGTCCTCTTGGATCACGTCCTGTATTCGTGCTTGCTACGACCTGGCCGGTGTACCGACGCCACGCCTAACCGCTCATTCCACGAGGGCCCAGGCCTCCTCGACTGCCTTCCTGGCTCAAGTCCCGATCCACGACATCTGTAGAGCCGCAGTGTGGTCATCGGTCCACACATTCGCTACTCACTATGCGCTGGTGCAACAATCCAGAGACGATGCTGCTTTCGGGTCAGCGGTTCTGCACACAGCAATGTCTCGCTCCGACCCCGCCTCCTAGGTGGGGCTTGGGAGTCACCTAACTGGAATGGATATGAGCAAGCACTCGAAGAAGAAAAGACGGTTACTCACCGTTGTAACTGTTGTTCTTCGAGATGTGTTGCTCATATCCATTCCAAACCCGCCCCCCTTCCCCACTGTCGGAGTAGCCGGCAAGAAGGAACTCAGGGGGCGCCGGGTCGGCTGGGGTATATATCCAGCGCCATGAAGGTGCCACTCCAGGGGGCTCCACAGCCGACCCACCGGGGGTTGCTAGGGTAAAAATCTTCCGACGATCGTGCACGCGGCGCGTGCACACCTAACTGGAATGGATATGAGCAACACATCTCGAAGAACAACAGTTACAACGGTGAGTAACCGTCTTTTTTCCAATTCTGGTCCAGATGCATCTAAAAATTTCACAAGAATTGTTGTTCTTATGATATCTGTGTCATATCTGGCCACAACCTCTCAAGAACATCTTATAAATTTTCAGCTCCATCTAATTTAATCCCTAAATCTAGTTAAAATTTGAAGTATAGTGTAAATTTAAAATTGGGCTGGATGCTAGCACTATCTCCTCCACCCATCTCTACTCTGTTTTGATGTACATATACATGTTATACATATAAATTATATCCAGAGATATAGAAAATAGCAGAGCTGAAGATCAATATGACTCAGAGGCTGGAATCTGTCCTCATTTACTTAATTGTAAGTCTGGATCAACTTTATTGAAGTTACTAGAATTACACCATTGTAAATGATAGTGTGAGAGTAGAACCCAGCCCAGAAATAGGTATTTACTCTTTGTTTGCAGCGTTGTTGTAGCCCTGTTGGTCCCAGGATATCAGAGAGACAATGTTGGTGAGGTAATATCTTTTATTAGTCCAACTTCTATTGGTGAAAGAAGCAAGCTTGCAAGCTTACTCAAAGCTCTTCTTCATGTCTGTGAAAGGCACTCAGAGTGTCACAGCTCAATATAAGGTGGAACAGATTGTTTAGCATAAAGAGATAACTTGTTGTAAGAGATCATTGGAGGCGAAATGGCAGTTTACATGTCAGTAGTCATAAGACAAAGGAGGGTTATTGGGTTATAGATTGCTATTATGCATCATAAATCCAGTGTCTTTACTGAGTCCATGTTTTTCCATGTCTAACATAGTTATGAATTTAAGCTCCCAGGCTTGTCTTTTGAAGGTGTTCTTTGGGTTTCCTTTGAGGATGAGAACTGAGAGGTCAGATATGGATCGATAATTTTGTGAAAACAGTTTACCCATGAGTAATATGGTGTTTTTGTACTTTATCATTTCTGTGTGAGTTCATTTGAGAACATAGTGATCATCTCATTTCACCTACACAGTTGTTATTGGGGGCATTTCATGCACTGGATGAGGTATACGACTTGTTATCATAGGCATGTGGAGGACCTCTTGATCTTGAAAGGTGTGTTGTGGGAGGCATTAATCATCATAGCAGTGGAAATATGGTTGCAGGTTTTGCATCTGTTATTATGGCAGAATCTGACCTCGTCTGTCTAAGCTAAAATCTTTCAGGTCTCAGCCTCTAGGCCTTGTTTCAGCCATGCTTTACTTCTATACCTACTACACACTTACCACCCCAAAATATTTAATAATCCTACAACTTAAATCTATTTAACATACATTGGTTATATATGAAATGCCATCTGAATTGACCACAACACCACATAACACAATGATAAATGGATGATAGAATGAACTAATTGGCTACACATGGGTTTCTTATATATAATTGTCTGTAGGGTTCCACTGCTGAAGCTGATTGTGGTGTTATGGAAGTTGATGCTGGTGTGGGAGTGTTGTACAGAAAGTTTGATGGATGGGTGATGGTTGTAGAAGTTGTGGTGAAAATCTACGGGGGAGTTTAGGTCGTCTGTCCAGAGGATGAACATATCATTAATGTATCTCAGATATATCATTAGTTTTGTGGTGTATTTGACCAGAAGTTCTTCCTTGAGGTGGCCAATGAAGAGGTTGGCATATTGGGGAGCCATCCTAGTACCCATGGCTGTGGGTGTTTGCTGCTGAATGTATAGTTCTTATGAATGAGGATGAAATGGATGAATTTGGGCTGGATATCTGAGTGTTATGCATTTTCTTGTAGATATCTGAGGCAGGCAGTGAGGGATTTGGTGTATAGGGAGGTGACATCCATGGTGGCAAGGATGGTGTTCTGAAGGAGATTGTTAATGTTGCAGAGTTAGTGTTGGAGGAAATCAGTTTTGTCCTGGAGGAAAATGGCCCTTTGTATGGTGAGTGGTTTGAGGATGGTGTCTGTGAGTCCTGATATTCCTTCAGTAAGACTGCCATGGCCAGATATGATAGATTGACCTGGGTTCCTTTGTTTGTGGATCTTGGGAAGCAAGTAGAAAGTCACTGGGGTAGGTTTGTGGGTGATCAGGTTGCAGAGTTTCTCTTGGAGTTGTCTGGGGAAGTGTGGCAGTGTATGCACACTCCTTCTGCACATAGTGTGGGAGTAACCCTTTCTCACCTAGTGCGGGGTATGCACACCCCATCACAGCAAAGATATCTTTAAATTCCTGGATTAACTGTGGTGTGGCGTTCTTTTTTTAGTTCATTATAGTAGGTGGTGTCGGAGAGTTGTCAGCTGGCCTTGGTGACATAGTCATCACGGTTGAAGACCGTGATGGTGCCCCTTTTGTCTGCTGGTTTGATCACTATCTGGTATTTGGATTTCAGCAAATGTAGCTGTCCTATCAGTGATGGAGAGACTGTGATAGATGTGTTGTTTGTTAAGGATTTCACAGTTAATCTTTTTCCTTTGTTTGACACTAGAAATATTTTTTCCCTTTTGTTAGACACTAGAACTCATGAACTCAGTAAAGAAACTGGATTTATGGCTCATGACAACCACCTATAACCCACTAAGCCTCCACCCCCTTTGTCCTACAACTACAGAGGTGTTAATTGCCCACTTCACCTTGAATGGTTTTTTAGAACACTTTAACTCCTTATGCTAAACAATCTGTTCCACCTTTTATGTCGCTGTGACATTCCGAGTACCTTGGCCAGATCTGAAGAAGAGCTCTGTGTGTGCTCAAAAGTTTCTCTTCTTCACCAACAGACGTTTGCCCAATAAAATAATATTATGTCATCCACCTTGTACTTATTCTTTGTTGATTAATAAAAATCTAGGTTTGCACTTTCAGTAGTGAGACTCAGGGATGCATTTGCCATAGATATTTTGGGGGATTTGAATTTTTGAAAGGCTATAGTATTCCTATTTTTCAAAATTTCTGTGATGATCTCCCTCCAAAATACTATCCAGGTGGAATATGTGAAGAACAGAAACCACAAGAATCATAGAAGATTAGGCAGGACCAACCCCAACTAAATCATCCCAGCCAGGGCGTTGTCAAGACGGGTTTAAAAACCTCTAAGGATGGAGATTCCACCACCTCCCTAGGTAACCCATTGCAGTGCTTCACCACCCTCCTAGTGAAATTGTGTTTCCTAATATCCAACCTAGACCTCCCCCACTGCAACTTGAGACCATTACTCCTTGTTCTGTCTGTCACTACACTTATTCCTAGAAATATTCAATATGTATCTGTGACCAGGGTCCTAGGGGAGCCAACTGAGGACAGACAATCCCCAAAGCTGGTGGATATTCCAATACTTAGCTTTACCAAGCCAGGATGAAACAGCTTCTGTAATACCTCACTGGTTACCCAGAAGCCAACACAGTATCAAATTGAAAAAGGAAAAATATTCACATTATTTCTTTGATTTCACCATCCCTAACTGTCAACATGGAAAATTTGCTAGCTTAGCTGCTTGGTAACTTTAATTTATTTCTATCCTCAATGCACTGAAGTCTGAAACTGTGACTGTGAACTATTCATAGAAACATTGCTCAGCCCTGATGAAAAGATATGACTCCCATGTTCATACCTCTTGTTTTGAGGAACATTGCTCATTTTAGTCCTAAGATTACCTGTGTTCCACACATTTGCTGACCCCTCGCTTTTACTGTTTAAAATTATGTACATCAGCAGTAGAGAACCATGACACTTAAAGTATATAAACATTTATTTGTACCAAATGGAACGAATAACACAATCGTTTAAGTTTCCTGTGTGTGAATAAGTTTTCTGTGCCCCTCATTTTAGGTCCGTGTCACATATTGCGTTTCATC
The DNA here is from genome assembly GCF_002925995.2 of Terrapene triunguis. Lineage (NCBI taxonomy): Eukaryota > Metazoa > Chordata > Testudines > Emydidae > Terrapene > Terrapene triunguis. The sequence continues at coordinate 31,846,527 of NW_020664419.1, read as the reverse complement.
TTCAGGCCTTGATGGCTTGAAAGAGATGCCTGTGTTGAAACAGTGGTTTCTCCTTATAACCTACGAGAGACATAATTTCACAATATATATCCTGAAAAAGGAACCAAAAGTAGATATCTGATTGTTTTCCTGCAGGCTATTCTTTGTTCTTGTTTTTTGTCAGGTAATCTATTTTCTGCACATGGTGAAATATGGGATCAAGACAATGTCTGTTCTTCATTTTATAGCTGAAAATTTTCACAGTTTTTTGAAGATCCTTTTTTATTATCTCTTTGAAACCAATATCTTGACAACAATTCTTTACAAGATGCTGTAAAATTAGTACCATTAGCTATAGTCTACATAGTAGCTGACCTTTCAGAAGCTCAGAGGAGGCCTTTCTTAATCACCAGCCTTCCTAATTGCCCTTCTTTTCACAAGGTTTGCTGCAGTTAGGAAGCATTCCAACTTACTAGCCTCTTAGCTTCAATAAACTCAAGGCCTTTTTTTCTATAAACTAGAAAAAGATAATCATATTGACAGGTCACATTATGCAGTGGTCAAATATACAACCTTTTGTGCCTTAGTGTGAGATACAACTCACTCTTACAGTGAGACAGTAGGATTTTTTTTAACAGATAGAAGCATAATTTATAGATAATCATAAAAAATGTGAGACCTCAATAATTTCTAGTTACTTTTGTTTATTGGAAAATTATATGTTATAACAAAGGGGTTATAGCTTTTATACGCAATGACACTTGATTATTAAATTTACTCTGCAAAATGAAATTTAAAATTACAAAATCAGTGACCCATTTTATGGTGAATGACACGACCTTATCACCCTATTAAACAGTCCAATCTTTTTGATATCTTTTCATATAGTTTTATATGCCAGCGAGAACTGAAAGATTTCTTTCTCTTTTGGGTGGCTAAGTTGTGGCACAGGGATGAGCTATGTAATGGTAGCCCATCTAGTAGGAGAAACTGAACAAGAGAAGGACAAAATAAATGTAGGAAGATGAACAAAATGTTTTATACACCCCTTTCCTCTGGCTATTATGTAAATATATCCTTCCCATCACCAGTTCTCCTGCCCGCCCCCACCCCACTCTTTACAGTTTTGCTTCAGTCTTTTAGAAACAAAGTCTCATGCCAGTGCCCTGCCTAAGTAACTGGGATGGATGAGTTTTGGCCACAGGAAGGTGAGAGGAATCCCCTCCAATGCCACAGAATGGAAATATCATTCTGTGGCCTTTATTTCCCTCCCTGCCACCAGCAGATGACAGAAGGGTGGCACAGTGGTAACTGCACCAGCCCCAACCTTGTCTTCTCCCAGCCTACCATGACCCCACCTTCCTCTGGCACAGTTCCATGAATCCCATCTCCTCCATGCACTGTGGAATTACAGTGGTTCCATTGCCAGGTGATTATCCAGAGCTGAGGAGGTAGGGACAGGATCTGGCTGTTTATCACATTATTAGGGGAAGAGCACTACTACTAATTAGGTTAAAAAAAAGACACCACATTTAATTAATTGTCTATATTTTAATTCAGCCTTATAAAATTCTTCTCACCTGGGCGAGTAAGTTTTTCTTTTGACAGACCAGTAAAATATCATTAATTTTTCATTCTCATCAATCACCATGGTAAAGGCCTTCTGAGAAGGTTTTGTGTCTGGGCTGGTAATTTGTCATGACAATTTTGCCAGGCTGTTTTAATGCCCTTCTCTTAGCTGATTGAAAATGTCTTATTTACTTCAATTAGTTTTGCCAGTGAGACACTGCAGTTTTATACAAAATGAATTGTTAATTGCTCCCCAAAGCCTAGGTAGACACCTGCTTTTTCTATTAAAATCCAGATCAAACTGCATATGTGGTGCTGACTAAAATTAACTCAATTATAAAGGCAATGCAAAAGCTTTCAGTCTTCTAATTTGTAACACATTCGATGCTATTTGCACTATAAAAGCACTTCTGAGTATCAATTAAATATTATTTATACAGTGTATCAAAAAATAAGACCATTAAAAGCTAGCTAGGTAGTAGATATTCCCTGCTTGATAAATATTATTGTACTAAATATGTACTTATGTATATATCTGCATTGCTGTAAGTGCTAGGTGCTTCATAAATCCTTTGTAAAGCTGATGAATTAAACCACCTTTCAATGACAATCTTTTAAGCTTAACTACTCAGCTCTTTATAACCTATTTAGTAATGACAGATGATAGAAAAAGCAGTAAAGAAGATTTAAATGTCTACATTAAACATTTTCAAGACTCCATGTCCAGCTTCTAATCATACAGCAGTATTTGTTTTTCGTGTATATTAGATGCATGTCTAATAATGACATTAATATAGCTGCACAGTGAGGTTGTACAGTCATAGTAAGGAACCACATTCTCCACAGCTGATTTCACTAGGTCACCAACACCTTCTGCAGCTGGTATGAGGCCATAATTAGTCAAATTAATTAGCTATATGAAACTAAGCCATGTGACCTATACTTTAATATACTGGTTGCTATGGTAGCCCAAATAGGAGCATCTCTCAAGCTGTTAGGAAGCCTCATTTTCTTTCATAATGAATAGCTACAGGGTGTAGAACTGTAGATAAAGTAAATCTAGCCTGGAGGGTTATTTTGTTGGACATGGTAAAGGGTAACAAATAGTAAAGGAAATGACACTGGTAGCTCAAGGCACCCATTTGATAGCAACCTAAACATAGTTTTTATGCTTTTCAGATGTAAGGCTTTACTATTTTGAAACCTAAAATGTTATCAGAATTTTATGGTAGTGGTCAGAAAAACTAGACACAAAAGCGTATTTCTGGGTGATTTTTTCCTCATTTCACTATCTCCATCCAGTGTCTAAATCTCCCATTAGAAGCATTACTATGGATTTGAGACTATGAGAAGCCCTAATGATGAGGTCTTTTAGTTTTGTTTTTCTCAGGTATTCTGTAATTTGGTAGTTTTGTTTTCTCACACTAAGAACGTATTCTCTATTAGGGTAAATCCATTCAAATGAATGGTGTCATGCCAACAAAATGTGGCCCCAAATGTTTCAGGACTAAATAATTGTTTTAATAAGGTGGTTTTGCAAAATATATCCGAGTATATGCACTAAAGCAGATTCACCTGTTAAGAGGTAGAGAACACAAGGCTGGATGCAGCTTATTTTGATTTTGGAAGTCTTCCGTTTAGAAGAACCTCCCGGAATAGCTCTGCATCTCCTAGGAGCAGGTGCATTGTTTGGGTAATGTGCACACAGAATTCTCTTTTACTTTGTATTATAAACTAAATTCACCTCTAGGATGAATGTGGCACCTGATTTCCAGACTCAAAGGAACAGAGGAATACTGTATGCAGAGAAAAGCATTGCAGGTAGTGCTGGAGAGGGCAATACGATAAAATAAAATACAATACTTTTAGAAATTCTTAAACAGCTTCATGCAGAGTTTTGAAAAACTAGAAGCGGAGCTTCTTTATTGGTATCTTTGAGAGACTATGCTTTGGTAATAATAGAACTAAATATTATAAACATTTGGAGAAACCAAAGCTTACAAGATCTTCATGCTCTTTCCTATGCAAATGTAACCAGCATTACATTTCCTATGTGAAGATCCCAAAGTCAAGCACTACTGGTAGCCCAGGTGGGAATTGTTATATATATGTTATATATATATGACAGCTCACCAATGTGGGGCTTGAATCTATTAGACCTTAGCACTTGGGATGAGACTCCACAGGAAAGGTAAGTATATAACCTATATTAGAGAAATGTGGACCTTTGGCCCTTCTAGTGACTACTTAATTCAAGAAGTTAAGAATCTACTACAGCTGCCAGCTAAAAAAGTTACACCTAAAGCTCAAGGGAAAGAGGTTCTGCTTTGACACTGGCGGGCGTAGATTAAAACACAGCTGATAGCCCAAGTGTTATAATTATATTTAATATGCATAATTATGTTTATGCTATATTAATTTTTAAAAATTACCTTGCGCCCAAGGAAAAGTCCTTCTGCATCTTGTACCTGTTACGTTTTATATAAAGCATTGTCTTCACATAAGAGATCAAACTTGCATAATAAAATGGGCCTGATACTGATCTCACTTACACTGGTGTGAATCAGAAGTAACTCCATTTCTTTCTACTGGTGTAAATGAGAGAAGAATCTGGTCTCAGATGTTTAATGGGGTCATTTGTTCAGTAACAGACTAATTTGTAAACATTGCCAGCACATAAGCATAGTGTTTCATCCAAGTAATGGTAGGAATCAAGTATAGGGGCAGGAATCCTGGCCCCTTTAGAACATAAGAATGGCCATACTGGGTCAGACCAATGGTCCATGTAGTCCAGGATCCTGTCTCCCAACAGTGACCAATGCAAGATGCTTCAGAGGGAATGAACAGAACAGAATAAGGGCAATTTACTGAGTGATCCATCTCCTGTCATACAGTTCCAGCATCTGGCAGTCTGACACTGAGAGTATTGGTTTGCATCCCAGATTCTTGGCTAATAGCCATTAATGGAACTATCCTCCATGAACTTATCTTTGAAGTCAATGGCAAAACTCCCTTTGACTCAATGCGGCCAGGATTTCATGCACTGTATTCGTTACCATACTGCTAAAAAATAAAAAAAAACACACCACCACCACCAACAGAAAACCCTTTAGGAAGAACATGTATGTTGACAAAAGGTGAAAGGACAAAGTATTGAAGCTTGATCATCTTATTTACCTAAGCAACCTCATTGACTTCAGTGAGCCAACAAGCACCAGCATGAGTTAAGGTGAATTAGAATTCCGGAGCAGGCATTTCTGAAAGGCTTCAGGAAAGAAATGTGTTTTGAGAAGGTATATGATGGTGAGAAAGGTCATGTGACACACTAGAAATTGGAGGGCTACAATGGTGAAAGGAGACTGAACAATGAGAAATGGAGACAGATACAAAGGGGGCTGTATGAAGTGAGACTTCAGAGGAGAAAAGATGAGGGCGAGAGAGAGAAATGAGAGCAGAGATATAAGTAGGTGCAGAGTTATGCAAGTGAGAGCATGAAGCTTGAATTTGATACAGAAGACATCCAATGATATTTAGCAGAACTAGTTTTCTATGGATAAATTGGTCCTCACTGTCTCTATGTTTCAGAATACCTGAACCCTGCTAGAGCTGCAGTTTATCTATGCAGCGAGGTCTTGCATGTCATATATAGTGATTAAACACTATTATTTGTACCCCACTGTGCCCATAGGGTTCCTTCATGTTAAGTTTGTTGTTTAAAGAGCAAAAGACACAGCAGCCAGAAATGCAAACGTGCATATATAGAGGAATGTGTGACTTCTGTGTGTACCCAACCTGCGGACACCCATATATGCACACAGACTAGGATTTGTGCATGCATAGGTATGTGCACAAATCAGGGTTTGCATGTGTGGATCTGTGTTTGTAAGCACATAAATCAGACACCTATGCATCAAAGTTGAGGAGCATTTGACATAAACCACAATTTAAATATTGAATGCAAAGAAACCCAACAAATGTGTGTCATGAAAAGAAAATAATACAGTGAAAATCTTGATTGATGACGTTCATGCTACTGTATTTTTCACAAGACTGACAGTGTAATACTGAAAGGTATATTGTCACAGTAATTGGAAATTCAAAATACTATCTGCTAGTAGATGCAAATAAATAAATAACTCAGAAAGCCTGTGAACTCCACAAAGTACAGCAGAATTTGATACTGACTCATTTTTAAAGGTAATAATTAAAATAGCCTGTATTTTGTACAAAGAAACCAGAGTAGCAGGATATGGATTCACTGGCCTGCATTTCTAATACATCTGAAAGGGCAAAGCAGGGCAACAAAAAAGAAAAGACAATTAGCAATGCAAAATGGGACACAGACCTTGAAACAGCCACTAAATAATCCTGTAAAGGCTACATATTTGAGAGTTCTTACCATTCCGAAGGAACCTATTTGTCAAGTCAACACTGAAGTTGTTTCTACAAGGTGTTTTTGTACTTTCAATTTTTTTTTTAACAGAAAAAGATAAATGGAGAGCCTCAAAACTGTGGGAGAAAGATGCAAATTTCACAGAGGTATTAAGCAAATTGAGTAGACAGTTGCAAATACAATGCATATACGTACTTTGGGTAATAGGCCCTTTGTGCAACTTGTTAACACAATAATTCTGGAAATTAACATGGGCCCAGCCCTGCGACATGCAGAGCATCTCTTGTGAGTTTCTGGGTGACTTCAATTGCCACTGTAATCATGGAGGATGAGGGTATTCAGCAGTTTTCAGGATTACAACTGAAATTTACTAATGCCAAATTTGTAAAATAACAGTCTCCATGACCTTGAACAAGTCACTTAGCCTATTTTTGCCTCAGTTTCTCCTTGTGTAAAATGGAGATAACATTCACCTCATATTGAATGTGATAACAATTCTTAGCATGAATATAGTTCTTTTCATGTCTGAAGTGCTCTCCAAACATTGTCTAATCAGTCGGCCCTGCAATACCCTGTGAGATGAGTAAGTATTGTGTGTATTATCCCCAGGCAGAAATGTGAAGTGACTTACACGGGGCTCTTCGGTATCAGCACCAGGATTTGAACTCTGGATAGAATTTAACGGCATACTGCAGATGTCCTATTCAGCTGTGGTAGGTAGTAGCAACCTGTACAATCAGTGTCCTGCTACCTATCTAGGTAACGTTTTATAAGCAAGGTTTCCAAAGGACTTGCTACTGTAACAAGGTTTCAGGATTACACACACAAAAAAAGTTTTCAATACATATCTTTATTTTTACAGCAGAGATTTTTCTGTATTATATTATGCAGAGTTGTACTTAATTGCATAAAACAAGATATTCAGATGTTAAATCTAGTTAGAAAAGGCATTGACCTGAGTGAGGGACATATGAGAATCATATACAACCACTACTCCCTTACTCACAATTCGCCAGTAGGCACCACCAGCATCTCTAACATCTTCTAATATGTTAAATTGATCTGTTGGGCCCCACCTTTATTATCCCTCAGTAGATTCCCCATTATGTCTCTCATGACTCTGTAATGGTCTAGATCAGGGATCAGCAACCTTTGGCACACAGCACACAGTGTGGGCCGAGGGATGTGCTGGCCGCCGCTTCCCACAGCCCCCATTGGCCTGGAATGGCAAACCGTGGCCAGTGGGAGCTGCAATCAGCCGAATCTGTGGATGCTGCAGGTAAACAAACCGTCCCGGCCCGCCAGTGGATTTCCCTGATGGGCCACGTGCCAAAGGTTGCCGATCCCCGCTCTATATCCTGTGTCCCTCTAGTATCCAGTCCATCGCTCTCTCACAACTTTCCACTATTGTTATTATTATTTATTATTTACTTGTATTGCAGTAGCACCTAGGAGCCCCAGTCATGGATTAGGACCCCATTGTGTCAGATGCTGTTCAAACAGAACTGCAAGATGGTCCCTGCCCCAACCACCTCACAATCTCATTCTCTTCTGCTGTATTTTTATTGGTCCAACCCCAATGACTTCAGTGGGAGTTAGGGCCAACGTACCTTTGAGGATCTGTGCCAAAGTCCTTAAAGAGACCAGTTGCCCCATGTACTTATCTATAATTTCTATAAGAAAACAAACAAGAGTGGAGTTACAGAGAGCCAAAGCCGTGCAAAAGAATCTCAGACCAGTCCTAAAGGGGCCGATGGTGATTCAGCTGATGGAAAGCTAGTTTAGCCCCTGTGGCACAGGAGGTGTCATGGGAACAGCTAGGGGTGGGGGCATTCCAGGGCAGAGAGAGAGCGTGATGATGGCTATAGGAGGTGAGTCCAGAATGTGATGTTCTCTGTGAATCCCCGCCAGCAAGACAGTCCCTAGGGGAGCAGTCACTGCAGCTGCCGTGAGTTTGAGAAATCCTGTGTTTGCCCTAATCTGAACCAGGCCTCAGTTCACCCTTCCAGATGGCTTGAGATGAGGAAAGACTTAAAGAATGCTTAGAGCTACCTTTGCCTCCCCCCAATTGAGCTGCACCACGAGTGAGCTGGATGGAGCTAAGGACTGCATGCAAGATGAGTAAAAGTGGATAAGTTATGACCAAAGTATGAAATTCACACAGGCCAGCGAGGTCCACGTACATACCATAAGCTGAGAATTTTCCTTCCTTGAGCGCAATGTGAGCAAATCATCTTCACAGGAGTAACTGCTATGGCCGCAAATAGGTTGGTATGGAAGAAGAGAGATAGTGGGGGAACTGCCACTGAATCCATATTTACAAAGATGTTGTGGCCCCAAAACCCCACATCAGAGGCATGGGGAGGTAAAGTCAGATTCAGAAGCGATGTTTAAAGTAGTGTCATTTGAACCCTGTTGCACTTATTTATGCTTCCTTAAACACCATTAGAGTAGGTCTAAGGCAGTCTAAGTGCCTGATCCAGCTCCCTGACAAGTCAAGGGGAAGACTCCCATTGGTTTTAATGAGAGCTGACTCGAGACCTATGTGAGTATTAGAGCTGGATGAAAAATATCCAATTTTGGACTTTTCAACAACAAATGAGGACAAATATTTTGTGGAAGTTTTTTGTGAAAAATGTCCCCATTTCCTGACCAGCTCCAGTGCAAATAAAGGGGCTCTAACATATGGACTTGGCCTGCAACCACTCCTATTCCAGCATACATGATGGAACTGTGGATCTAGAAAGGCTGTGTTGCCTACATGCCGATTGCCAGGGGAGTGAATTTCATTCCTCCTACAGAAAACTAAAATACCTGGGCTTTTTGTAAGAGCTGAAGGGCTGAATTTCTCTGAAACAGTTTGCTTTGTTTTAAAATGTATTAAGCCAATGCAGATGGAATGCTGCCCTGGGTTTAGTTTATCTGCTGTCCGTTATACAAATTAGCACATGTTCATCATCATTCAGAACCAAAATAGAAACTGGCATGAAATATAATTGTAAATATTGTCCATAAGACATACAAGATTTTTTTAAAAAAGTTCATTGTGACATTCATTGAATCTATCCATATAAAGGGATTGATAACAATGATGTCTTTGTTGGGGGACAGGGGCATGACTCACGAGGTTGCATAGAAATGATAATCTCTTACTGGAATGTAGCTTTGGATGGTGCTTGGAATTGCTTACTCATGCTGAGTTGCCCATGGGAGTCATATGAGACTTTTGTTGTGATCATATGCTTGCAATCACCATGGTGCAGTACCTTTAGCAAAGTCATTGGGGGAATAAAAGCACTGTGCTTTTAATGCAGAGCTTGTGATATCAACACAGTCATTTTATTTTCTACACTCTAATGAACTTGCACAAACTGTTACCAAGACTGGTTTGAATGTGGTCAGCACCTCCCTAAATCTGTCTATAGATATGTACGAAAAGTCCAGTTAAAATATGCTAATTATGACTGACCACAAAACACTATAAAAATCAAACACGGCAGAGTGTTTCTTACCTGTTTGTTTACAACTGTCATTTTATCTGCGATTTAATACAAAGACATATGAAACAGTAGCTGAAGTGAGTGTAACTTGAATTATGTGAATTCTCAATGTTTTTTACCCCAAGGAAATAATATTTATCTTGAAATGTAGATGGATTGTTTTGTAGTCTTATGGAATTTTATACAGTGTGCACAGAGAAAATGGGCAAGATATGTAACGACATCCGAAGAGAGGTCAGTGAAAGTTCAGAATCTTGGCATACACTCCCAGTGATCATATTGTTTATTTTGAAATGCGTGTAACTGTAAAGGCAAATTACACTTGTTGGTTAGAAAACATGGTTTCCATAGGTGATTTATAGCTATTCATCATACGTCTGGTAGAGAAAAATCTAACCAAAATCCCATGTCCAGACATCATTGAATTGTGGGGAACCAAAATCTGAATCCTAATATTACAAGAACATAGACTGCTGAACTCCTTCACTGAGCACCCCACCAGAGGATTTGACCTATTAATCTTCTTCCTGCTTAAAAGTTGTGAAAATACTCTGGCTGGGACCGGCAAACCCTTTCTCACGTGAGTAGCTCTTATTAACCCAAGTAGTTGCTCAGATTCACTATGGTGTTTTTAACCTCAGGCGGATATCAGAATGTTAGTGGCAAAACAGCAGTATGAGAAAAAGGAGCTCTCCACCCCCCATCCCCCTGCCAATACAGCAATTGATCCTGTAGAACTTCACTCATGTGAGTAGTCTTCAGTTTCAATACCAGTATGGAAAAGGCACATGGCTAAGAGTCTGAGGGGCTGGGCCCATGATAATATTTCTACAATTTTAAAGAAGGAATAAGCAATTATGTGTCCTTGTGATAATAATAAAATGGGCTCATTAATGTATAACTAACTTAGATTGAGTCCTGTTCTACTAGAGGTCAGACTAGATGATCATAATGGTGTTCCCTTCTGGCCTTAAAATCCCCGAATCTATTTATCCTCTGATACCTTTACACTCCCTTACAGTCCCTTAGCTCTACTAACATGCAAGGGATTCAAAACAAGTGGAATTTAAGTCTCCAGCAGTCAGCAGAAGATGTAGGAAGGCAGAAGTTAAAGTAGCCCGTGTCCCACTTTCACTTACATCTGCTAGCCCCCTGGCATATAACTCTTACTAATTCAAACTCTCTTACAGGTCAATAGATTAGTTGTAAATAAATCTAAAAGACAAACACTTCATTTCACTATAAGCATCATTCCTGAATGTGGCGTGGCACGTCCACCCATTTTATTATAAGGAATAGTTTTACTTCATTCCATTTTTAACATACATTGACAAATTGTAAAGATTGTCACTAGGGAGGCAAAAAATCTGTATATTTATGAGTAAGGGATTGATGAATAAGATAAAACCATCCCTTTATTATTGATTAGAGGTTGCCTATCTTTGATTGGAATAATAGAATAAATTAATGCTGCAACACTATAAAAGCTAAAGGCAAGAGGGTGTGCTACCAGCACCAGCCCTGATAGCCATGTCTGCCTGAAGGCTATCAGATAAATATGTAATTAGCTAAATATGGGTTCCTGATTATCTGAATTATTTTTGTTGAAGGATAAAAAATATGGAATAAGTACAGCTCTTTGGTCTGAGGGAAATGTTTCTGCTTGAAGTAGAATTTGTTTTATGGAGTGATTGTGAGCAATTGCTTTAAACTGTATCTGAATTTCATTCCCGCCTAAATCAATGTGCAACTGGATTAAGAGTTCCCTGGTACAGGAAATGCAATTCAAATGATTAAAAAGTATTAATCAAATATAGTGATTGGTTGGTGAAGGTTTCACACCATAGTGTGTTCCTAGCAGAAGATCAAGTATCACATTCAGCACATGTAAAATACTTGGATGCCAACAGTTTTTCATTTGGCCAAGCAAAATGTTATTTCCTCTACCAGCAGCTAGCTGATACTCATTACCCAGTTACAAACTGGTAGGATTGTGAACTCAGCAGTGTCAACCCCCTTTCCTTTCTCCTTTTTACCTTTTTCTTCTTCCTCTCTGTTCCTCCCCCTTTCTATCTTCTTTTTATCGCCACCTTCCTCTTCCCTTTTTTCTCTTCCTTTTCTTTCCCCTTTACCTTCCTATCACTAGTTTTCACCTATTTCTAAGTCTTTTCCTCCTTAATTCCATTTTTCCTTTCTCCCTCCTCTTCCTCTCTCTCTCTCCCTCATCCCTTCTTTCTTTTCCTCATTAACTCTTCATTTTTTCTTCCTTTTCTTTTCAATTCCTTTCTCTGCCCTTCGTCATCTCTCCAAGTTCCTCTGCTCCCCCTCTTCCCTCTGTCATCTTCCTTCTTCAATTCAATTCAGTGCAAAACATCTACAAGTCTCAGACAGAGACACATACATTATATCCACCATTAGGATAGGGTTTCACAATTTGTTTGTGGTTCAAACCCCAACAAATCAAACTTTTTTGTCTTTGGGATTTTATCCTTTGTGTTCAGTTGTCATTGTTCTTCACTCCTGATACATGGCAGGTTGCTAACTAGCGTGATGTTGTCTCTGCTGTCTCTTTTCTTTTCCCTAAGGTTATGAAAATTTTTTCACATTTCCTTTTTTAAAGGTAGGTTTTATATTATTTCTTCAGTCATCATGTCATTGATAAGTATTTTATCATTTCATATAAAGTTAACTAGAAAGCTAATTTAGATGCACAAATAACCTGCCCTATGTGCAATCTGGGATCATGTATTTACTTAAGGAGCTAACAGTTGCACATAATATAAATGGCAACAAATTTTGCTATAATGTTAAACTTAATCTGTTTTATGCTGGTGTAAGGATGGCTTAGTGCTGAGGTTCTCAAACTGTGGTCCACAGACCACCAGTGATCTGCGAGCTCCATTCAGGTGGTCCGCGGATAGTTCCCTCTAAGGTGCGCGCCTGGGTGGCCGCACGTGAGAGAATGAAGAGCCATCTACCTAATTAGTGGAGCCACGCAGGCATGGCTCCACTAATTAGGTGCCTGGACCCTGGAAAAGATGCACATGTAAGGTGAGGTGGTAGCCTTGGGGTTAAGTGGGAGGGGGCAGTGGGGTGAGAAGAGGGGGTGGGGGGAATTTGGGATGTGCAGAGCTGCAGTGGCCAGAGAAAGAGGTGATTTTCCCCAGCTCCAGGGCTGTGGCTGCCGGGGAGAGACAGCCCTCCTTCCCAGCCCCAGTTCAGGGGCTGCCATGGTGAGGGAGAGAGGAAGAGACACCCCCCCTTCCTAGACCCAGCTTGGGGGCTACCGTGGTAGGGGAGAGAGGGCACATCCATTGCATTAGAAAGGCAAGACTACTGATATTAAAATATGAGTTGTGTGCTTTTATTTATAGAACAAAAAACCATTTATTTATTTTTGTATATACCACTTTTTATCCAAAGCGTTTTACAATAGTTAGCTAAAGGTACAAACAACATTTGGAAAGATCATTAAGTGGTTCACCGAGACCCTTAGCAATTTTCAAGTTGTCCATGAAAAAAAAGTTTGAGAACCACTGACTTACACCAACTGAGGGCTTGCCCCATTATATCATAATAAATAAGGAAGATACAGAGTTATAGCTGGGTGTGTAACCTTCACTGTATCAATTCCTGATTGATCAAGACATGCAGGTCAATGAAAGACGTACACAGAGATGGATTTAAACTATAGGCAACAACTTTATTAATTTAACAATATGCCCACCACCTCTCACATGCCAGGCATTTAGATGGGTCCAGTGTGGGGTTATAGGGTTCCCACCATATAACCAATAACTTGGGAGTAGACCCTCTTCAATCTACTCCTAGAATTCAGCTCGCTTCTGAATCCTCTCACCCTGCCCCCCACAAGAAGGGTAGGGGATACCCAGGAAGACCTTGATCGGCAAAGACTTCAAATCTTTCCTTCTTTTTTACAGGCAAATGATTCTCAAGCCAAATCCTGGACTTCATTTACCTCTGGGAGCTGGTCATTTCAGTCTTTAGCTGCAGTTGACACCAGTCACAAGAGGTATCAGCAATTAGCTTGGTCACACCCACATCCCCAATGCCCAGTATCTATTTCCTGCCTAATCTAATCCCTTTCTCCTAGTAACCCAACACATTCCAATTTGTATTAGCCATTTTACTATTCACCATCACCACCAAAATCGCATACCTCCACAGGTGAGAGTGAAGGGGTCTGTTATGTATTGGTATTCTGTGTGGCTTTGCACAAAGGGTAAAATTCAGCATAAGGCCTATGTACCACTTAAATCCCACTTCAACCCTAATTTGAGATGTTAGTTTGTGAATAACCCTTGTGCTGGACCTCTGCACAGGAGTGAATTTCGCCCAGAATGAATGCTTCACCATACCAGTTTACCTTAAACTTAAGAGAGGACAGCAGCCATCTTAAGTCTGTCCCTGCTTAGTTGCTGACTTTTGGTTGGTATGTTCTTCTATTTATCTGTGAGTGGGTTTTGTTCTATATTTAAAATGGTGACAATAATGACAACCCGCAACATGACAATGCCAGTGGGAAAAGAACCACATGGACACTGGGTTGGACTTCAGCCCATGAAAAAGACAAAATTGGAGCCCCAAAATATGTTGAGAGAGACAAGATGGGTGAGGTAATATGTTTTACTGGATCAACTTCAGCGGTGAAAGAGACAATCTTTTGAGCTATACAGAGCTCTTCTTCAGGTCTGGGGGAATAACTCTGTGTAACTCAAAAGCTTGTCTCTTTGGCCAACAGAAAAGTTAGTCCAATAAAAGATATTTCCTCACCCAACTTGTCTCTCTAATGTCCTGGGACAAACATGGCTACAATCCACTGGAAACAAAAGTTAAATTTGTTATTTTTTTTAAAAAGTGTGTGTGTGTGGGTGTGTGTTTTTTTTGGGGGGGAGATTAGTAAATTTTTCATCTTACAGGTCAGTTTCACAGGATTAGACTAACCCTACTTTAAAGAAGAAAGATAATATATGGAACTCCAATTCCATTTTGTTCTAGTAGAGCAGTGGTCTTCAAACTTTTTTTCTGGGGATGCAGTTGAAGAAAATTGTTGATGCCCGGGACCCAATGGAGCTGGGGATGATGGGTTTGGAGTGTGGGAGGGGCTCAAGGCTGGGTCAGAGGGTTGTGGTGCGGGGGTGAAGGCTCCGGGGTGGGGCAAGGAATGAGGGATTCAGGGTGTGGGAGGGGGATCTGGGCTGGGGCAGAGGGTTGGAGTGCAGGAGGGTGTCAGGACTCTGGGCTGGAGGTACAGGCTCTGGGGTGGGGGCTGGGGATGAGGGGTTTGGGGTGCAGGAAAGGGTTCTGGGTTTGAGGGGGCTCAGGGCTGGGTCAGGGGATTGGAGCGCGGACTTACCTCCAGCGGCTCCCGGTCAGCAGCGCAGCCGGGGTGCAGACGCAGGCTTCCCACCTGTCCTGGCACCGCTGACTGTGCTGCGCCTGAAGCAGCCAGCAGCAGGTCCGGCTCCTAGGCGGAGGTGCACAAGCAGCTCCGCGCGACTCTCACCTGCAGGCACCAATGCCCCCCCCCCCCAGCTCCCATTGCCCGGTAACTGGCCAATGTGAGTGCGGAGACGGTGCTTGGGATGGGGGCAGCGCGTGGAGCCCTGTGGGCCCCCGCCTACAAGCCGGACCCACTGCTGGCTGCTTCCAGGGCACAGTGTGGTGTTGGAACAGATAGGAACTAGCCTGCCTTAGCTGGGCAGCACCGCCGATGGGATTTTTAACATCGGCGGTGCTGACCAGAGCGACCCAGTGCCTGACATGCCGCCACCAGGGCCGGCTCCAGGCACCAGCTAAAGAATCAGGTGCAAGGGGCGGCACTCCCGCCGCTATTGGGGTGGCACATCCGGGTCTTCGGTGGCAATTCGGCGGTGGGTCCCTCAGTCCCAGGCGAAGGAGCTGCCGCCGAAGAGTGGAGCGGCGCAATCGCGCTACCACAACTTATTTTTTTTTTTTTTGCCGCTTGGGGTGGCAGAAAACCTGGAGCCAGCCCTGGCCGCCACCCAGTACTGGGTCGCGACCCGAACTTTGAAAAATGCTGTAGTAGAGCATATATATTTCACATTCTCACTGTACCATATATGATCATTGTCTGCATTTAATGAGTAAAGGAATATGTTAATAATGTTTATGTACTGAATAAAAATGTAGCCCATAATGTAAGATGCAATAATTCAGTGATATTTCAGAAAATGAGCAGGACAGAAATATTATGAAAACTATTAAGCCAATTAACTGAACAGAAAATTAAAGGATATTCATATTTGCAGAAAATAATACGCTATTTGTTCATAAGTAGTTTACTAGAAAATGGTAGTGCTCTTACTTTATCCTAAGCTTCAGAAGGTTAGAACATTCCTGATGTACTTAGTAAAAAGAAAACATCTTACATTTCAGCAGTGTTTTTGAAGCAGGCTTGTAAATCTGTTCCTTTAGAGAAAAAATACCCATAGCTCATATTTTTCAACTGCTTTATTAGATACACCACTGAATGAATGGATGACACAGGGAAATAGTGGTGGAGACTTTTGCTACAGATTCACATTTGATCAGAGGTTCAAATCAGGTCAAGGATAAAATTTACTAATGGCTATAAAGTGCCTAATATGTAATGAGTTGGTGATCTCAGTCTAGTTCATAGTGGACTACCCAATATCATAACCCAATTATCTCTATCATACTGTATTTGGCATTCTCAAATATTATTCAATACAAACAAAATTTCTGGATTTGAAGTATGTATTTTACTGCAGATATAGTGTATGCACAATTATTTGATGTTATTCTTGTTGTCTGTTACTCTTTTTTGTTGCTTAAAGAAAAGTTACATATTGAACTGTTTCAGCCATATCCATTTAAACAGACACTTTCTCTCTACACACCATAGTCACTGTCTTTGTAGATTACTCTTTTCTGCAATATTTTATCATATGATTTTCTAAAGCCAAAGTAAATTATTGACACCTTCTCTCTCTCAATATTTTTTCATAGCTTCTCATGAAATGCACACATGTATTAAGAATTATTTCACATTTGTGAAGCCTGCTGATAATTCTTAATGAAATCCTAACTTCTTAGGTGTTCCCCTGCTATGTCATTGATGAGTGTTTTTAATATACAGTAATAATTTCCCCCAAAGCTGAAGTACAATAAGAGTTCCACTTTTCATTATCATCTGAAGGCTTATTAATGGCCTTTGTGAAATGAATTGATGGTTTAAATCCAATTCCTAGCAGACAAGCATCACAAAACACTACCACATTTGACACTAATTGACACCCTTTCTCACAATTTCAGCAAGGAGGTCAAGGACAGCTTGAAGGCTGATTTTACCCTTTCACTGCTAAAAGTGGTTTCCTATAGGTCAGGGTTGAAGCACAATAGTGGGGAAATATGGGTAGTTAGCACTGCTTGGTCTGAGGATAAATGGAAGATTTCAGGCTCCAAGGTTGTCTGTCTTCCACAAACATTACCTTCACTTAAAAAATAAAATAAAACAAAACAACCAAGTATCCCACTTCTCTAAGTATGTTGAGGTTCTGTTGAGGCAGAGTAGTGGGAGTACACAGTCATTCAGACCTGGGATGATCAGCAGTGGATCCAGAACTTCGACATCCTGAAACAGAAATGTTATATGGCTTCCACCAGGCCAGTGGTATCTCTTCAGTCTCCCTAGATGTGTCCAATATATCTGCTAGAGTTTGCCCGCTCCGTTTTACCATTCATGAATTGTGGAATGCAGCCAGCGTAGCACCAATGTTTTGTTGCTCGGCAGATGTTCTACCTTTTCATCATTTGCTCCAGCATGATCTTGGTTATTTTCTGTATTTTTCTTCATCCCTTGAGAAATGTACATCTGTTTCTAGCAATTGCCTCCAAACATACCTTATGAAAACTACGGCAAGAAGTTATTTGTAAAGAGTAAGCTAATTGTTTGCCTCTTTTGTCGACAAATTAACCTTTCAATCTCTTGCATTTTTCTGCTACTTTTATTGGTCTATTGGGTATTTAAACACAAACAAACTTTTAAACTTCTTTCTTTTTATTCTAAAGCTTTGTGTATCCTATCGATTTTTATGCTTATTCTCATTATACTTTATTAACTTTATTTAAAAATAGATGGCATGCAAAAGGAGTGCCCCAGTACAGCTTGTTTATATATCATAAAACAGACAGAGGTGTACAGAAAGACATTTATAATATATCAGATGCATTTTCATACTTTAATGTGCCAGGCACTGCTAAGCACAAAAAGCTTATTGGGGCTATAGAGATGAAATTGCTGGATATCATGGGAATCTGTACAAAGGATATTTTTTGGTCAAAATACTACATGGCATGAGATCATAACTGCTAAGTAACTCTCTCACCGGGTGCAAGACTCTAAGGGCATGTCTTCACTGCCGAGTTTACGCAGGGCTGGGCACCTGGATTAGTACTTCGGGTGTGACTATCCAGGCTGATAAATGATGCTTGAGTCATAGTTGTGTAGCTGAGTCCACACTTGTGCTACAGTAACCCAGATTAGGCACTAGGATTTCTGGGGCATATCCCATGGTTCTTAGTGTGGTACTAAGACGTGCCACTCTATGAACTGTTTTGCAGTGTATTGTGGGAGAACTTGTCTGACTTTCCTGAGCCCCTGTGTGGAAGTGCTCTTATACCACTGTGATGCTATGGGGTCACAGACCAATAAGGGGTTGTTTCACTTCCTGCCTTGTAACACCGGGTGCTTCTGTGTGCTGCAGCTTTATCTCAGAAACCTGGTACCAGTAGCCTACCCACAGCACAATTACCTCACCCTGACTTCCACCAGCCAAGGTACTCATTACAGGGTGACATCAACAGCTCTTCCAGTCCCAAGTCTCCCCAAGCTATCTCCCTTGCAGTGTCCAGTCCCTCTTAGTGGATCTGCACATAAGTTATCTAGTCTGCTTCTTCCAGGGAGAAAGAACACACACCAGCCTATTAGTTTGGCTGATGATTTTATCCTTCAGTTTGATTCACAGCACTGGAGTGTTTTTGTAGTAAAAACAAGAGTAAGTTTATTAACAAAGAGAAGATATTTAAGTGATAACAAGTAAGAATAGAAGACTCAGTTATGTTTATTGGTAAAACAAAGCAAAACATACTTTCTAGTGATGCACACTTAATTTCAGCAAGTTGCAATCTTGGTCTAAGCAGGTTTCACACCTACAGTCAGTTTCCAGAACCCCTTTGTTGAAAGGATGCACTTTTCTCACAGTTCAAATGGTCTGGCCCTTCGTATCCGTTCAATAATGAATAACAAAATGGCTTTTTGTCTCTGCTTATAGCTTTCATAGTTCATTGACCCTGATTCAAGAGTCAAGAAGGCTTCCTGGGGGTGCAGTCAGTCTCCATCCCCCATTGAGGTTAAGTGGCCAGCTTCCCCCACTTGCTTGCCTTGCTGGCTTTGAGAGAATGGGGTTGCCGAAATACACTGGGACCATCAAAGGTTTATATGCCCATTGTCTGCCCCCTGCAGGGGGCACATGAGTATATCAACTGGAAAGGATCTTGCTCATTGTGTAGGTTCTGGATGACCATATAAGGAGGTTCATGAACACCAATGTGGGATGCATCAGCAGGGTGCATAATGCAAGTATTTAAAGATTTGGACACAAAGAGATTTCATTTCTTCCCAATAATATGGATACTGAAAGTGTGTCTGTGCCCACTGCTGTTTTAGGGTACCCAGACTATCCTTTAATGCTCAGAGTCATGATGTGAGAGCACCTGGTAGAAGAAAGTTTAATTACACCCTGAGCAGTCACAAGATTGAAGTGGGATGTACATTTGGCTAATTGAAGACAAGACGGTACAGCCTACAAACTCATTTGGATGTCAGTGTGCCCACTCTATTTAAGTAACTTGAGTGTGCTGCACACTGCACAACATAGGCAAGAATAAAGGGTAAAGAATAAGGGGGAGAGCTTTTGAACATAGTGCTGGTTTACAGACCTGGTCAGATAACCAGAAAGTATATTTGCGCTCACTGGAACTGGGCCCAGAGAGCCAGGGAAGTCAGGGGTATCATGTGTGCCCACATCCTTGCTTTGCATGGGGAAAAGTGATGATGTGCAGGAATGTGGTGTGTCTGTATCATATTCATCAATTTATCTTTTGTTGTTATGAAACTTTATTAAAAACTGTGTTTTAAACATCTTGCCTCTTTGTGTGTCCCAAGCACTCACACAGCGATGGGTTTGGCAGCCAAATACTTTATTGGAAACAAACACAGGCAGTGCAGCTGCCAGCTATATAGTGCAAATGTCAAAATAAGTGAAACATACAAAGTGCAAACAATACCAGTGATATTGCATTGATTGCCATTAATAGACTTGCATGACAGGGTACCTTTTCTCTTTCCCCACTCTTAGCACAGGGGGAAAGTTAACAGGGTGCATTTGCCCATGCACATGTCTCTTCCAGGAGTGCACTGATTGATATTGTGGTACTGCTGGTCCACTGTGAAGGAGGAGTGGGTGGTGTTGACAAGACACATCGGTTGTAAGCAAGCAGGAGGGGGGGTGGGGCTGGGGAAATGCAAAGGCTGCCCCACAGCAAGAAATAGCCTTCAAAACAATAATTACATTAGTCATAAACTGGCAAAACCTTCCTACTTACGTTGTAATTTCCCCTCAAACAATAACAAAAGTGACATCAGCCTCTTACCCAGCTGTGGTAGTGATGCTGCTTCCTCTCTAGCCAATTCATAGATTCTAAGGTCAGGAGGGACCATTGTGATCTAATCTGATCTTTTATATAACACAGGCCAGAGAACACTCCAAAATAGCTGTCTGGGACCTTCCCTGAACAGGTCCATGGACTCCAGGATGAGGACATCCTCCAATCCCCTCTGCCTCATGGGTCTGTGCTAGCTCTAGGTCTGTTCCAGCTTCTCTGGTCCTTTTTCTGTCAGGGTCGCCTCTGGCTCCACCGGTCCCTTTGGCTCCTCCCCCCAAAATAATCCCATTCTGTCTCCAAAGCACAACACTGGACTCCTTGCACAGGGCAGCGCCGAGTACCAGGTCAAACTCTTTGTAGTAGGGGCTGGTTGGTGATGAGTTTCCATACTTGTCGCTGGAGTCGTTTTCCCTTGTGGTAGGTAACCTTCAGGTTTTTTTTATTTTCTTCCTGCACTAAATTGCTGTCTGTTTAATCCTCTCCTTTGCCAGCCACTGGGAGATGTTCTTGTAGAGGTGATTTCAGGTTCAACTCCCCAAATTGTGGACCTTACTGACCTCACACCAGAACCTTGGTGGAAGTCTTTGGCCTGCTAGCAGCACTGTGGGATGAGGCTCTTCCAGACATTACCTCAGTTCAAGTTCTGTTTGAGTGCTGTGTGGAAATGGAGCAGGCCACGTGGAATGTAGGGTTTAAACACTGACCCATGTTTCAGCTGGCTACCTGCAGGGGGCAGGAAGGGATTCCCCTACCCAAATGTATTCTGTTTTGTTTTTGTTTTAATCTCCTTTGCCACAACCAGAGATGGGACATTGGACAGGATGGGTAGGGCTTGGATTTGGCACCAAGCATTCTCTCTCTCAGGTTCATGGCTGGCTGGTTTTTGCTCACATACTCAGGGTCTAACTGATCACCATATGTGGGGTCAGGAAGGAATTTTCCCCCAGGTCAGATTGGCAGTGACTTTGGGGTTGTTTCCCTTCCTCTTGAAGTATGTGGGTTCAAGTCACTTAGCAAGTTAACTGGATACAGTTCTCTTAATCATTTCCTTGCTATTGCAGGGCACTGGTCCCCACCTCAGCTCCTCCTATTCTCGGCTTGTGGCATATAACAGGATAGTCTCCTGTGGGCTATACTATTTTGATCTACTTTCAGTTGCTGTGTGAGTGCAGGGTGGTGATATACAGGACGTCAGAGTAGATCATCTAGTGGCCCCTTTTGGCCATAAACTCTATGACTCTGAACAAACTGGTAGGTGACTGCTGGTGCAGAAGGGAGGAGGTAGAAAGTCAAAAAAATATGGATATTGAAGGATTGTGGGAAGGCACTGGCAGACTATCGGCACCTGAGTTCTGGAACCTGAGTAGTAGCCTGTTTCCACACTGCAAAGTAGGTGCGTGAGAGCCCAGGTTAAAGTGAAACTCAGGCTTTAATCTATATCCCAACGAAGTAGGTAAGCCCAGGTTCAAATCACATATAAACCCAGGTTCTAGGTTTTTCAGTGTGGACAGTAGGGGGGTTTGGTCTAAAACCCAGATAAGAGTCCAGGTTAACTCATACCCTAATTTGTTACATTTTCACTTTGTAATATGTGTCCTGCCTGAGGCCCAGTCCAGCAAGATACTTAAACATGTGCGTAACTTTAAGCACAAGAATAGTCAGATAATTTCAGTGGGACTACTCACATGCTTTAAGAACCACACTTGCTTACATATCTTGCTGAATCAGGGCCTAATTGCCATAGCTAGCCCTTCTTTGGTTGCTTTTGGAGCAGGTCAATTGATAAAAAAACGTATAATGAGTCGTATATTCAACAAAACGTGCCCAAATCCATCAGCTCTATTATGCAGAATAGATCATTTGACCAGCCCTAGGTGTTTTTGAATTAATACTTATTTCCAGCTAACTAATTGTAGATGCTGGCTGGCCTGGGGCCTTTCCACTAAGATCCTCTGGGGGATAATCTTGTTTTTTTAATCTGGGCTGCAGAGGCCATTCCGACTAATCAGTTCTTAAAGGCTTACAGCATATCTTTAAAAATAATGAGTCTGATACTCCCATGCATGCAAGAGTCTGGAGAGGAGCAAAAGTGGGCGGAGATGGGGTGGGGAGAATATAAAATGGGAAAGCAACACTGAACCCCTCTGCAAAGAGGTGAGTATTTGGGGCCAGAGAGAATCCACTTGTGAAACACACTCACAGAGAAACCCCATGGATGTCTGTGCAAGAATTAACGCTGCTTTCTGCAGCTTTTAATCCAGATCTGCAGCCTGCACCACCACCTTGGGGATTGGGTATTTCACGGGCAGATGAGCAAATGGCATCAGGGTTACAAAGGACGCCAAACGGTCAGGGAGCAGCCTGCAGTGGCAACCCTTTCCTTTGTTCTTTTTCCAGAATGCAAGATTATGTGAGGGTACAGAAGCAACACCTTGTTCTTCTCATGCAAATTCTTCTCCAAATCCCTCCTTATGTGGGAACTTTGCAGAGTTTTCTGTCACTGTGCCTCCTTACTCTGGGTTGCGCCCTTACAGGGCATGATATGGCCCAATATGTCATCTTAGATCTCCTCTGAGCCTACAGGGTTTCTGCCTTTATTCAGAGGAAATAATGAGACTGGGTATGCCTTATCCACTGTAATAATTGTAAAGTGGTGCCTCACAGATCTTTTACAAATGTCTTCTCCTATATACAATTGTATCTCTACTCCAGACCTCACACATCTTGAAAAGCCATGGCAACTGTGAAACCATTCCAGGACAAAAGAATAAATAAAGGAGGTCATGCTGTCCACATACAAAACAGCTTTTCCCATCTGGTGGCACACAGTTATACAAGTCCCTTCGTATGAACCACTTACTGCTGCAAGCCTTGCATAAAAGGTCAATACTTTTTTTTTTTTTTTTTATGTCCCATTTACCTTTGACCGGCAATCTGACAGTTTGGATTTATCAGAGGCACTCAATGAAGAACAGCTCTGTGTCACCGTGTCTTAGAACTTTCAAAGAAAATAGGTGTAATACAGTAGTACATAGTTTGCAGGGCATTGTGACCCTATTCTAGGATGGCAACATGTCACAGAAATATTAGATAGAGATCCTTTTTTATGAATTCAGTGTAATAGCATGTACTATCCTTCTTAAGTAATTAGGACTACTAGTTTACTGTGCTAGTGTTGTTTAAATAGCCTAAAATCAGAAAGAGCTAAGATTTAATTGTCCCAACAAACCTTTTCATCTCCTACCTGTGTGTTAATTACTGATCATTAATTACCTCCAGTAGTAAACACAGTTCACCCACTTGCAGATGGTTCACCTTCAACCTCTGAGAAATCTGCTAGTCTCTCTGCAATCCTAAATGTGCTGTCAACTCCTCCTTCCCTGACCAGAACACAGATTGCTCTCTCGTGGTAAGTGTGTCTTCAGCGTGACCAGCTACACATGACTAATCTACAGTGAATCAGTTTGTTACCCTTTAGACTGCATAAGCTGTGAAGCACCCTCAGAGTGCAGCAGGCTATATGTACATGATTATACAGGATGGATGGCTCATAGCATGTAGGGGGAGCACTTATGCTTAAAATGCTAATTTTTGTGAAATGTTAGCTGCTGACTCAGAGGCGAATGGCACCTACATAGTCTCTTTTTTTACAGTTTAACAACCCGCTCTCTGGCACACATATATATATTTTTTAAAGAGCAAAATTATTTTTTCAGCAAGTGGATTGCTCACAATAATCTGCTCACGCTTCACTAGCGGTGCTTAAGAGAGTCATTATTTTTTATTAAACTGTTAATCAAAATATTAATACATGGAGAATGTATGCAGTTCAGCTGCTCTGAAGGATGCTGCGATGGATTATGAAATAATACATGTGTGGGTGGAAATAGTGATGAGTGACAAATGCTGCATTTAACTTTGGTGTTTCAAACATGCTGAGGGATTTAGTGTATTGCAAAATAATTTACTGTGCATCAAGTATCATGTGCTTTGAGTGCTATTTTATGGCTGCAAACTACATAGTGGGCCAGATTCTGACCCCCCTCTGAACATATGGGCAGGGAAGCTGGGAGCTATAGCTCCACCATTGCAGCATACCAGCCAGTGGAAGTTAACCAGCATGAGGGGGCGGTAACCTGCATCCAGTAAAGAACTGCAGTAATTTACTTCTCACTTGAGCTGTGGGAGGGGAGCAGCAGAAAAGAAATTGTGATCCAGACTCAAGCTATGTCTACACTAATGGCAGCAGGCAGAGTACAGGCACTACATGTGTGGCTACACAGTGCAGTGAAAGGGAGGCAGCATCCACAATTTTCACTGCGGTGCGTAGTTACTCATGGCAGGGAAAGGCAGTGTAGACATGGGAGGCACTGCTTGGGCATGTAGAGAGCTCTGCAGACTATATACCCTAGGATTCGGGAGTATAGGGCACTCTCCTCTGGTTACCTAAGCCGTGCATCACCATCTACACTGCTATTTACACCCAGGGTGGTTGAGCAGGCAAAGCCTGTACTCTACATTCTGCTGTAAGTGGAGACATACCTTCAGAGTTAAACTAGAGCATAACATAAGCTATAGAATTTCACCTAGTAATTCCTGCATCACGCTCAATAACTTGAATTACAGTATGTCTTTAAGAAAAATGTCTAATCTAGATTTTTAGACTTCAAATGATGGAGAATCTACCACACACATCCCTGGGTAATCTGTTACAAAGGTGAATTACCCTCATTAAAAATGAGGATTATTTCCAGTTTGAATATTTTTAGTTTCAATATCCAGACATCAGAGCTCATTATGCTTTTAGTAGATAGAGTACAGTGCCCTCTAGTATTAGATACCTTCTCCCTTCAGACCATAATCCACCTCTTAAACAGCTCTTTGAGGAGCTAAATAGCCTGAGATCTATTAGTTTTTCATTGTAAGGGTGTTTTCCATCCTTCAAATCATTCTTCTGTGTACCCTCCCCATCTTTTTAACATCTTTTTTTAATAGGTGGACAACGGGGCTGAACAAAGTATTCTAGTAGTGGCCTCACTGCACTATATATAGAAATAATATTATGTCCCTATTCCTATGCCTCATTACTCCCTTGTTTATAAATCCAGAGATCATGTTAGCCTTTTTTGTCCTGGCATGGCTCTGGGAACTGATGATTTTTTGGTAGAAGATGATGGAGAAGATATCAGATAGGCAGCTGGAAATAGAAGTCTGAACAGACTGAGGAAAGTCAGCATGGGGAAGTTAGTGGAAGATTATGCAGAATGCCTTTGATTTATTCTTTTAAGTAGACAGATTTTGAATAGAGAGGGAAGGGAAAAGAGGGGAGAGGGTTTGAGGAGAGAGTCAAAAGGTAGATAAAAGCCTTGTGTCTAATTTTTGCTTGGCATTTTATTCTTTTTTCTCCTACATCCTCCTCATGACAATGTTGGCGCACAGAGCAGAAACCTGTCTCTTCCAGTCCTCTCTGTCATTTGCTGCTGCTTCCATCTGTTCTATGATGTTCTATGATGTTGAGATGGACTGTTCTGCCCTCTCTGCTAAGAGTTCTTTTTCAGGTTTCTCTTGGGTACCCTCATTTCCTCACACCAGTTGGTTTCCACTTTACAGCTTCTTGGGGGAGTCTGTATGTTGGCATGTGGAGTACATGCCCCAAATATGTCCTACACTTTTTTCTGTTTGTGGTGGAAACTGCTGGTTGGTGATTTCATGGATCTCTGTACTGGTAATGAAGACTTACCCACCAATGCCCAGAATCTTTATAGGCACTTAGTTTTGAAAGTGCCTAGTCTCCTGTCTACTGCTTTTGGTAGATCTCCAGCTCTCACAGTCATATGTTAGCACTGATATTATGCCTGAATTGAAATATCTCAATTTTGTTCAGATGCTATATAGCTTTGATTACCATATGTTAGTAGGTTTAGTAAATGCTATGGATGCCTTTCCTATTTTCAGTGTCACTTACTTCTTGTGGTCTTCATTGGCCAATATGGTGCTGCCCAGATAGACAAACTGTTCTACTTTTTTTATATTTTTGCCTGCCAATGTGTTACTGTTTGATGTCTTGATTTCAAGGATGTTTGTTTTAGCATAACTAATTTTGAGCCCTGCTTGCCCTGCTGTTTTTGCCAGGTTGTCTGTCTTTGTAAATGTTCAGGACTGTCACTCAGTAAAGCAATATCATCAGCAAAATCTAGGTCTTCTAGGCATTTGCCATCTACTCATGCTATACTAAGTTTTTCTGCATGGTCACTAATCATGTATGCTTGCAAGCCATGAGTTCCAGAGCTTTAAAAATAACTAGAACATGTCTAGCCTGGGATATCTAGTCAATTTAGTAAAAGAATCATCTGGGTTTTCAAGCCTCTCATGAGGAATGCAGAGGTGGTGGACACATTGCATCACCATAGCTGACCTAACTTATTCACTGTTGCAACTCCTGATGAACACAGAGAAAAAAAGTTTACTTGGTGGTGAAACATGAGAGCTTTTGGGGGCTCTTTACAATGAAGGTTTTTGTAGTAGCCTCCCTTGTCTCTTCATAGCATAAATGGTGCAACGTTTACACAAAGTATGCAAAGGATTGTAGTAGTGGGTTGGGTTGAATGACTTTGTCTTGTGGGTGAATGGATAGCAGTTCTGGAGCTATGTCCCTGGATACACTGATGTCTGGATTTCTTTCTTAGGCATTGGAGTTCTTTTCAATAGACTCACTGATTTTAATGCCAGAAGATCCTTTAAGATTGTCTAGTCTGACCTCCTGCATAACACAGGCCATAGAATTTTACCTTGTAATTCCTGCATAAAGCCTGTGATCTAGAGAACTACTGGTGTTCAGCTTTCATGACATGCCATAAAAGTTTGTGAAAATTATAATCTTCTTGACAACCCAGGAGTTTTTAGAAAATAAGTGATTGTATTATAAAGGTACTTTACTATCTTTTGTTTAAAAAAGTAAAGGAAGAGCAAATAATGGAATGGACAGTTATTGAGTCTGATACACAGCAAAATAATTACTCCTCAGGATTACATTGTGAAGAAGTTGGAAGGAATGAATTTCAGTGGGTGATATTAAGTCCACTATCTAAAATAATCTAAATAAAATATCTAAACAACAATTATGAATAATAATTTCTGGAAAGACATTACAGTATTATTATTAATAATATGTTAATATCAAAATAGCACCACATTTCAATCTCAAAGGGAATACATCAGAAAGGAGAGCAATTTTAAGGACCTGGAAATCCAAGAGATTTCCCAGATCCACTTTCAGCTGAATGAGACATCAAAACTTTTTGTGGAATAAGAAGAAATATTTTGTCAGATAGAGTCCATCAACCAGTAGTGACTAGGTATAAACCTGATAGGGAACACATAAAAACTTTCTCTCTCCGTGAACTTCTGAATTTTTCTTAGCAACTGAGCGACTTCTCAGCATGGAGGTATTCATTTTCAATAATGGACATTCTCAATAATATACACCTCTACCCCGATATAACACGACCCAATATAACACGAATTCGGATATAACATGGTAAAGCAGCGCTCGGGGGGGGAGGGCTGCGCTCTCTGGAGGATCAAAGCAAGTTCGATATAACGCGGTTTCGCCTATAACACGGTAAGATTTTTTGGCTCCCGAGGATAGCGTTATATCAGGATAGCGGTGTACTGCTGCTCTACCACACAGCTGTTATTAAAAGAATTAGGTTGTCCCTGAAAACACTGGCCCCCATAACAGAGGTTTTTGCAGCTGTTCATGAAGCTTCTTTTTATTCAGTACTTATCATTTGCTAGGATGTATTTGGTTTACCGACAGTAATATGTGATGAGGATAAGAAGCTTAAATAAGAAGCATAAAAGATGGTGAACAACCTAGCAACATAAAAATTATTCAAGAAAAGTAGAGGGGACTTGTAAGGAAAGTTTGTGGGCCTTTCTTAGAACTCATTAATTTCTCTGTTATCTTAGTTATTAATTTTCTGCTAAATACAGCACCCATGAGAGCTACTACTAGATTGACATCCTTTCTAGACTGTAGGCCTCTGTTTACTATTCAAAGAGCACAGGTAGCAACTGTGCAGAACTGACCTGGAGTGGCCAACTGTAGAGATAAGGGAAGGCAGTTCAGTCAACCAGCTCATTCAGTCCTTGCCTTTCTCCTGAGACTGTCAACAAAGTTTCAAATTAAGCGTAGTGATGGTATTATAATAACACTTGCCTACCACCACCGCAAAGACCACTACCAACTCACTTCCCATGTACAAGAGCATAGTCATCTGATGGTAAACAATTTTCAGTCATTACTTACCTAGTCTGAATTTTAACTGACAATTTAGAAGTGAAAGCCTTTTTATCCCAAAAGCTGCATTTCAGCGGGCCCATGCTACCTCAGTATCAATCTCTACTCATTTTCAATGGCTGATGTGTAGAATCCACAAGTTTAGCACATTTTTCCCCATGAGTCAGAGTTTGAGTGAACTGGAATGGTCATACATATTTAGAACTGAAAAAGAGGACAAGATTTGTCATGCAAGGGGGGGGGCAGATGTGCTGAAGGAGAAGGGATTAATTTTATTGAGGGTCTCTGTTGATGGTTGGACTGAACCATATTTTACAACAGTGGAAAATCTAATGGCTCTCACAGTCAAGATGTTTCTATTGGATATTTTTAACATGTGAATTGGGTACTGAGTTCACTGTTGAAATAATCTTTTGGACTTTTCAGGTGACATTTTTGGAGTGAGTTTATGGTTTTAATTTAAAACTTTTATTTTTTATGGGCCTCTTGATACACACCACACATAGAAATATGTGCTCCTGGTGGAGGAAATGTTTGGGAATATCTGTTTTGTTTTGAAATATATCCCTTGTTTTATAATATTGGTAGGGGAAGGTAAATTATTGTAATTTAGGTTTCTTAATAGCATTTTTGAGAGTTCTCTATAATTATCTCATTTTTCTGGGCACACCAATAAGAGTTTCAGGCTAATGGTGGGTCTTTATCTCATGTGCTGCTCACCTTCTCTGTCATTCTCTGCAACTTGCAATGTATAATTACTTACTATTTGATTAATCTGATTTCTGTATTTAATTTATGTTGGCTATTATTCATAACCTTACAATTATCCAACCTGTTCTCATACTACCCATGTATTGTGATTTGTAATGGATTAACTGATTTTAATTTATGCAATAAATATAATAATATGTTTAATAAGAATGGATTAAATCCTTGACCCATTGAAGTCAATGGGAGTTTTGCCATTTATTTAAATGACATAAGATTTCACTCAAATATTTTTCACAATGAACACATTCAATATGAATATTTTCTACTGACAAGGTGATTATAGCTGGTGACTTAAATAACCAGACTGAAAGGGTATTTACACAATATAAGTAATCAAGGGTCAGATTCTGCCTGCCTTACTTGTGCCGAGCAGTACCTTATTTGTGAGTGTTTCCATTGACATAGGTGGTAAGGCGAATAAAGGTGACATATTCTGGTGCCAACAGGTAAGTTTAGTGCTCTTAACTATAGCTTAACAATACCTTAACTGCCTGATCTCACAGGTTCAGCTGTCAGTGAGATTGACTCAACCCTTCATAATTGTGATAGATAAAGTGAGTCCCATCTGCTTTGCTAAATGTGGCTTGTACATATCAGACCTTAAAAAGTGAGGTTGTGTTTGGCCATTAAATACCCCATGGCATATTTAATAAGACTAGGGGTTTACCACAGTGCCCTTGAAGAACATTTCTTCAATTCCTACTTTTGAGAAGAAAACTTTGAATAAGTCATCTACCTAGCTGCCCATCTCCACCCTGGAGATAGCTGTATTTCATTTGTGCTGTATGCATATGGTTTCTGAAATTCTATGGGATCTTTAATGGTGAAAGAGAAACAAATGTATTGATTTTGATGGGAGTTCGGCACCTCCATACATCTGAGGATCTGAGCTTAAGTAAATATAAAATATGATGGCATTATCAAATAAAAGCTACTATGGAGATAGAGGTCATTGTACATTGCAAATGAAGTACCCTTTCATGTTCCTTCCTACCTCTTTAACTATGGTA
Organism: Terrapene triunguis; assembly: GCF_002925995.2. NCBI lineage: Eukaryota > Metazoa > Chordata > Testudines > Emydidae > Terrapene > Terrapene triunguis. The sequence goes on along the minus strand of NW_020664419.1, from coordinate 31,816,272 downwards.
TTTCTGGAACATGCATCAACATACTGTCTGTGTGCTAGATAACTATATGCACGGGAGTTATTCATAGCGGAGTTCAGTATGGACTCAATTCTTCACACATCTCAGGTTCTAGACATTTATGCTTCTTTTCTTCCCCTTCTCTCCCCTTCCCCCCTCCCCCACCTCCACTTTGTTATGTTTCTCTTGTCACTTTTGACTTTTCTAAGGAGTTGCTCCTTCACTTGGGCTATTTCAGATCCGGTCTACACTACAGACCTTCATCAGTATAACCATGTCGCTCAGGGATGTGAAAAATCCACTTGGAGAGATGCATTAACTACGCCGATGGGAGAGTGTTCTCCCATTGGCATAGAGTGTCTTCATTAAAGCGTTATAGTGATGCAGCTGCATCGGTGCAGCTGTGCTGATGCAGTGTTTTAAGTGTAGACTTGCTGTCAGATATGGACAGTATAAATCTCAGCTGGGTTTGCTCATCAGATTTGGTTTAACTGTAGGATCTCCTTAGGTTGCATTTTATCTGTGTTGTGGTGCTGATTACAGCATTCTGTTCTATGTATGATTGGATCCATGTAAGGATACTATAAATTTTAATAAAATATAAGTTAAAAAAGCAATCAAACTTTAAACCATTTTTGCTTTCTGATAGACTCTACACTAGGGTTCAAGGGTCTAGTAAGTACACTCAGCTTTTCTGCCTGTAATGCCGATGGCTTTGATGTTCATCAGCCACTGGGAGCCATTTATTGCCTTGTAAACTTGGAGGCAATTACCTTTCTGCTATTATATCAATTGTCACATAAAAAGATTCTTTTATTCTCTTTCTCTGTGCCTCTTGCTTAGGGTTCTATTCAGATTGCAGGAGTGTATCTTGCTCATATGATGCCTGTATTTCCTGTGCCCCTATTTGGAATATAACATTTTAAAAAGAGAACAAATTGCATACATTAAATCCCTAGAAAAAACTGGCATTTAGTCTTTTATTAATCGAATAATGACAACTATGTTAGCTTTAAAAGTCATTTAGTTAACCCAATAGCATAAAAAGCATTTTGACATGCATTCTTAATAATGGATCAGTCAGGTTGTAACATAGCAAGTATATTATTTTGCGTTGCACCGAATATTATTGTAAAAAAAAGGAGACTAAAGTAATCTGGCAAATAATATATTAAAATAGAATGACACGGATCCTTGGTTGGTCTAAATGAGTGTGGCTCCATTGAAGCCAATGGAAATATGCCAATTCACATCAGCATCTGGCCCAGTGGATTAGTTTGAGTTATACAGGTATACATGAAAGTAGAATCTGGTCCACTAAAGAAAATCATCCTTCCTAAATCTATAACCAGTGAACATTTTTTTCACAGTACTCCTTTGGAGTGCACTCATGGGTTTATAAAAGAACAAAGTAGTGACAAATGTGTTCTCTTGTCACTTGCTTGGCAAATTGAGTTCTGTTCAGTGTTGTGCAGACAGAACAGAAAGAACACAGTGTGAACAGGAACATCAAGACCTGAAAATCTGACTTTGATCTCTTTCTTAAGAACTAACCAAGAGCACTGTGACATTCTGTAAGGAGGCTAGATGTTTTAAAAGCTGCAGTTCTGTATGATGATGCCTTTTACAAACAATAGAAAAAATAATCTCATTTGAAGCTCACAGTGTGTTTGGGGGGTGTTTTTCCTCCAAAAATGGATGAGTATGTATCCATTATGTTTGGCAAACAAGCAGCTGAGCCCCATAAAACCAGAACTCTATAAAATATCCTTTTATTTTTCTATTCCCTAAACTTTATAACTATTTGGACCAAGCTCCCTGTATATTTCTGGTACCCTGCAAGTCATATGTCAGACCCTCATCTAGCCCTGAAATTTTGTTGCCACTTTCTTCTCCTTTCATGCTGAGCCTGCACTATCTAATGGCTGACAGCCGTTGTAGTCTTCAGGAGAGAGACTCTGAAAGGCTACAAAAGAACTATGGAAGCCTAGTTTTGGAGGAGCAGTGGGTAACTGTCATTTATACATACATATATATTTTCCACCAAACCTCTGCCAGATCTCAAGAATGAAGCAGGCAGGCAGAGGAGGGAAAATGATGTGATATGAATGTGCCTGCCTGTAAAGAGAAACAAAGCTAATGAGCCTAAAATTAGACCTGCCGGGCTAGATGCTGTAGTGTCTTTTTAGCTGGCCAAAGTCCAAAAAAAAGAAAAGAAATGAGAAACTGTGAAATGGAATCTTATTTTTATGATGAGTTATAATTTATTCAGGCTATTAGAGGCCTGGAAAATACTTAAAAACTTGTTCCTACAATAATTTTCTCTCTTTTAAATGTCCTTTTGAACTTTGAATTGTCCTCCATCTAAAAGGATTTTATACTTTATATGGCTTGAATACACTGTTCCCACAGCAATCTATGGCAAGTTATGTTCCTAAAAGAATTTCCACTTACATGGAAGTTGGCTATACGGATGGAGACATTACATCAAACCAAGGAAGCTAGCCTAATCTTAGATTAAAAATCTGTCATTACGAGCTAGATTTAATTTGAATTATTGAAGTAAGATTATTAGATAATAGAAAGGACTCCAAATAAACTGAAAAAGTAGTGCTCAATCAGACTTGGATGGGAGTCACCAGATGTTAACATTTTTTCATGTGACATAGAAGTCAATTTCCAATCATTATCACTATTTTACATTCATCCACACTGAAAAAAATTTAATTTTGGATTAGATTGAACCTTATTATGACGTTTACTGTACACATTTTCCCATTGTCTACCACAGTGAGGCATGGATTAGCACTAGTTGGCTATAAAAATGTATATATGTATGGTGTATAAAGATTTATACAAAAGGGTATCATTTTTCTCTTAAATTGTACAGGTAAGATCCTCACCCCTGTGCCCCGTCCCCTGTATGCTAGAATGGCACAGTGGGACATTGAAAACCCTGGTTCCGGCCAGGGTAGGCTTCCCCTAGTGTAAGAACTATAGAAGACTACGGCATGTTCCCTTCTGAGTAATCCCTTGAAAGTCTTGGCCTAGGAGGCATGCTGGGCAAGGGGTGGGGTGGAGTGGAGCGACTGGGGAGCTGGAGGGGCATGTCAGGGGTAGGGATGCAGCACACAGCCCTGTGGTGATTCTGAGCAGTGTACCCAGGGTACCTAGAGAAGGCTGCCATAACTTAGACAAGCCCTCAGGATTGTCTAATTTATATCAGGGGCTGTTTTGGCCCCTGACTAACTCAAAACTGGGAGCTGCAAAGGTGGCTTAAAACTGCCTTAACCTCCCTTCTCCTGGGCTGTGAGTTTTTTACTCTGCCTTTTAGGCTACATCTGTACTAGCCACTGTACACATGCCCACACATGTGGTTTTGCCATAACTCTCCCCCACCCATAGTCCACATGTAAACACCATTAGCCCATGTCTGAAGGTAAGTAGAGACTGAGTAAGCGAGCATATCTGAGGGATGGAGGCAAGTACATGCCTTCAGCTGTGGCATAGCCCCACACCCATCCCAGTGTGCAGTGTAGATGGAGGTAAGGAGTTTTTACCATGTCTCGATTTTCAATAGTCCTCCACCCCACAGTCCCACAATGCACTGCATCCTCTTCTTCCTGACCCTTACTCAATCTATAAAGGTCCCTGTCCCCCATAGTACCATGCTGCACTAATCACACCTTAACTGCTTTACACTGCACTTTTTTGATCAGTACAAGTTAACATGGATCCTGCTCCTAGAGCAGCCACCTGGCCCACCAACCATACCTGGGAGCTGATCAATGTGAGGTCGAACTACACCATCCTCCATGACTTCACCCAGAGCATCAGGAATGTTCGTATGTACTGGGAAATTTCACGGAGGCTGTAGCAGGTGGGCATTAAATGGACTTTGGCCCAGGGCTAGGTTCTGAAAGGGAAGGGACCACTTTGGTTATTAGAGGAAAGTTATTCACAACAATCTATTCCTTGGGCGATTACAAAATGTTTACTGTCCCTCTCCTTGGTTTCTGGCCTGTCTGTGCACTAATCACTGATGCAAAAGTGGCAAAAATAGAAGTGAGAGAAGGATCTGGTCTTACAGTTGGATAAACACAGTGTAGTGTCCTTTTGTGCGAAGAAGAGAGGAACTTGCGGTGCTGATCTGACACTGTGGTGTGTCTCTTTCTTTCCCTGTCCATATCATCTTTGTTAGGCAGGCCCATGGGCAGGATTTTTGGTGATGCCAGGGGTGGAGTGAGGCGGATGGTTTTCATGGTTTGCATTTCCCTTTGCACAGAAGTTCCATAAGCTAGCTGAGAATATAGTCAATATCCAGTCAAATTGCTTCTGAGTCCTGTAACCATATTTCAGCAAATTTCTGGTGTAGGAGAAAGTCCAGCTGGGTCTTGAGGTTGAACAGCAGTGCAAATCTGCTTAGTCCACCTTCATAGCTGACCAAACCCCTCCATGCATCAATAAGTTAGCAGAAACATCTTGCTGGCATTGCTGGATCTCTTCCACTGGACTGGAAAGCCACCTCTTTTCTATTCTGGAACCTTGAAAACAACTATGTTTTCCAAATGTAGACCAGCCTTTAAAGAAGAAACTGCAAACTGGTAACATAGCACCTGGAAGGATCTGCCACCCCCCATCTCCCGCCTTGAGACACTGAAAATTTTAATTTTTAAAATATCGGACGTGTATCTTACCATTAGTAGCCTCTGCTCCTTCCCCATGGGCTGCAAAAGTTATCTGAGAACCGAGGATAATCTAACAGCTGTATTCCTGGAATGATGAAAAGGGAAGGCATGGATGGGGGTTTCTCAGTGTCTTCCATAGTATATATATATATACTTGTCTTTGAACTGGCAGGACATTTGGCTTCCAAGAGAGAAACCAGAAGGACCCTGGAAGAGTTGCTCATCAGAAACAGTTTGAGTTCATCAGGGCAGAGGAGTATCTTTAGCAGGAAGAGACATTGATGAACTGGTTTATGGAGCAGGAGGTGTGGCACATGGAACAGGATCATTCCCTAATGGAGAAGCTGATAGAACTGGTGGCCAAATACATTTGGAGTCTGTCTGTTGCCATGGCCACTGCACCTCTCTGTGAACCACAATTACCAGCTTTTCCTGCTCCAGCTGCCACCCAGGTTGCTGCTGAGATGGAGGACCCAACCCCCTCCGAGTGACCAGGAGGAGCCTGCAGGACTCCCAGGAGCACACCCTCCACTGACACCTGGAACCCCCTCCTGCCCGAACATCCAGGAGGGGAACAATATGCCTGCAGGAGTCCCTGAACCCCACTAAGTGCCTGGCCCCCACAACACATGCAAGAGGTGACCCCAGTTGTCCCCAAGAACAATTTCCCCTCATTACATAAGAACAGCCATAGTGTGTCAGACCAATGGTCAATCTAGCCAAGTATCCTGTCTTCTGACAGTGTCCAATGTCAGGTACTTCTGAAGGAATGAACCAAACAGGCGATAATCAAGTGATCATTGTTCCCCCCCAGTCAGTGGGAGGACAAAGAGGGGTTCCATCTCTTTTTTAAAATGTTTTACTTACACTTTCTATATAGTACTTTTAAGAAATGTTACCGTTTCCGGACTTGTGTGTGGGCCCTCCTTCTTAAGTATTATGAACTGAAGATGTTTTAGGTTCAGGATTGGGTCCCATGATTTACAGCACATACATTGGAATGATATAACTTTCTGGTGCCATCATACTGCACATGCTTTTCTGTCTGTACCTCCCCTCCCCCAATCTCAGGTCAAAAGTTTCTAAAGTGCCAAGGATACATGGGAGGGATGGGGAAAGTACAATTAGTGTTATGTGGTTACAGAAAGCATTGCTAGTTGCAAATATGCAGCAGAACACAGAACATGGTAGATAAACATTTTATGGCTTGGTTCACATAGAGAAAAATGAAACACAGTTTAAATAACAATACAGGCATCTGCAACTACCCAGTGAGTAAATGGCCTCTTTTCCCCAGTTTCAACCTTAGTAGGGATTAGTGCTTCATAACAGCTGCTATTGTCAGTTAACACCACGGACAAAAACAGTTAAAAAAAAAGAATCGGTGCACCACAGCCCCAAAACAAATGTTGATAAGGCCATTAAGAAAGACTGAGTGCTCCCAATAGCAAAGGCTTGTAAACAAGTGCAAACAGTGAAGACAGAAGCATTGCGCAATGACTGCATTACAACTCAGCCTCCACCTCTGCAACACAAATCCAACTGTAAGGTGTTAACCCTGTGGAGGTGCCCTGTTATAATTGTCTATAATGTGTGAATTGTCACAGGAATGAACAGCTAAAGGTCTTCAGCTACAGGGAAACAAAACTCTCACAAAATAAGTAGCCCCACAAGTATATGCCAATGTTCGTACCTGTGCTTTTCCAGCAGCTGCACAAAGTTGTGAAGGCACCCCTTGGCACAGGCAGATATAATCCTCTGTGTCCCAGCTGTACCAAGATGTGTGAACAAATGGTATCCCTGAGTTCCCTCACCTACGGGAAACTAGGGCCTCTTGGTTTGGATCCAGCTGCTTGTACAGAGTTTGTCCTGAGCCCCGTTGGGATTGAAGCATTCCCCTCCATGCTCACAGGCGTTATGGAATGTGCAGCAGGTGATGATTATATGAACAGTGTTTGCCACACTGGCATCCAGATGGGTGTGTAGGCAGCACCAACAAGATTTCAGCTTTTCAAATGCACTCTCCACAACTGTTTTGAAGCTAGGGAGTTTGTAACTGAGTACCTTTTTTCCAGTGTCATTGATGTCAAGGTATGGTTTCATGAGCTAAGGTAGGAGTGGATATGCCCCCAAACAACAGTTGACACAGACATACTGTAAAGAACCATATCATTTCTGGGAAATAAACTCTCTTCTTCCCCCTTCAAGTACAATCCCAATCTTCTCAGCACTGTGATGCCATGAACCTTTCCATGTTTGTATTTATGAATCTGCCTTGCAGCCTTTTTGGTTCACATACTCACTTGCCCATTTTGGTAGCCAAAGTATTGGGATACAGATGTCATCGATGACTCCCTGCATTGTTTGGAAACCCCATCCTCTCTAGCTATTACTTCAGGAACTTTTCTTATGACAACCACTTGTGGGTAGATCTCAGTGTTAACTGCCTCGTAAACCTGCACAACTACTATCCTGACAGTGGACTTTCCAACCCCACAGTAGTTTGCAATGGACTGATAGCTGTCTGATGATGCCAGCTCCCATAGGGCAATAGCCACCCGCTTCTGCACAAGTAGGGCTTCTCTGAATAGTGTGTTCCGGTGCTGGAGGTTTGGGGCAAATTCCTCACACAGCTATATGAAGGTATGTTTCTTCATTTGCAAGTTCTGAAGCCACTGCTGGTCATCTCAGGTTTTCAAAACAAAGTGATCCTACACCACACCCACCCTCTGCTTGTTCTCCTGCAGCAGAAGCAATGGTTCACCCGTGGGCACAAGGTGGCAATACCAGTATTTATCATAGGAGCTGAATAAATTGTCATTGATCCTCAAGGTCAGCTGTCTTTGATGTGTCAGAGAGGTCTCCCCAAATTCCATTCAGCATCTTGCTGACAGCCTACTCCACAAACATTTGTTCTGCAATAAAGAGCAGGAGCAGAACCACATCATCATTCCATTGTTCCATGTCTTCCATTCAATTTGATGGGGGGGGGGAGAGGGGGGAGACGTGATCAGGAACTGCCATTGGCAAATGTGTGAATTCAGTGGACAGTATCAACAACACACAGCAAAGCAGTTCCTCGAGCATTTCCCTGTGACTCACAGAACCTTAGGATACCTCCCCTGAAATGCAGCACTAATGTCATGTAGTGGCAGTGTGGACATGGGTATATGTATATGTAGCATTATACCTGCATCCAGCACTGCATAGGTGGACATGTGATGCAGGTATAAGGAACACGCACACAATCAAGTAACCGAGTTTGTGTGTCACCTTGGAGCGGGTGCATATGTTGCAAAAGATCACATAGGCCTGCACTGTGTCCCACACGCAAGGCCACCAGGAGACATGAGAGACTAGGCACTGAGTTTTATAGCAGTCAAAATGTCCTGCCAGAGGGATTCATGACATACTTGGTTATAGTCCTCAGTGGCTCATGGGGAACATATTTATGCCCTTTTATGGAGGTTTCCCCATTTCGGACATAGCGGTGTTCCTTACTTATGGCTTCCTGCTCATCAGAAGGGATTCTGTGGGCCAAGGCTGATCATATGAAAGCCCCAGAAAATTATGCCCATGGTTGTAGCTCGATTGGACAGGGGCAAGCTGGCTGTTGGGGTTTTTCCCCCCAAAGACATCTTTCTAGTGACTGTATTTGGATGCAAGTTGAGGACCAGAATCAAGGGGTGGCTCTACTGAGCCAGCTACCCCAGTGTGAGACTGCTGGGGAACTACAGCATGCTGACCATTTTCTGTCCTGCTGGCAAAATACAGTTGCACAGATGCATCAGAAACTAAACTCTTCCTGAAATTTATATGTAACCTCTTAGCCCAAAAGTGACACTGATTTACACCCCTTGAGGACCAGGCACAATCTTCAGTAGAGAAGGAGAGAATACAAGGAAACTACATATGGGATCAACCTTAATGAAAAACCCGCTGCTTATATTAGTAATCATTTAAGCACCTTGAGTAACTGCAGTTAGAGCTAATTGACAAAATCAAATTAGCATATCTAGGGAACTTGCACATCATGATTATAAATTAAAAATATCATCATTTACTGGTTTCTGACTGAACTGCTCCTTTCAAAATTCAGTGATTTTTTTCAGTAAAAAGAAACTGGCACAGGTTTACTTTTACCACTTTACTTACTTTTGGCCATAAGAATCCCCACATTCCTCCATGCACTCCAAGCTAATTTAGACTGTCATGATTTAGTATAGTTCATCTAGAATTGATTAGAAATATCATAATCTCAGCTAATTAGTCTTCCAACTCTGAGAGAGTGGGAGGGGCTGACATCAATGGAGCTATACTGAATTATACGAGCTAAGGATCTGGCCTTGGTCCCAGAAGTATTGTTCTGGAGAATCAAACAACAATATAGCAATACTGGCCAAATCCAGTAGTGGCACAGGATCCATCTACTTAATATGTTAGTAGGCATTCTCCAGTTTTAGGGTGACCAGATATCCCGATTTTATAGGGACAGTCCTGATTTTTGGGTCTTTTTCTTATATAGGCTCCTATTACCCCCTGCCCCGATTTTTCACACTTGCTGTCTGGTCACCCTATCCAGTTTTCAGACACATATATTATTATTATTATTATTATTATTATTATTATTAGAATAGTAGTAAAAATTTAGACAATTGCAGCATTCAAAGACCCTAATTAAGGTTTGGGGCACCATTATGCTGGATGGTGTAAAAACCATAGACAAGAGATAACCCCTGCCCCAGAGGTCTTATGTTATAACAAACAGATAGCTCCCAACTCATTTTTTAACACTGAGACATGTCACAAGCTATTTGCAAATGATCTCTAGAACCATCCATATTATTTGCAATATGAAGTAATTACACTGATTACTGCAACTTATACTTTTATTTAAACTGCTCTATTGACAGCTGTACTAGAAATACATTAAACAGGGTATATAATCAGATATCTACACACCTGGTTTTGTTTTTATCACTGGATCAATAGTTTTAACTTATATGGAACTACCCTCCCTCTCTTTTAAGAGGGTCCATTCAAGTCAGGGTCAAGGGACATGGATGTGAGCAGATGCCTGGAACATCAATCTCCAGAGCTGTCACTGGGGCCCTTTTCAAAATTCATAACTTCATAATGTTTCTCTAAACAAAAAAATAAGCTCACCATTGTAATGATTATTGTTTTATTTCTGAAGTTTACATGGCAGTGATTTGTAAACCCATTATAGCATCTACATAAATAATTTTTTATTAAAAAATAAGTCAAGCAAATAAACAGGCACAGTTCCATCCTGCAGAAAGTCTTACACCCCTCTGAAATCCTAGCTCCTAATATCAAAACTGGTGCTGGCCTTCAAAAACAACAACAACTACTACAAAAACACAGATTTTCGATTTAGCTCCTGCCATTTCTCCCTCTTTCCGCATTATTTTTCAGAAGGACATGTAATACTCGCATGTAGAATCACAGAGACTTCTTGGGGACACTGCAAGTACCAAGTCCAGTACACACAAGCAGGACTGAAATTCCTGCTTAACTCCCTCAGGCCAAATCAATCACATACAAGACAACAACTTAACATGAAGAAAAGAATATAGCGCCATCTACTGGTGGATGTGTGGTCAACACAAAACATTACAGCACCAAGGCTAGATTCCAGTGTCTTGAACTTGATCTCTGCACAACTTCAAGCACAATCATCTAATGGAAAAGGAAGAGGATGCTGGTAATATTTTTTCTCAGGCTTCTAACTCCATTTCATATGTAGATGCTTTTCTTCTTTTTTGTCCCTCTCAGTTCCATCCCTTTTTAACTTTGCGAGTACTGACCATGGATATCATAGTCACTTGGTAAAAATAAAATGCATTTCAGTAAGAACATCCCTTCCTACACAAAACCCAAAGCAGTTACACTTCGGGCTTGTCTACATGGTAATGTGCTCTATAGGGGTATGATTTCTAAAGCAACCTAATGTGTCACACATTCATTGGCCTATTCAGACCTTGCTGGTGCACTTTCATATAGTGCTGTTTGAAACTACATTAATACACAGTAGGGAACCTTTAGTGCACACAACCTGGGTCTACACAGACCAATTAATGAGCAATACGTTTGTACACTTTAGAAATCACACCTCTATAAAGTAAATTACCCCATCATGTAGGGAAGCCCTTAGCACACTAATGCCTTTAAGCACCCTTAAAAATAGTAAGAGGAGGCAGGGCCACCAGCCAACAGAGCAAGCTATCCATGAAGGACAGCATGCACCATAAATCTTCAAGACGGAGCTACTATAAGGTGGGTGCATAACTGGTTGGAAAACCATAACCAGAGAGTAATCATCAGTGGTTCACAGTCAAGGTGGAAGTGCATATTAAGTGGGGTCCCACAGAGATCAGTTCTGGATCTGGTTCTGTTCAATATCTTCATCCATGATTTAGATAAGGGCATAGAGAGTACACTTATAAAGTTTGAGGATGATACCAAGCTGGGAGGGCTTGCAAGTGTTTTGGAGGATAGGATTACAATTCAAAATGAACATGACAAACTGGAGAAATGGTCTGAAGTAAATTAGATGAAATTCAATAAGGACAAATGCAAAGTACTCCATTTAGGAAGGAACAATCAGTTGCACACATACAAAATGGGAAATGATTGCTTATGAAGGAGTACTGCAGAAAGGGATCTGGGAGTCATAGTGGATCACAAGCTAAATATTAGTCAACAGTGTAACACTGTTGCAAAAAAAGGAAACATCATTTTGGGATGTATAAGCAGGAGTGTTGCAAGCAAGATAAAAGAAGTAATTTCTCTGCTCTGCTCTGCGATGATTAGGCCTCAACTGGAGTATTGTGTCCAGGTAAGATGTGGACAAATTGGTGAAAGTCCAGAGAAGAGCAACAAAAATGATTAATAGTCTAGAAATCATGACCTATTAGAGAAGATTGAAAAAATTGGGTTTGTTTAGTCTAGAGAAGAGAAGACTGAGAGGGGACATTATAACAGTGTTCAAGTACATAAAAGGTTGTTACAAGGAGGAGGGAGAAAAGTTGCTCTCCTTAACCTCTGAGGATAGGACAAGAAGCAATGAGCTTAAGAGCGATTTAGGTTGGACATTAGGAAAAACTTCCTAGCTGTCAGGGTGATTAAACACTGGAATAAATTGCTTAGGGATGTTGTGGAATCTCTATCATTAGAGATTGCTAAGAGCAGGTTAGACAAACACCTGTCAGGGATGGCCTAAATAATATTTAGTCCTGCCTTAAGTACAGGGGACTGAACTAGAAGACCTCTCGAGGTCCCTTCCAGTCCTACAATTTTATGATTCTGTGATATGCAACAGTGGATGCCCTACCACTATGACTTCGAACACCACTGTGTCTTGCTGAGGAGTAGTATAATAGAAGCCACTTATGGTTAGTGAAAACTCATTATATGGTGCATCCTACTAAATGATGAGCACCTTCAACTCCATTTGATGCCTTGCAGGATCAGGCTGTATAATAAAAGTGGAGTGTGATATGGATGAGAGGCTGTTAGCAGGACAAGGCCCTCTAAGTGAAGTCCACTAAGCAGCGCTCCTTCCACTTTATCATTATTGTTACCAAACATTGATATAGAGCAATAAATTGATATTCCACTTTACAAACATACAAAAAGGCAAGTGGTTTCATTATAATTTAGTTCAGTATCAGTGATTCATTGTATTATTAGAAATATATGCAAAACCTTGGGACATAAAACAAATAGCAAGTCTTACACCCCAAATACTGTGACTGATTACTGCCTCTGAAGCCCTTCAAAAGCATCTTCAGTGGAAAAACATTCTGTACAACAAGAATATTTCTTCTGCATGCTGAAAGGTATCCATAAGAATGGGCCGTTTTTCCAAACTGGAGAAAAGGATATCTTTAGGCAGAATTGTACAGGACAATTAAAATTCTATACATACAATGTATTATGCAAAATAAAATAAAGTATTTGGCCCTTTTGCAAAGCCTTCAGTGCAACAATGATTAAGAAGTGTACTTCACTAATTGCTGAACAAAAAGCAAATAGAGTGGTTCACGTTGAGGCCTGACAGAAGAATACTTATATGTGCAATCCAGATTGGTTTTAGTCTAACATGTACAAGATAAATGTGTTTGTTTATGTTAACTGCTCTGCCCACTTGAGTCCATCAATACTAGAAAAAAATGGTTCTCCTAAAAATGATCTCAGGTGGCAGAAACATGGAGAGTCAGGAAGTAGGTGCAATGGAATTGCCTGAAAAGTAGAAGTGTTTGGTTTCCTGTAGAAAGACAATTTAGTTATGAATGAAATCTGACCTATGTCCTACTTCAAGGCTGTTTACTGTTGAATCTTGTTGCCGATGTTTTCAGCTTGTCATATAGGAGCCTTCAACAGCCTGCAAGGAGGCACTGTGGTGGGAAGAAGCAGTGCTATGATGCCACACTACAAGCCCCAGTATAGGGGTCATGCCAGGGACAGGTCCAGCAGCAGGAGGGAGTATAGCCATAGCACATAGAGCTACAGCCATTATGGCTTGTGTCACAAACCATACACAGCACAGGGCACATTGCCATAGCTTAGAGCAGCTTCCCAGGATGCTAAATTACATCAGGGACTGTTTTGACCCCTTCAGCAGCCCAGAGTCAGGAGGGCACAAAGGTGTGATGTGAATAGAAAGTAATGTGCCTGGGTAAGATGGAATTTGGCAGAGTATTGGGACAGGAAGAATAGGGGAGAAGTAGAAGAGAAATACAACCTAGCCCAATTTGCTCTCTGTCCTGATAGATGACAGTTCTGAGGCTATCCGAAATAATCACAAGAATAAAAAGTTGAAACTTCCATAGCGTTAACCAATATTTATTAAAGTTAATAACATATTCTTTTAAAATACACATTGGCCTATCCATAAATGTGGTGTTCACCTTAAAAATAATATATTTTGAGTAAGAGCAATTGGACTTTGCCATCTATATTTCTTGCCAATTAAGATAAGCCAATTAAACTACTCAATGTTTATTAAAAACCAAGCAGAATTTGTTGCAGTGGTTTAACCAGCACAATCAGATAGATTACACGGTAGTTTATAGTTTCAATAAAGGCTTGCAGTCCAGCACTATTAAAGCGAAGGTGCTGTACAACAGCAAATAGATCTATTGGCAAATACCAGAATCTCATCATGTTAATTAAGATAAGGCAGATTGTGGGTGAGCTTGTAAACATATTTTAAGAAATCAGAAATATTATGATTAGATAACACAGAAAGTATCCAGAGTTTATCCAAAACTCTTGCAAAGTTTACATGGTGTGACTGCTTGGCATGAGACGCTTGCCCAGGTACTTGAGCGGAAGAGCACCCAGACGAGAGAACCAACAACAGTTCAGAAGTGTATTGCTTTTGCCCTGTGGAAACTGGTGACCCCAGACAGCTACAGATCTGTTGGCAGTTAGTTTGGAGTTGGAAAATCTACAGCTTGCTCAGTGGTTATGGAGGTTTGCAAGGTAATCAACACTGCCGTTCCCCAGGCTTGTCAACATTGGAAATATTCCTGAAATAATTACAGGGTTTGAATGGATGGGCTTCCTGAACTGTGCAGGTGTGTTGAATGTGATGCATATTCTTATCCTATGCCTGCCATTTCAAGCAAGCAAATATCAGCATGAGAGGATTCTGCTCCTTTATTATGAAGTTCCTCATGGACCATCATGGCATTTTCATGGGCACCTACATTGGATGCATTCGCAGGAAACAGGATGACAGGGTGTTCCAGAAGTCTGGCCTGTTTCAACATGGACAACCTGGTTCAATCTTCCCCACTAACACCACACTCATCGATGGGGTGTCTGTGCCAACTGTGATTATTGGCAATCCAGTGTGCCCTCTGTTACTCTGACTGGTAAAGCCTTATCCTAGTGTGCACCAACAAGACAAGAGACATTGTTTTCTCTGCTGGTCCGCCATCTTGAACAGCATGATCAGGAGTGTTTGTGTGCAGGACCGTCCTTAGGATTTATGGGGCCCTATGCAGTATTATTACACTGGTGCCCGTATGCCCAACGGCAGCCCGGGCTCGCATGGGTATTTTAGATAAGGGTGGTCTTTTGAAGGATTTTATTTTAAAAACTATATGTCTGAAGATCCAAGCATTTAAGGCTAAAGATGAATACTCAGATTGTGCATCCAAAAATCTATGCACGAATTTTTTAGAGATGTGATTTTATCGTCTTCAGCAACACACTAATGAAATATTTTTAAAGCAAATTTTAAACTAAGGTCCTGTAGACTAACATGTTCTGAGTAAATATTACAGTGATGCAAAACTGGTTTTGTCAGTAAATTCAGAACCTGACAATATATACCTGGGGGTTGGCAAATGACTGTTAAATGGCTTCATTACCACTTGAATGGCTCTTTAACAGTTTCAGTGTTGTGCTAATAGGTCTGGCAGGCTGGAAGGCTTTTTCACTTTTAAGCATCCGAAGAAGTGGGTTGTAGCCCACGAAAGCTTATGCTCTAATAAATTTGTTAGTCTCTAAGGTGCCACAAGTACTCCTGTTCTTTTTGCGGATACAGACTAACACGGCTGCTACTCTGAAACCTGTCACTTTTAAGTACTAAATCCCCTCCAGAGGAAGACTCACCAGGCTGCAGCAGCCAGCTGTGGTGGGAGCCTGCAGGAAGGGTCAGATTAGAACAGGGATAGGAAGAGGCGGGAGGGTGGACACTAAGCCCCAGGGGTGCCCCAAATTTTCGGGTGCCCTACGCAGCAGCATATGCCTAAGGACGGCCCTGTTTGTGTGCATGTGTAACACTTGAGATGGGTGAAGCTGGAGCAATGCAAACAGGGTGAGGCCAAGGAACTCAGCAGAGGAATATGGAGGTAGTCCATTTCTGGTCAGAACACAGATAGCCCAGGCTGATGACAAGGTAATACAAAGAACTGGATGCCCAGTGGGCTTATAGGAAGCGACTGGAGGACCATGATATCTCTTTGATGTGAAAACCCCATGGCTGCACATTTTCCATGCATTAATCTTGTGGTAACAATACACATTAAAAGCTACCTAGCTAGCGGTATGCCTTAGCTTAGAGCCTGGTGTCTGCCTTGCCATGTGGCACTGATAGAGGCACGTAGATGTATGAATGTGTCCTGTGTTAAGGGTTTAGCATGTGGCTAGCATGCAGTGAAGACAAAGCCTAGATGATCATAATGGCCTCTTTTTGGCCTTAAAATCTATGAAGCCTCTGCATGCCTTAGTTTACCTATCACTGTAAATGAGAATAATACAGCATGATCTTAATGATCTGAAGTCAGAGATAATTAATTAACATTTGTAAGTGCTTTATGATCTTGAAAGATTGCATGAAAGTGAACAATATCATTTGTAGAATACAGGGCATTTGATTCTAACCTACTCCAGGTCCAATAGCTGTTCAGTAGATTTTGTGAAAGTAGATGGTGGTTGCATTTCAGATCTTAGTGGACTAGTGTTCACATTAGAAATATCTTCACCTATATCTTTATTTGGCAGGCACTGGCAGAGTGCACATGCTGCCATGTGGCATTAAGAGCCCAGAGAGCAGCAGATCTATACTGGTGTCCTGAAATCTGATCCAGTCTTGGACCATCTCCCCAAGTGTAGGTGGCTTGATTCCCAGTGAGGTCCATGCAAATCAAATCCTACCCCTCTCTAATGATTCCAATGACATTTTGTATGTAGAGTCAAAATAACTAGTCCCTATTCATAAGAGAGTATGAATTCGGGCCCAAGGAGTTGAATTGACAAGAACTAGTTTTGAGAAATTGGCAGCTGGAGCAGTACACATTTGTATTTCATTGTAAAATACATTTGTGACTGGATTTGAATGTTTGCGCTGTACAACAATGCAGCAGTGGCAGCAAACACAGTATTCCAACAGAGTTTAATAAAATCATATGAGCAAGGTTTTCCTCCATTATTATATACGCAATCTTTGTATTATCAATCACAGAATAATGATTGTCTTTTTCAAAGGGAAAGAAATCCAAATGCTGGCAAATCTGTAGGAATTATATTAAAAACAAACGTGCATTTAAATGCAAATGGTTAACATTTTTTCTTACAACCCTGTCTTTTAAAAGAAATTGCTTATAAAAAAAACTAAAGCTGAAATCCTTTCTTCATTACTAAGTAGATCATTTATTTTCTTTTGTGGTATGTTTCATTATGTGCTTTTATTTCACATATTAAATAGATTAGTACAACATTAGTCAATTGAGTCTCTTTTCAGATAAGCCCAAGATTTGCAAGTCAGGCCCAGATCTGGATTTTGAATCACACAAAGCTTTGCATGCTCATTTTTGTACCTGGAAGGTTAGAGGTCACATTCGAAATGTCGGGCCTAAATATACTAGTTCTGCTTAAAAGCTAGCATGAGGCTGAATGTCTTGTTAGTAATGTTGTTGGGATCGATCCAGGAGCTGGGATCAATGCAAGAGAGTAATGCCTGACTGTATTTGAACATCTGAACACTCTACTGTAAGTGGCTTCTAATTTTGGAATGGGTGGAACTTGGCTTGTTGGCAGCACTAGGGAGAGCACAACCACCACCAACCCCAACTCAAGCACTGATGGATCTATGATGTTAGCCTGTTAGCCGCTACAGCTAACATGAGAAGGCATCACATTTTAGGCCTTGTCTATGCTAGCAGCGGTGTGTACGGTATATGTAGCTATATGTCTCCATGAAAAGCAGACTGCATCTATAGTGCAGTGTATAGCTATGTGTGGCAGTGAAAGATAGTAATGCTAAAAACAGCAGTGTAGATGGGAGACAGAGTGTAGAAAACTATGTAGGGTATATACCGTGAGGTTCTGATGTGTCGTTACTTTACTCACCTAAGTAATGTCTCACCTTCTACACTTCTATACCCAAGTTGAGGGGCATAAGTACTCCACACACCACCATAAGTGACTGTGCGGTGTAGACATAATCTTAGATAACTTTGTGCCCCAGTGCCGGGCAGCGCCCCCAGCCCTGGTGTGCCAGGCGGCCAGCCCCAGTATGCCAGACAGGCAGCCCTGTATGCCAGGTGGCCAGCCCCGGAGCACCAGGCAGCAGCAGCACCCCAGCTCCGGAGTGATGGGCGGCCAGCCCCGGAGCA